>NC_088169.1:102170102-102477925 GCF_028769735.1 Zonotrichia leucophrys gambelii
TTTATCTTCTTTCAAAATAAAATTTAGTTGATGGTATAATGGAGTGAGCATGTTTACAGTATTATTCAGCTGTCAAAATATGGGATGCTAATGTTGACCTTTTTTTTTATCTTTTTGGGACATTCCAGAGTCACAGATTCTTTCTTTTCTATTTAAAGGGAAGGGAGGGAGATTAAGAAACAGGTAGCTGTTTTCCTTACAGAGATTTCAAATAAAATGTTCTCTCATATGACCTTGAAGTAATTTTGCTGACACATCATGGTAATTTTTTTCATTTAGCGATGATAAGGCAGTAGAAGAACAAGCAGAGGAAGATGAGGAGCTAACTGTTGTGGAAGATGAAGATGCTGATGACGATGATGATGATGGTGATGAAATTGAAGAGACAGGAGAAGAGTATGAGGAGGCAACTGAAAGAACCACCAGTATTGCAACCACTACCACCACAACTACAGAGTCTGTGGAAGAGGTTGTCAGAGGTAAGTTCATCAGGCTTGGGGCTGCTTTGCATATTTGCACTTCACAAAAAAATGTTCCAAACAGCAAAATACCCAAAGCTGCAGTGTTGTTGTGCTTTTTGGCTCCTGTAATTTACGTGTTTAATCCCCTCACCTTTCCCTTTCCCGTTACAAATACTCTGTGGGGTTAGTTCTGCCACAACCCTTTGGATTTTCTGACCTCCAGTCCTCCTGGTCCACAGATGCTGCAGGGAATGTCTGTCCTGGAATTGTGTTTGTTGTGTGTGTTGTTCACAACATTTCTTGTTCAGAAACAGAAGGGTTGATTTTATTTTAAAGTAGCACTAAATAAAATTCAACTGTCCTATGTAGCAAATTGGAAAGATTTATCATGCACATGAGTTACAGAAGGATATGAAGTATCAGTTCCAAGCAGGAGGTATCCTGAGCTGGTTTGGTCCCTCCTATTAACAGCAGTGATGGATCATTTTGTTTGATTCTGTTAGATACTTGTTTGTTATGTTTCTTCATGAATTAGTAATTCAGTAAAGTTAGACAAATTTAAAATAACTAATGAGTTTTAATGTGTGGGAAAGAAAGAAATAGGAAAAAATAGAATACGTGGAGTGAGAAAGAACTCTTCTAAAATTTAATTTTTGTTATATGTCTTAGTTCTTAATAGAATTGCATTTTAGAATTTGAATTTTACACTAGTTCATGGTCAGCATAGCAACATAGTTTTTTAAAATGCCTCATTTCTCCTACAATGCATATTGGAATTAATTATCCTTATTTTTCTATTTTAATAACACAGTTCAATGTGGTGTAAATCTAAGTAAAATAGATCCCAGTTCTTCTACAATGCTTATATCTTTGCTGATAAATGTTGGAGATGGTATTAAAAAATGGGATTAAAGACTACATTTGAAAAGAAAGGAGTTGTGACATGCAGGAGGCAGAGGGAAAATGACAGAAATTGGGGCCATTGTGAAATGAGGGAGAAAATATCTGGCCTGTCTCCCCATGCTTCCCTATCTCCTGCCTCTGGGTATTCTTGGGACTCCAGTGGAGTGGAGTCCCACATTTTGCATGTGGCAGTGGCCCTTCCTCTTGAGCCTTGGTTCCAGTGTTTGTCAGAGAGGGTGCTGCCTGCAATTTATCACACCAGGATGCAGAAACATGCCCAGGGGATGCTTTGGGAAAAGCAGAGTTACTTGCTTATATTTCTCTGTTCAGTCTACATGGAGCACTAAAGCTTTGCTAAAATCACCAGCAAATGTTTCTTTCTAAGGCTGGCAACTCAGTCTTGTGTGTTTCTGTCTTATATAGCTGTTGAGTGTTTTGCTCAGTTGTTGGAGAGCCCTTTCAGTGAGGAGGGGGTAGAAGGAGTTTATATCTTTAAACCAATTAAACATATTTCCATATGTGAGCTTTTACCCCCTGGGGATAAAATGCCCTGTTCTCACTGGCAAATGAATATTGAAAGGGAAAAAAAAAAAAGAAAAAGACACTTGACTTTAATGAGATTTTGGATGAGTGGAAATGAGGACAAATTTGGTTGTAATGTTTCTTTACTGAGGGTGATGTTTCAAAGAGGTTAAGATTTATAGCTTTTGGGAAAGTAGCATACAATCACCTGAATATAAAACATAACATATAAAAGATGAGGGAAACTATTGAAACAACCTTTCAGAAGCCCTTTAAAAATTTATATATTTGCTGATCGTGAAGTGATCGCATGTTGTTTTTCCCAAGTCTAATATTTCCCACCTTGGGTGACTGTGAGGAAAATATGCATTGGTTCAAGTGTGATGAGGACAATCTGTTACCAATACAAGTTTTCAGCACGGTTCTGCCAGAAGCCTTTGGAATTCCTGACCTTCAGACTTGCTGGGGCACACATGGTGTAGGGACTGTCCTGGAGAGTGAGTGCTATGTGACAGAGCTGCACTGTGCAAAGTGCTTGCTTATTTATTCAGGTAGAAGTGTCCAAATGACATAGCCTTGATTCTTGCTTTTGCTTCCCTTCCTACACACAAGATTCCTACAGTGTTCTTGTCCTCCTGGTGCAGGCAGCAGATCCAGCATAGGAACTTGTGTGGTGAGCCATATTGCTGATGCAAGTGTCATTGTAAATTAAAGAGGCTGAGGGACATTGTTGAGAACTTATGTATTAAAAGTGGTCTTTACTATGGAGACACCCTGAAAGCCCCTCTAAAAGGACTGAAGTGTCAGAGCTTCATTGATGTGGACTGAGCTCTGTTCCAGGCTGCCTTGCCCAAGCACTAGTTATAAAACATCCTAGGATGCTCTTCACAACCCTTTACACCCAGTTTTATGAAGCTGTAACTAATATTATGTCTCCAGCAATAAAGAACACTGAGTGTGGGTTTATTCAGTGTAAGAGGAGCTGCTTTTCAAATGGACAAAGCCATAAGTTAGGATCTAATTGTGGGCTGGTACTGAGCCCTTTCTCTGCCAAATCAGTGGAATGGCTGCCATCAGCCATAAATAATTGAAAAGCATAAATGCAGTGTTATACTTTAAAGATACTTGAGCTATTGTAGAATAAATTTTTCAGGCAGTTTTATTTCTGTGCATATTCTAATGAATTGTGACCAAAATAGTAATAATAGAACCACTTACAAACTTATTTTCAGTGAAAAGGAAATTAATCTTTCCTGGAGAATGAAAAAGGTCCATTGGCAGGAGGATAATATTTTCATTCTGCAGCAACTGCATTTCTATGTGTTTATTAAAAAATGTTAATAAACTTTCCATAGGGCAGTATTTGCCACTCTTCACTTTCCTACCTTTTGTGAGAGATGATCTTTACTCTGAATTCATATGGTGTATAGCAGTAGACCCAGTTTAAAATTTTGAGTATGCTCTTGCTGGGCTTCAGATGTTAAATCCAGATGATTGTGGGTCTCAGATTACAGGGATTCAGATGGTGAAATTAGTGTGAAATACACATTTTTCACCTCTGGTCATGGGGAGATGTTAGCATTGAATTTGTGCTGAAGAAAATATGGCTCATTTATGAAGCCCTGCTCTTGATTTCTGTCTATGTGGAGTAAGGGAAGTGACTCTGATGGCCAGGATTTAGGTAAGGGAGTGGTTTAATTTCTGCAGTCCTTGTCATGGTGTTACAGGTGTTGCAGAGCTGCTCCCGAGGATCCAGGCTCTTGGTGATTTTTCCAGCATGTGATGGAGGCAAGCAGCAGCACTGCTTCCCCCATCATGTGCAGTTGTTTGGGATTTTGTTTCTGCTGTCCTTCTGCACAGGACAGCAGAAGGACACAGGAGGGAACAAGAAAAATTAGTCTTGGCATACAACAATCTCTCTTGGCATACAACAAAGAATAAGCAGTTTTGGCTTAGTGCTTCCCATCAGAATCACAGAATCACGAGATTGGAAGAGACTTTGAAGATTATCGAGTCCATCCCATGCTCCAACACCTCAACGAAACCACGGCACCCAGTGCCACATCCAGTCTTTTTTTAAACGCATCCACAGGCATGGTGACTCCACCATCTCCCTGGGCAGACCATTCCAGTACTTTATCACTCTTTCTATGAAAAGCTTTTTCCTTATATCTAATCTATATTTCCCTTGATGCAGCTTGAGACTGTGTCCTCTCATTCTGTCAGTTGCTGCCTGGAGAAAGAGACCACCCCCACCTCACTACAGCCACCTTTCAGGGAGTTGTAGAGAGTGATAAGGTCACCCCTGAGTCTCCTTTTCTCCAGGCTGAACACCCCCAGCTCCCTCAGTGGTTCCTCACAGGGTTTGTGTTCCCAGCCCCTCTCCAGCCTCGGTGCCTCCTCTGGACGCGCCCTTCCCAAACTGAGGGGCCAGAACCAGACACAGCACTCAAGGTGTGGCCTCACCAGTGCCAGTGCAGGGGCAGAATGACCTCCCTGCTCCTGCTGGCCACACTGCTCCTGACACAGGCCAGGAGCCTTTGGCCTTCTTGGCCGCCAGGGCACACTGCTGGCTCATGTTCATGTCAGCCAGTGCCCCCAGGGCCCTTTCTGCCTGGGCACTGTCCAACTGCAGTGTCCCCAGCCTGTAACGTTGCAGGGGGTTATTGTGGTCAAAATGCAGGACTCAGCACTTGGGCTTATTAAACTTCATCTTATTGAACTGTGCCCATCCATGCAGCCTGTCCAAGTCTCTGCAGAGCCCTCCTACCTTCCAACAGATCAACACACGCTCCTAGCTTGATGTTATCTGCAAATTTACTAATGAAAGACACAATGCCCTCATCCATGCCATAACTAAATATATTGAACAGAACAGGCCCCACACAGAGCCCTGAGGACACCCCTGGTGGCTGCCCCCAGCTGGATGCAGCACCCTCACCAGCACTCTCTGGGCCCGGCCATGCAGCCAGTTCCTAACACAGCACAGAGGGCTCCTGTCCAAGCCCTGGGCTGCAGCTTTTCCAGGGGTGTGCTGTGGGACACAGTGGCAAAGGCCTGTCATCATAGTCAATCCATTAGAGGAGAGCAGTGGGGTCAGCCCAGCAGCCTGGAACAAAACATGTGGCAGCTTCTCTGCACACCTGCCAACAGACATGGGGGAATCAGCAGCATAAGCCTCACCTGCCTCCTCCAGCAGTGTAGTATTGCCCTTTATCAGTTGGGTTTGCTTTCTCTAATTCAGCTGGATTTCTTTAGGAAGTTAGGAAACAATCTGAGCAGTGCTGCTTCATGTGACATTTTGACTGTATTTACTGTCTGGAGTTACAAGTGAGTGACCATACGCCGGTTTCCTAGCAAGAGAAAAGTAGCCTGATGTTGGTATGGTAGGTCTTAGTGTCATTGATCCATCATGAGTGGTTTTTCTGCTGAAGATTTTTAACTGAAAGACTTAAAATCTGTTCAGTGACTCCTACTATATATTGTGAAGCAAGAGAGATTAACCCTGATTGCGAGACCTGTCAGCTGGGAATTTTGGGACAATATTAGTAATGTATGCTACATTAATTGGGGTTTTTTTCCACACTCCATAGCTTTGCCTCACTTCCATAGAATCATAGAATGGTCTGGTTTAGAAGGAACCTTAAATATTTGGAACCCAGTTCCAACTCCCTGCCATGGGCAGAGATGCCTCACTCTAGACCAGGTTTCCCCAAGTCTTTCCCATCCTGCCCTTGAACACTTAGAGGGATGGGGCCATCCACAGCTTACCAGGGCAACTTTTCATCTTTGAAAAGTTACCATCTTTGTACTGCAGTAGTGGTTCCCTGCTCTTCTTCCTTGCCTTCAGGGCTATGCTTTAAGTGTGCTTTATTTGGAGAGGGATGATGTGTGATTGCATTTCATATCAAGAAAACATGATTGGTTGCTATATAAGTAGTACACATTCATATAAATCCACTGGGGTTTTTTGCTATGAGATCTTCATTCAGAATGATCATCTACTGTAATTTATGAATGAGAGCTTATAAAATTAACCTAATGGATTTGCATTTATTGCTTTTAATTAGACATTTTAATTTAAAGCACAGCTATTCTCCCATAATATAATACTTTATTATATGTTGTAATTGGAGGAAATATTTTTTGTAATCTGGTGATCTTGTTGATGGAGATGTAATACAGTACTACCTTTTTGGGTCGAGGGCAAAAGTACTGAAATACTAAACACACTAATAGTGTTATTTTATGTAAATTGGAAGGTGGAGTGTAGTTTCATTTGAAATACATCCTGCCAGAAAAAATTACCAAGAATCTGTTTCCCTAGAGAAGATGACATATTATTATACTGAAGCAGTAATTAATTGCAAATTTTTTGCTGAAAATTTTGCTGTGTAAAAAGACTGGAATGCACTTCCAGGCTAATCCTCATACTCACTGTCATGCCGTGTTAGCAGAATTGTGATGTTATATGGAAAGATTACCTTTTCTAAAACACATGAATTCATTAAACTATATTACCCTGGATTTAAAATTAAGCTGAGTTTTTTGTTTGCTTTCTGGCCAGCAGTGGTAGCTTTATGGCACTTTAGTTCCAAATATAGTTCCGTTGTGCACAAGAAATAAAAAATATATTTTCACATATTTGTTCCGCTTCAGAACTATAAGGCTTTGTATTCTAGCAAGTATACCATTAATTTTTTTTTACTATTCTAAATATGCCCTTGCAGTAGCTTAAGAATAAACATTATAGAGAGAATTTAATCTTGATTACACAGGATGGAAATTACAATTAAGCGTATTTAACAGCTTTGGAGGAACTGTCCTCAGTATTCCATTGAGAAGTCATAATTTGGCTTTTTAAACTTCTCTCTGTAAAAAAGCATTTTAGCAATTGTGTAGCTTGTGCACCAACTTTAGTCCCAGTGCATGTGCCAGCTTCACAGCTGTCTTCTCCTAATTCCAAAAGCCTCTTCTGAAATTAGCTCTTGTCTTTGAATACTCAAATTAAAATTTGGTTGCCTCTTCCAACCATATATTCAGAATGAGGAAGTTTTGTTTCAGTGAAATTATCTTCAAATATTCCCTTTTGATTGATTCATTGAGTAAAAACAATTGTGCCTTTTTAGAACACAAAGAGTACAACTGAAAGAAAAAGTGCATGTGCTCTTGCCTAATATTTCTCAGCTAGTTTGAAAAACAAAGACTAATATAGGGGCATATATATTAATATCCTCAAACTATAGCTCAATTCCTGAAGATATGAAAGCCAAAATTACTCCAATTTGATGTTTTATATACTAATGCCCAAAGAAGGGGAGCATATACCTCATGATATACATTTCAGAGGTTCCTCCTTTGGCCTCTCTTGCATTTATTGGTTACTTACTCTGTTCTTTAGCGAGATATAAATGGTAAAATAAAAGATCTGATCCCATATACTTAAACAGCTGTTTGAGGTCCTCATTTAAGAGGTGTTCAGGACACAGTTTGAATGGACAGCAAACACACACCAGTGCTCATGAGCTTGTTCAGACCCTCAGTATGATTTTGTTCTGTGTACTTGTTTATATCAGCTTCAAACTTGCAGGGCTGTAGTACAGAAAGGCTCATCAATACAATAGATTTTCCATTACCATGGCGATATTTATATTTATCAAGACTTCGCAGTATTTATAAGTCAGCATGATGGTCCCTTTCTTCTGTAGCATTGAGGTAAATAGGTTTCTCAGAGGTGTAAACTATACATGGGAAACCAATTTCCAAGACAGGTCAGAGTTAGTAATCTAACTCCTCCTGTTGGTCCCTTTTTTCTTCGATCTCTTCAAATTTAATTTCTGATTTAAGATTTGGGGCTGACTGCCAGTATTAAATGAACTTAGTTCTCATGATGATGTAAATAAATTCAAATCCTGAAAAAATATTGATAAGCTTGATATTTACAGTAATAGAAATATGTAAATGTAGCTTTAATTATTCTCCCTGTTAGAAGCCCATGTTTTATTTCCAGTTTCTTAGTTGAAAATGTTGTTAAGAATTTAAGTCCCATAAGGGAAAAAAAAGCATGGAGTTGAGATTTTGAAATACAGAAATTATAATTTCACTTTGATTTGAAATTGGTTTTCTTCAAGTAGCAGTAGAAATAAATGGTAATGAAAATTTTAAACTGACACTCAGAATCATATTTTATATTTCCCTCTGTAAAAAGTGATCATCAAAAATATCTAAAATGTTTGCATATAAATTCTAATGAGCTCTACTTACAGCATTTTGGTAAATGAGTGCTTATGGAAGTACTTTGTACAGTCAGTATAAATCAATGTCCACATACTTAAAGACTGTATTTCCTAGGGTGCTGAAGTCTGTGCTTTTCAAATTAAAAATAAGACAGTCTGTGCCAATGTTTAATGTAACTGGTTCGTTTTCAGTATTCAACTACTTAATTTAAAAGCAAATGAACAAGCTTTGCCATAGCCCTGTCCTTCAGGGAGTGGTGCTTGCATGGTTAGAAACAACTGGGTTTGCCCTGACATGCTGGAGTAAGTACAAGAAGCTTGGAATGGGGAAAGTTGCCTTACATTTTCCTGATTATCTCAAAAGTAATTTGTCATGTCTAAGGCTTTGGAGAATGGTGATATTAACATCTATGGTTTAGCGCACAGGATGACAGAAATTTAACTGCTGGAGTAGAATGGTTTGAAAACTCTAAAAGAACCTATTCATGAACCTGAGTTGTTGCAAAGGTTTGTCCTCTTGAATTGTATCCAATTTCTTGAAGCTAAAGGCAAAAGTTTGTCTTTGAAGGGGAGCATTAGTAAGCAGATGGGACTCAGTTTCTTTATGCAGAAAAGCCTATTCTTTATTCACATAACTCATTTTTATACAGCTTTCACACACCTCATGTTTTACTCCAATTGGCTAGTAGTTTTCTTGCTACTCAATTCATTGGTTAGTAACTGGCATTCTGCCTGTCAAATCTCCCTAATTTTGGATTGTTTACATATCTTCTTATCTGATTCTCAGGGAACAGATTTCTTGTTTATTGCAGGTGCATTTTTTTTTTTCTATAAGTATAGGTTTTTATGTGGATGCATTCTTAAGATTTCTTCACATGGGAACTTAGCTAGCTGCAGTTAAAAGAAGTAACAGGCCAGCGACTAATTCAGCAGACCAAAGCCTGATTTCATAAGGGCTTTCTTTTATAATACCTCTACCTGTATGTAACAGGAAGAGTGAGTAAGTTCCTTGAACAAAGCAAAGCTCATTATTGATGCTGTACTGCATGCAAATTATTTGTGGTATCAGCTAAAACTGAATTGCATGTTTGCGAAAAGTAATTCATCTTGGCCTCAGTTTTCAGCAACAGAATTAAAATATGAAGCAAAGACAGCTTTTAATTTTTTGATGAATCATTTAGCTTAACCCACCCACTACAGCAGTGCATGCTGCCTACTTGCTCCTAATATCTGCTAAAATAGTGTAGTTCACCCCCTGTAGACATTAATTGCTATACTTGGCAGCCGCAGAAGGAAGGGGAAGTGGTGTTTGAATTAATAGCCCAAGAAAAGCTGTTAAATTTCTCATCTCAGCATTTCATTTCCCTGTCTTCTCAGCTGAGGTGTTGCAGCTGAGAACCAAATGCAGTGGCTTTTTCTTGTGTAGGGAAAGTGATGGATATAGAGGGATACAGAGAGGCACAGGAGAGGAGTATCTGGCACACAAACAGGAGTGATGAGACCATTGCCCAGTAATAGAAGCTGCTTTAAAAATGTACCTTTACCCCAAAGCAGAGGTGAAGGAATGCAACTTTGAGCTCTGTACAGAAAATGGCAGACAGGCATGGTAACATCGGGAAAAGGATGAATGACAGCAGTGACACGTTTCCTAGACTGAGCTGGCACCACACTTCCCTCAAAAAGAGCAATCATGAAACACTAAACCAGAGCACTTCCCCCTCTCTTGTTTATTCCCCATTTAGGTCATAAACATTAGAAGACAATAGAACATTTCTCTCTGTGGTGACCTCAGTACCATGCAGGTCTCACCAAGGGCAGTAGGGTTGGCAGTGCAGGCTGGAGGGAAGGATGTCCCTCCCCTGATGGTGACAGGTCAGGCTGGGGGCCTGTCAACAGCCACAACAGTGGGCTTTAAAGCTTCTGGCTTGCTCTTTTTAATATGTTACTCAGTATTTATAAATAATATGTAACTCAGTATTTATTTCGACTCAGTATTTATATTGTATAAACAAGTGTTTACTGAACACTTGTTCAAGTGCATCTTTGTGTGCATAAGTGACTTAGTTCACCAATGAGACAATTCCAGTGTCCGATCTGATGGGCACCTTTGCTTTTGCACATTCAAGTCTCTGTTGCTGTTTCTGTGGGAGAGGTACCTGTAGGAAATTTCAGATTAAACCTGTAAACAGTTTCCAACCTGAAAACAGCACAAAATAAATCAGTCTGTATAGCAAAACAAATATTTTGAGGGAAACCTAGAAGGGGCTTACTGTGTGGCTACATGCTAGCCCACAGTCAGCATTAAATAAGAAAGGCTAAATTTCTGAGCCCTTTGTATTTTCAGAAATTACATTTCCGGTCAGTAAAAATTCTTTTGATTGTACATGTATGTTTTATATCAGAAGTCGCTATTAATTTGTAGTTTACATGTGACAGCTTTTCCAAGACTGTGCAAAGCTAGCTTTTTGTCAAGATTTGACTGTATAATTAGGTGGTGTGGCTGGATTTGGTTTTGAAATAAATCAGGAGAACTACTTGTATACTAAAAATTATCTATAATTAGTCATATGGTAATATACAATTAATTGTAGTTAATGTGCTGTGCAATTAATGATACTTATTTTGTTTTTTCTTCAAGCAAAAAACTCAGTATTCTTTTCCCCCTAATTTCTTCATACAGAACAAGTGCAGCATTTTTAGCACATCCTTGATGGTTGCACACTCTTGGATCTGTTTCTCTCCCACTAAATGTGTGCTTCCTGAAATTGATTCTTGACATAATTTATAGTTAGAATACGTGAATAAGTTAAATGCATGTAAAATTGTACCTGTATTGTATATTTAAGAAAATGTAGGTTATGTTGCCAGTGACAATTGGACAGTAAAAACCTGTTTGTAAGCAGTGGTGCTTCTGAGGATAGTGAAGTGATGGATCAGGACAGACACTGAAAAGCAGGATTCTTTGCAGCCAACATTTTGGGAGGTGATGAACATGCAGGAGATTTTCAGTGCTAGTGCAGTGATATTTTTTTCTTACCTTAGGAATGTGATTTCCACAAAATTCAAATTTTTGCAGAGAATTTAAAAGGCTCTAGTTTAATGTAGCAATTTGTTTGCCAGGTAGTGTGTGGGATGAAAGTAAATGAGGGGTTTATTGGTTTAATATAATGTGTATTTGAAATTACTTGTGCAGCACATTGAAAGGTAAAACTGTTTTTGTCTGTTTGGAACATTATTGCTAAAAGGCTATATGTTTACATGTGTAATTGGCTGAACTCCAAATTGCAGGCAGAATTTGCTTTGTCTTCCTTTAATTTGTGTGGTTTGGTTCTTCCCTCAGATTTCTCTGTGTTGCAGAATGTAGGCAGAGACTATAGCATCTCACAGTGAACACAAGCACAAATTATTTTAATTTTTTTTCCTGTAGGTATATTCACTGGGGGTGAGATTTCCTCCCATGGATGGTTCAAGCTACAGCAATAATTTTATATATCTGAGCCTTTGAACTGTGAATTAAAAACCCTGTGCTGGTTGGCTTGCAAAAGGGATTTTCTTCATCACTGGCTACATTTAAATAGGTGGCTGAAGTGAATTTGTTTTCCATTGTAATGTGTTAACAATTGTTTGTTTGTTGATTGGTTTGTTTTGTATAATTTGGTCAGGGAGGGTATATAGAGCTAAAAAAGAACAAGATGAACAACAAGAACAGCAATACTTTCAGGTGTTTCCTTTCAGGTACCAAGTAAGCTGCTTGGGCAGAAATCTGCCCTGGGCTATTGGCAAAACCCCCAGTCAGCTGGTGATTGTACCCCTCTGGCCTGGAAGCAGATGAACTTCCACATTTCTTTCAGGGCAGCATCTCTTAATATGCAGATAAACTTGCTAGAAACATAAGATATAGGCAGGATGAGGAGACTTTGTGGCAGGAATCCGTGTCAGTTCAAAATTTACCTTCATTATCCCTGGGGAAAGGTTTCCTATCCCTCACAACACCACCTTGGTGCATGTGTCCTTGAGTGCGTGGACACAGAGAGACACCTAATGAAGAAGCCAAGACAATACCATTTCCATGCTAAACTTGGTTCCTCCGGGTCTCCTGTGAATAGAGGTGTGCTCTGAGCAAGCGGAGACCGGGCCGTGCCGCGCGATGATCTCCCGCTGGTACTTTGACCTGGCCGAAGGAAAGTGCGCGCCCTTCTTTTACGGCGGCTGCGGCGGGAACCGGAACAACTTTGACTCGGAGGAATACTGCATGGCGGTCTGTGGCAGCATCAGTAAGTGCCCTCCGCGGCGCTGGGCTCGCACTAACCAACCCCGGCCGCGCTCTGTCCACACCTCTGCTCACCACTCGCTCCTCCTCGGCCTCTCGCTAACCTGGCGTGGTAGTGGGTGACTTCTTGGCACTGTAGGGGCCCCCTGAGTTGGGGGCTGAGAGCTTTAACACCTCCTGGGGTGAGGTCTTTGCACCCATCTTCTCTCTGTTCTCTGTCAGAATGTACTGATGTTTCATGTGTCTGTCTACACTTACAATGCATGTGCAGGGAAAAACACTAACTTTAGGGTAGCATCAGGTAAGTCAAAAAGTAGCTCCTGTTTTTAACAGTGTGTTCTCATGTATTTCTGACCTTTGTTTTTTTCCAAATGTGTATGTCCAGATTTGTTTGGTTGAATTCTTTGTGGGTGTTTGCAATAAAAAGGGGAGAAGTGGTATTTGATTTTTTTTATGTTTCCCTAAGGGTTGTGGTGCACATGGATGTAAGTCACCTCCCACTTAAAACTTTAAGTCAACCATATGTTGTAACGGCTGTTTTTGCTGAAAAAATGGTGTTTGCACTGTTTGAGAGTGGTGGCATTCTCCACCATACACCATTGAAGCTGATATTTTAGGTGTAATTTTATCAGATGGGTTCTGTTTTGAGAGCCTCTTGTACACTCTCCTCCCAATCTGCCTTGCAAGCACGTACTCCTGGGAAAGCATCACCTGACATTTACACTGAGACATGAAAGAGTGAGTACATCTCACTGCCCTGTCTGCTCGCAGGACATGGAGGAGCTGAACACAAACAGCATCTCAGGACTCATTTTAGCAAAAGGTTTTCCAAACCTGGCCTTTTCAGGAGCATTTCCAGTAAGTAGAAGGGTTAAAAATGCACACAAACAAATGAAGGGGTACTGTGTGTGTCATGGAGCCGAGGAACTGACCTCTATTTTATTGGAGCACAGAAGCAAGAGCAGTACTGGAGCCAGGATTGCTGAACTGGTGCTCCAGCAGCATTTTATCTTAGGCTCTTCTAGAGCTGTGCATGGCAAAGCTTCAGGGAAGGGACGTGGAGGAATCTGCCATGATGGGAGTGAGGAGGAGGTTTCCTGAACTGTGATCAGTTCCTGCAACCAGACAGAAGATGTAGTGAAGGGAGAGATCTGTGCAGGAGGTTGGAGTGAGGTCTAATGTATTTACTGACAGAGGAACATTTTGATCCATTAAGTTCCCGTGTTAGGTAAGGTGTTTCCAGAGATGCAAAACATGATTTGTCTCTGATTGCAGCCTCTCTTTGGGAAGGTAAATTATCTTGTCTTGTTCTCAGGAGATTCTGCTTTGTGTCATGGAAGTTGTTGTCTGGCTGGGTGTTTTTTTCCTCAGATTCATTTCAATAAAACAATGACAAGACTATTATAATTTCCATTATTCTCTTGGTTTATTCTGGAAGTCAAAATTTTTTGTCTAAGTCATTTTCTCTTGAAGGACAGCAGAGTTTGATTGAGTACTTGAGCTTCTTTGACTTTATTTGCACAACTCAAACTGATTTTTTATCTCCCATAGGGGTTTTATTCTGCCTTTTTTTTCCTTCACTAGTTTCTCAAACAACAGTTGAGTCTATGAGGATACACTTTCTAAGCTATTTCAGTTATATTTTTATTCATGTTTTTTGATGTTACATCAGTGTGTTCTATACCCTCATCTATACACCTGTATTTTCTGTTCCTGAAGTAACTTTTTCTTTTAGTTTCATGTACTCTTTCTGTCTCACCATGCTGTTTCTCCTTATTCTTCATGTTTTTGCTGAATAGAAATTGTAATGAAAATAAATAGAAGTGCAGAAAGTTTCATCACTGAAATGATTTCTTGTGTTTAGTACTAATCTAATGTTGCTGAAGGAGGTAGAACAGACACCATTTTTCACCCGAATCTCAAAGAAGAAAAGAAAAACAGTGGAGAATAGTTTCCATCAAGGCCACTCCTGTTCTCTCCTGTAGTTTTTTTCCTCCCACCATCACCCTTAATTTAGTCTTTGTATTTGATTTTTATGCCACTTCATTATTATTAATTATTTATTCCATTATTTCCTTTCTCTCCAAAGTTCAGATTGTTCTTGCTCCTTTGTGTTCTATTAAAACAAAACGAAAATGAAGCCTCTCTTAGGAGGAAAGATGGATGCTAAAGCTAAACTTTGTCTAGCTATAGTTTGCTTTTCAGGATAAACTAGTTAGATTTTACAGAGTAATATGAAATAGTGAATAGCATTAGGATTCTCTTGTATAGTGGGCAAAGGGTGGAAGTGTCGGATGTGTGGGATTTGAGTCAGATTTTCTGGTAATGAATTGGAAGTGGACTGAACCAAAATGTGAGCATGTTCTGTTGTCACAAATACCCATACACTGTGAAATCTCAATACTAATATCCTGAACACTTAAAAAAAAGAGTTTAAAAGAGCATGTTTTATTGCCTTCTTGCTAAGTCTCTTTGCCTTGATCTGGAAAGGTGGGTCTGTCCTGTCATGCAAAGCCCTAAACTCCCTCTATGTTGAGTGAATTTGACTGGTGCTCTAAGGTCTGATGAAAATGATTTATCTGTAGGGTAGGAGCTACAGGTGTCATATTTTTTTTCATTTATCATTCAACTCCATGGAAATTGATACATAATTGCCTTAGAAATAGAAGGCTTTGAGGCTGATTTACCTATTCCTAAAGCCTGTCAGATTACCTGCTCAGTCTCTGCTGATTCTTAATAAGAATGTTCAGTACTGTCTGTGACTTCCATTCGATAGAATGATTCAAACTTCTACTGTGTGGCTGTCCACAGTGGCTTCTTTGAAGTCATAGAATCTGTCAGGTAATTTGGATTAATTTGGATTTAATAGCCTTAGAATGAGTATATATTGACAAGAATAAGTGAACATATTGCTGTTACCAAAGGAAAGATTTCTGTCTTCTACTAAAAAGTAATCTGTTGTACAGATTTTTTTACTTGACAATTGTTGCATTTTAAAAATTCTTAAAGTTACAGGAAGTCTTATTTTTTTAAATGAGTGCTATCTTGATTTTATGTTAATGTTTAATTCCTAACTTAGGAACTTAAAAGCTGGGAAAATACATTTTCTTAAATGTACTTCATTTCTCAGACAGCTCTCCCAGCAGCTGCAGCAGCCATCAGAGACTGATGTCAGTGAATTCTCTGTTTTTTCATTTCTTCCTCATTCAGAGTGGGAGTCAGTTGAACTCTGGTGGCACAGTCAGTTTTTGAAAATTTTTATCATTAAAATGATTTTTTATTAATGATTTTTTAAAATTTTAAGACAATACTGGATTTCTGTGGCTCACAGCAGAGGGAGCCAACAGGGTTCAGTGTTGTCAGTTCCCTCCTTCCTTACATAAACCCTGAAACTTAGTAGGAAGTTTGAATTATGACACATGTGGTTTTGTTTTTGATTATTTTAGAGCAGTTTTTTGGGTGAATTTAGATAAAAATAGTATTTATTCTCTAGAGTAAATATTGTGAACTTCCAAACTTGCTAAATCTCTCAGTGATTTTTAAGGGGCAGATGCTGTCCACTTTAATTTTTCTTCAGAGGTGTATTGCAAATAAAGATCTGTACCTTTTACAGCAGCAGCTTACAAGAAGATGCTCCTGTTGTCGGTCATTTCCTTTATCCATTGTTTGTTTGTTTGGGATGCTGACATCTCCCTAGTTAGCAAGAAGTGAAATGTTTTGGCAGCTAAAGTTGCATGCCAACTTCTAGTGTCTAAGGCATTAACAAACTGTGGCTTGTAATATTGTAAATTGTTAATTTTGACTACAACCTTTAGTAGATGCAAGTGATTCATTTCTGTTTCCACAGTGTCCTCTATATAAATTTTCACTTTTATTTCACCTTTGAACCACGCATTTTGTACTAGACCTTTTAATAAGTAAGTGGGTGAAGTTTAGGATTCAAAAAAGAAATAATGCAAATTTTTTCATATCCAAAAGTTAGACTACTACTAATTTCAAACACAAATAATTTAATTAGTATAAGGTATTGCTGTGGACAATATTTACTGTAACTTATTTTGCTGGGTCTAGTCAAAGCATTTTTTGTTTTGATTCTTTTTACTCTGTGGAACTTGATGACTCTTGTTTATAACCTTGGCAGAAGTCGTGTTCAGGAAAATACTTTTGTCTTGTATTTGTCCTCATTTGAACCACATGTGAAGAATTTAATGGTTTTTTTTCCTCTCATAAATATTTAAACTCATGATAAGTTGAAAGAGAATGACCTTGCAGTAGGAGTATCACAAAGATGCTTAAGAAAGTTTTGCTTTGGGGACCTCCTCCCAGTCAAGAAGAGCATCAAAGAACTTGGAGAGGTGTGATCTGAGCCATTAATGGATGAATGTTGAATGGATATCAGCAGGACAAAATTGTATTTGTCAGGGTTGGTGAAAAGGAGGTTATTCATGGAAGGTTTGATTGCCAAGTTCTAGCTGGGCATGGGTAGGAAATGTATCTTGAAGTTCTTACCCAGGAGGCTTTTTATATGAGAAAATTCAAATTAAACATAGTTTAGATGGCAAGTAGAACCTCTAATTAAAATAATGGATCAGGAATAATAAGAGTATGATATGTTTTATTGGGTGGGTTTTTTTCCTCTTCAAGGAGTCTCTGAGGAATTTCACTAAACTCTTTCAAGCTGCCTGTTGTTTGATGCCATACCAACTACTTAAATTCTAACATATTAAAGGAAAACAGAATCAGTCTTTGCAAAGTAGGGGTTGGATATACTGCATAGTGAGGGGACTGTTGCTCACTTTGCTTGAATTACCCTAAATGCAAACCTTTCCACTACCAGTCACAGCTGCCTCCTAGTTACCCAACAGGAAGGCTGGCTGTTAGTGCAAGCTCGCTGATTATTTCCAGCCTTTGTTTTTTTTTAAATCAAAGTTATTACAAATGAAGTAACTATCTGTGAAGCCACACTGTTGCTAAGGGAAGGATTTGAGGTATTTCATTAGGTACTGTGAGGTCCATAAGTGTTTTAAAAGGGATTTGCATTCACATTTATATGTTACAATTTATCTTTTAAAAATAAACTTATGTACAAAGCATGTAACTTTGCAAAGGGCATTTTGGTGGCTAACACACTTTATTCATTGCCAGGCTTTTTTTCATACTTGGAATTTTTCTTTTGCCAGCAGTTTCTAACCTGTTTCAATAACATTGTTTTGTTCACTCTGCAGAGATTCTCCTGGTTTATAAAAGGGGCTAAGAAAGGGAGAAGAAATCCTGATGTATTTTTATGTACTTGCTCTGTGTAACATGTTCATCTAAACTTTGTTTCTGTGTCTTCCTCTGAGCCTAAATAGATGGCTGTATTCCAGTGGAAATTAGAACAGATGGTTCTTTATTAATCCATCTAAATTTTTCCTGTACTAAAGTAGAAATTCTTTTCTTCTCTCTCCCCTCCCTCTCTCCACCTTCAAATTTTACATCAGTCCCTACCACAGCCGCTAGCACTCCTGATGCTGTTGACAAATACTTGGAGACACCTGGAGATGAGAATGAACATGCCCATTTCCAGAAGGCCAAGGAGAGGCTTGAAGCTAAGCATCGCGAAAGAATGTCTCAGGTAAGGGGGAGATTTTATTCCTGAGTGTGTGAGTTTGTCTGTCAAGTAATAAGTGATCCTTCATCTTCCTATTTCCCAAGGCTTATTCCAGGTGCCCTGCCAGTTTGCAATGCTGTAAAAACATCATTTACTGCCTTTCTGACTCTTGTCTAAGAATTCAGCTGTCTGACACGTTTATGGTTCTGTCACCATAAGTTGCTACAGTTACTAGAAGGGTTAAATGAAAAAAAACTGTAAAAAAGTCTCTCATCTTTGTGGGAGAATGTTTGTCTTGTGAGATTATTCATGTTTCAAAGTAAAGAACTTGGCCTCTCTATTAATTGTCCTTCCCTTGGAGCAGCTGAGGGCAGTGGTGTTGAGCATTTTCTGTGTGTGCCCTGGGGGTATTGTAAGATCACATTTATTCATCTAATGGTTTTGAGCATCAAGGTAACATGATATGCATCTAAAGTCAAAGAAAAGAGGAAAAACTGGTGCTTTTGAACTAAAAATCCAAACTGAGTCAACCCTTTTCTTTCCCTTCAACCAAAGAGATTTGTGTAGCTGTGAAACTGTACCCACATTCTAATCCAGTGAGTGATGAGCTACCCACTCTCTCAGAAACAGGGCTCATAATAGCAATGCCAATAAAAATAGTCACAGCTCTTTTTTAATAGCAAAAAAGAAAAATATTAGAGGTTTAAAGGAAAGCATATATTTTGAGAATGAAAAAAGCACAACAAATGAATGTAGTATAATTCAGATGCACTTCATATACCCTTGCAGCTAATTTACTCTATTTTTTCATTATAACTTGTTCCCTTGATGGGATTTCAGTGTGTCTGTCTGTTACTGATACATTACTAGTCTTTAGTTCTGTGCTAAAATATTATTCCAAAAATGAAAATAAAATGTTTTGAATGAAAATAAAATTAAGCTCTTGTTGTACATCCATGCCTATTGGTACTGTAGCTGTGCCTGGCACTTCTCTAATAAATTGGGTAGCTCATCTTACCTGAAGCACTCATCCAATTGGTGCAAGCCACATACTGAGAATATGGAATATGACATGTCATAGATAGGAAGATAGGTGCTCCTCATCTGCTTGGGAAGTGTTGAAGCACAAACAATCTGTCTCCTCTTTAAAAAGAGAAAATAGAGACAATTTAATGGACAGGGAATCCGGAGAATAAAAAAAGGTTACATAGCCTGCCTAGCAGAAGAGAGACCCTGCCTTGGCTAGGCGTGCAGAGGGTTGGTGAATAATACAGTCACCACCCCATCATTCCTTCCCCTTGAGACAACCTTTTTGTAAAGAATGCTGTTGAGGTGGGTTTCTTGAAAGCAAAGGATAGTCAGTGCAGATTTCCTTGGTCTTCAGATTCTCGCTGTGGTTCCACGTTTTTCTCCAAAATCCCGGTATGTAAAGCTTAAGCTGCATAATTTGGGGCAGTATTTGGGTGAACTGTGTATTTTCTGTGTTAACATGAGCATCTGGAGGACCCTGTCAACTGCAGGGTGTGATTCAGAGGTTGGACTGAAACTGGAGCTGGTGCCCTCATGAGCACATTTCCAGCCATTCTTCCTGTCAGCACTGGGCACACATGGGGTGAGGCCGTTCAGTTGCCCCTCCTGCAATGTCAGTCCTCCAAAAACAAGTCAAATAACAGCTCTGGCCAGTTCAGCAACCTAAGACAGCCATGGTTAAAAGAAGCATGATAGGTACATTAAAAAAATGTAATCATTAACTTGCCTAAGCTGCTTATGAAATCACATCTCTTATAGGACATGTGTTTTGAAGTACACAGATCCCCTGCAGAGCTTTAAAGATCAGAAAGATCTTCAGGGAAGATCTAGAAGGGAAAGAGAATTTTTAGAAACTTCAGTTCAATACTGTACAAATAATAACTTGCCTCTCCATGTTAACCTGTCAAATGTTTTAAAGATAGTAGATGCTAGTAGAAAAGCCAGCTAGTTCACCATTCTGTGTTTCCTGACATAAACATATGTGTCCAATAGCACTGGTTTCCTCTTCTGGCAATTTATTTTAAAATGGCTTTTACATTTTATATTAAATCAGGTATGTTCTTAATATAAAATTCAAATATATATAAAATTATTGGGGAACTCTTACTTATTATGTTAAAAATAGTGCTGAATAAGTTAACTTTGTCACATCTTTGCTGTCAATTATTTTCTCAATAAAAACAAAAGGTAACAAATGAAAGTCACTGGCCAAGTCCTCCAGCTGTACCAAACTTTTTTTTTTAATTCAAATTTAAATTTTTCATTCCAGTTCTTTCAAAGCTGAAAATTGGAGGCTTAGAAAGCAGCAGAAATGCCCATTTTTCTTCTAATAAAAAAAGAAAAAATGATCAAGTGATTCTTTAATCCTGATAAGTGTCATAATCTGAAATAGATTGGTTTGTTCACAAAACACAGATAATTTATTTCATTTAATAAGAAGTCTAGTGTTAAAATAGTAATGGGTTTGGTGCACACCTTATTTTGCAACAGTCAGTTAACTAAGAAAAAAATCAGATGCATTCTAGCTGACATGAAAAATGTAATTATCTAAGGAGTAGGTAAGTTTATCACTAAACTTGAAGTGAAATATTTTAAAACATGTCATCAGGGAAAATGTAAATATTCTGCATATCCTTTTTCTGAGATTTCCCTTAATTTACCATGAAATTATGACAACTTGTGTTTCTTTTTCTTTTGTATAAAGATGTTCACACAAGCAGAGACCAAGATTCTGTCAGTGGTTATGTCACATCATAGTTCACAGCTCATGAAAGATTTTAGTAGGGAAGTTTGACTCTGTGATGTCCTGATGCACCTGGTTCAGATTCTTTCAATCTCTTGTGCTCTAAAGTGTCCATCTCTTTAGACTACAGATCCTGAAGGTTTCTGCACCAGACCTGAAGCAACAAGGCTTATAAACTTTCCTATTTTACAGAAAGTACTGTAAGGAGAATTACATTAATACACATTTTAAGCTTTTCCCAAGAATTAATAATGCAGCCTCAATAGCAGGAAAACTGTATTCCCATGCAAAGAGGGGTAGCCAATCACTGATGCATGTGTAACCTTTAAATGTTTGCTGTTCTCCAAAAGAAAACAGGGAGAGGTTATGTTAACTGATTGCAAGGTGTCATGGTTCTTGTTTCTTGTTTTGGAACAATTCCCCTTTTTCTCTTTCTCTTTTCATTTTGTTAATGGCTGTACAGCTCCCTTACTTAATTAGTTGCTGCTAAATAGCCTGATGAACCAGATACCAAACTTTACTCAGGGGAGCAGTATATTTATACATTTCTCTCCTAAGACATCCTGTGACGTCCTCATGTCTTAAATTTGCTCTTCCTTTGGCTGTCTACGATATTTTTGGAATTGTAGCATGTAGAATACTTATGATAGGAACTTAATGACACCTTGTGTCCTAGAATAGTTTTGCTTCTTGGAAGTTTATTTCCAAAGCAAACATCTGAAAATACTGCAGTTCTCAACCAGCCTGAACAGGTCTGGTGTTCGTTTTTGGGGTTTTTTTTGATCATTGAATGCTAGTTGCCCTAACATCCTGAATACATCTTCAGCTGATTTTTAGTCTCAGTGACACTGTAGAATCACAGAATTGTTTGAGTTGGGGGGACCTTAAAGATCATTTAGTTCCATCCCCCTCCCATGGGCAGGGGCACCTTCCAATACATCAGGTTGCTTAAAATCCCATCTAGCCTGGCCTTGAACATTCCCAGGGATGGGGCATCCACAACTTCTGGGCAACCTGTGCCAGGGCCTCACCACCCTCAGAGTAAAGAATTTCTTTCTAATATTGAATTGAAACTTACTTTCTTTCAGATTAAAACCATTCCTCCTTATCACTACATGATTTGAGAAGTCCCCTCTCCTGCCTTCATGAAGGCCCCCTTTAAACAATGGCGGGCTGCTATAAGCTCTCCCTGAAGGTCTCGAGACTCAAAAACCCCAAATCTCTCACCCTGGCCTCACAGAGGAAGTGCTCCCATCCTTATCATCTTTATGGTCTTCTTCTAGACCCACTCAAGCAGATTGATGTGCATCTTGTGTTGGGTGCCAGAGCTGGATGCAGCACTGCAGGTGGGGTCTCACCCCCCAGAGCAGGGGGACAGAATGCCTTCCTCAACCTGCTGTCCGTGGTGTTTTGGATACAGGATACACTGGGCTTCCTGGGCTCTGAGCACACATGGCTAGCTCATATTTGGTTTGTCATCCACCAGGACACTCAAGTTCATTTCCCAGGGCTTCTCTCAGTTGATTCATTGCCCAGCCTGTACTGATTTTGGGATTGCCTCAGCCCTGGTACAGGAGCCCACACATGGCCCTATTGAACTCGAGCCTGTGGTTTTCCCAGGCCTGCCTCTGAAGCCTGTGCAGGTCTCTCTGGATGACATCCCTGCCCTGTAGAGTATCAATCACACCACTGACCTTGGTGTCACCTGACTGAGATTGCTCTCATTCCTGCTCTCCATGTCCTCAACAAAGATGTTAAATAATACCAGTTCATGTATTGCTTAGATTCCACCATCTCTACTGCAGTGTATGGGAAGCCTGTTTCCTTCCTTAAAACTGTCCAGTTAATAGGATTACCCCCCTCAGCTGTAATCAGGACTCTTTGGAGAAGTTTAATGATATTACCAGAAAAAAGATCAAGACTTAAGTGTGGAAAAAAAGCCCTTGACAAAGACAGACACCCTTTTGGCACGGCTGTGAACCATTCTTACTAAGCCAACCTTCAGGGAAGTACCTCTGCTGGCCTGATTGTGCTAACCCAAATGCCTGCCGTAAATTCTTCTCTTGCAGATATGATTTTGTGCCCTAGTGTAAAAAATGGGAGTGAATGAATTCTGCTGCTTCAATACATAATGAAATTTTTGTACTTAGCATCTCTTAATAATGAATGACATTTTCCATACTGCCTCTTTCCCTCCTACTGTCCTTTAGAGCCCAATTTCAAAAAGCATCTGCCAGGCTCTCTAAGGCCTGAGTTTTGAAGAAGTTGGACTTTGAAATGGCTTGCTGCCTATATCTCAAACAGAAGCTGTTGTTTTCCCTGTACAAAGCCTCCAACCCTTGAAGAGCCCTAAATCTGTATGTTTTTCATAGGTCTGTGCTGTCAACAGAGCAGAATAAGTTTGTACGTGCAGAGGCCAAGTTTAGCCTTCTTTTGCACCTATGTAACTGGGGAATTTTTTCTCCTTCTTGCTCTTGGGGGCTCTGTGTAGCACTGTGGCTTATTTCTCACTCACAAATCACTCACTCACAAATGAAGTTTTAACCTTTGGTGGGAGCAGGAGTTCCCTGTGGGTGGTAGCATGGCCCATGGATAGCTGTACCTTCAGTTGGTTAGCACACACACACAGATGCTCTCAAGCATTGAAGTTCTTCTCAGTTACAAAAATCACTCAAATCACAACAGTAGTTACAGGAATATTCTTTCTGCAAACAGCTGTGTAGTTCTGGTTTTTTCCCCAAAATCTTTCAGTTTTGTGGCACCAGAGCTGAACTCTGAGGCACTAATTTACTTTCCTCCCAACTAGCTCTATAGGCTGTCAGTTTATCACCCTGCCTTCCATGCCTTAAAAGATTTAATGAAATAAAATGGACAGACACAGACCTGGTGTAGCCAAAGGTCCTCTTAATCACCTTACCCACAGTGCTTATTTTTGTCATGAGGTTTAGCAAAAGGTTAGTTTGGGGGATAAAGATGGCAAGGCAACTGTTGTTCTGACAATCCATAACTGCTCTTTCAGAGTGAAAAAGTTAGGCAGATGTCAGAGATGTGATTTTAAGACAGAAAGGAAGAAGATGAAGAAGAAAATCATGAAGTTGCTAATCTAGGCCAATGTTCAAGCTTGAGCACAACATTGTAGTTCATAATTTGGCTTAATGCCATAATTTCTGGGCCTCCTGTAAGTTCACATCCTGCTGCTATCCTCTCTAATCACAGAGGAGCAAAGAGAACTAACTCTTTGAGTAAAACAGAAAGAACCATGAATATTCATTTTCAAATATTGGTTCAAATATTCCACAGAATGGGATAAAACCCAGAAGTGGTTAGATGTTGATACCAAAAATTGGATGTATTTTATTTGAAAGAGGTGAAAAGAAAAGGAAAAGAAAAGAAAGGGACAGGGAGAGTGACAGAAATGAAGTAGAAGCATATCACCCTCCATGGGTCCCAATGATATCATTAGTCCCCTCTATCTGATCTTCTTGGACGTGATGGTCCCCTGCTGAAAAGCATAGAATCCCATGGATTAATACACATTTGGGCAGGTGGGAACACACAGGTACCTCCCTGAGGGGAGCCAGTTATACACTGTCCCTTGCAAGACTATGGATCTGTTGCATCATGTAGGATCACGTGCAGTGCTCTGGTGCAGAGTCTTGGGACTCCTTTGGGGGTTGTCATGATCTGGCATAACACAGAAAACCAAAGCAAACTAAGCTTCTGTGAATAAAATGGATCAGACCCAAGACAGTTTTAAATATACCCAAAAAATGTGATTAAAACCAAACAAGGTTAGATGTTGTTGCCAAAAAAACTTGATATATTTTATTTAATAGTAAAAGAGGCAAAGAGAAAGAAAGATGAAAGAAAGAAATAGAAAAAGAGTTGTGCATAGGGAGTGAGGGACTGGGAGAGAGTGACAGGGGTTGGGTAGACACATATCACCCTTCTGAAGGTCCCAATGACATTTCATTCTTCTCCTCCATCACATCTTTTTGGTGGTGAGGATCCCCTACCCTGGTGGTGACAAAAAGTACAGAATCCCATGGATTAATATACGTTTGGGCCAGGTAGGAATGTCCAGGTGCCTGCCCTGAGGGTGCTAGCTTTGACATGTCCCTTGCAACACTGTGGGCCTCTTTCATCATGTTGCAGTGCTCTGGTGCAGGGTCTGGGGACTCCTTTGGGGTGCCATTGATGGGCCATGACACCCCCTCAGCTGTCCTTCACATGGATGTGGCTTTTCCTGGAGTGAAGGGACCCCAGGCTCTTCTGCCCAGTGGAGGATGGGCATTCACTGCCTCTCACCAGAGACTTTTTCTACATACACCCAAACCCCTCCTCGTCCCCCCTTTGGTGGGTGTCTGTGCAAGCCTGGCAGCAGATAAGCCTGGGGCTGTGGCCTCCACCCCTGAAGGTGCTGGGCTGGGCCCTCCCTGGTTGCTTTTCCTGATGCTTTGAACAATAGTGTCACTTTTCTTATCTCTGTTCCTTAGGGAGTTTAACTCACAGTTCAGGGTTTCAGTCAGGAGGCCCATTCAGGGTGGGCTTGGATGGTCTTCTGTGCAGCTTTTGTTATGTACTTTTGCTATAATAGACAAAAGCATAAAATTTCAGTCTCTGACACATCCTGCCATCAGTGGCATCTCAGGTCTCTGGAAAGATGCTGCTTATGTGCATGAATTATTTTCTCAGCCCCCACAGTCATATGACCTAAGCACAATTAAGACCTGAGTGCTTAATGCACACTGAATACACAGCAGCACTCTGGGAATTAACATGTTTTTTTCCAGAACACATCACTGTGCTCTAAATTGTGGTGTCAGTTATTGTCATCTAGTTCTGTTTTGTCAGAGAATCAGTGAAATCTCCTGTGCCAAAATATTGCAATAGCAGCAGGTGGGGGGTGACCTCTAACCTCAGTGCTCTGCCCATCGTGTTCTCTGTCATTAGTTCCATGCTACAACTCCTTGTAAATTTTGTTTTCCTGCTGCCTTAGAGCTTGGCTTCAATTTAACATCAATGGGTATTGTCTGATGAGAAGATAATGTAAACTGAAGAGGCAGTTTTAGGCTGACAGTTACATTGGTTGGAGTACAGTTCTTGGGACTTAAATTTCAGTTTAGTTTTCAGTAAAAGAATGGGGTGAGATAAAGACTGTGATTCTAACTATTTAGTTTCTGGTTTCTGCTTTTAACTGCTGCCTAACCATGCCTCTGGTGCAGCCAAAAAGCAGGCAAAACAATTTCTCAAATTTCACCAAAAAAATTTAAAGTTTACAGCACCCCATTAGCTTCCCAAAAGATCAGTCTCCATTCTTTTGGGCTGTTATTGAGGCCTGAATCTCTTACAGATAAATAATTTTGCTGACCATGAGATGATCTGTTTTTACCATAACTGATATATTGCTGTCTTGAGATACACTCTAGGGTTTGGGGTTAAAAGGAAGATTAGAACTTGGCAACAAAATCCCATACAGTGAGTTGTTTTGTAGTGTAGGTTTCAGCCTGCTGGGTAATCCTACAACCCTGTATAGAGCTGAGAGGTATTACATTTTAAGGCCTGGGACTTGCAGAAGTCTCCTTTGAGCTCAGGTCTCTGTGGGTTGTTTTTTTTAAAGGCACAGGTTCAGCCAGGTACCCTTAGGCACCACCAGCACTTTCCAGTCTGCTCATCAGAGAGCCTGATTAGCAGTGTCTGGTGTGTGTGGAAAAACTGGGAAGCCTGATATAGGAGGTGAGTGCTGGAGGCTCAACTTGCAAATATGAGACACAGCAAGTGTTACTTCTTATGCCTTTGGTATTGGTCTTGGTAAAATTTCAGTTGTCCATGTGGACTCTGATAATTTAAAAAATTATTTTGACAATTTTTATTAAATTATGTGAAAGTGTGTGTTTTATTGAGAAGGGAAGGAAAGGAAATGCACATTGTGAGTAATTGCTTATAGGTTTCTTATCATGCTGATCCTGCACATAAATAGTCACCTATTTGTGTGCACTTCATTCAGTGGGAACAGTTGTTCCTATAGAAAATGTATTATCTGAAGAGACTGCTGTCTGGGTGTGAAATGAGTGATGCCTACAGAGGACAGAAAGGTTTCAGATCTCATGGACAACAAGTTAACCCTCTCCCTGACTACTGAAATACTACTGCTCTGTGTTACAGGAAGAGGAGGCTTCTCACTTTGCTGAAAGAAATGACATTGAAAGATGTCCTATGTTATTTTTCTGACAGTGTTGTACTGGAGATATATATTCAGTTCTTGGAAGTGTTTCTACAGCCCCTGTTTCTGGACAAATAGCTGGACTAGCACAAATTATGCGTAATTTTTGATCTGCCCTACTCAGGCCAGTGATGCAGTCTGAATAAATAAAAGCTTTCATGGTGCCAAAAAAGGTGGCATGATTCAATTGGAACGAGTTCAAGGTGTGAAATTTACACCCTTGGACAAAAAGAGTGGAATCAGTTTTCTTTCTGGCTGAGAGGAAAAAGGTTGGTGTGTTTACCATGGAGATCTCCACTTCCCTTCCTTGAGGGCTGGTTGTGTTCCTTCACAGGGAGTTGTGAGAGCTTGACACAGTGTTCAGACACACAAGTACTGTCTTTTTTTAATTTAATAACAGGATCCTACCTTCATAAAATGTTGTAACTGCCTTTTAATTTAGAGATTAAAGGAGGAGAGGAATGTAAAAATATGCCTCTTAGAGCTGCAGTGCTTGGCTGCTGCTAAGCTGTGGGACAAGGGAGGAAAATAGCAAAGTCACACTTTTTATTTTCTTCATTAGGTCATGAGGGAGTGGGAAGAGGCAGAACGCCAAGCAAAGAGCTTGCCAAAGGCCGACAAGAAAGCTGTCATCCAGGTAAGGAAAAGTGCAACCACAACCTTACCATCTGGAGCCCCAGTTAAGATTCAAAGGGTGCTGGGTGTGATGAAGTTTAATAATCTACTTTACGGAGATTTCATGTTATTCTCTGCTCTCTTTTTCCCATCTATGCTGATGTCTTCTCTGTTTCTGTTGTGATTGATGTTTTTTTCAGCATTTCCAGGAGAAAGTGGAATCACTGGAGCAGGAAGCAGCAAATGAAAGACAGCAGCTCGTGGAGACTCACATGGCACGGGTGGAAGCCATGCTGAACGACCGCCGGCGCATTGCTCTGGAGAACTACATCACAGCCCTGCAGACTGTCCCGCCCAGGGTGAGTGGGACACCACAGGCTCTGCCAGCTGTGTCTAAACCATTGCAGTTGTCCTGGGGGGAATGTAGATGTGCCCAGGAGCAGTCCAGCTCTGGAGCCAGGAGCTCGCTGTGACAGCAGTCAGACAGTTTGCCTAAGTGCCTACACAAGCTCCCCATGTGAATACCTGTTGGTGGATAGACGCATAGTAAAGATACTTCAGCAAATAACCTGGAAGTGATTTGCTTGTCAGAAATTGTAGCAGTTCACAGATCCTGCAGTAGGATGGTGTCCCTCCAAGTAATGCACATTACGATACTTCATCATGACAACATGGAGCTTAAAGATAGGATGGTTGTGATTTTTTGTTTTGTTTGTTGAACTGTTGAAGTGTTTGGTGAAGGATCTTGTGAGGGTTGTTGGATGGCATGAAGTTAGCACACTAGCAATTCCAAGTTGCCTGCTTTTGATGGGTGTAAACATGTACATTCAGAATGCAGATTGAGTGGTATTTAATGACTTTATACCTCTGATACCTGTTTCAATACCACAATAGCTGGTCACCTCCAGAGGAAGAGAATTTGCAAAAAGACCGTGAGAAAGCAGTTTTATGTATCTCTGGCCTCTTGAACACTTCCTAGATGGAAAAAAACATTGTTACACTGTGAATCTTTTAGTGAATTTGACCTTAAAGGGAGTTATACCAATATGGCTAACACGATTATGTTACATATTTTCAGTAAATTTCCTTCTGAGGAGAAATCTACGTACTTGATGACCATGGAAAAGTGATCATTCTCTTAGTTCTTTATCACTGTTATCATAATTGAACTTTATTTCTCCATCCTGTGATACAAAACTCTCTTGCTTTTACTGTGTCCACCAAGTAAAAATTAAAATCTTTCACTGAGGTAAAACTGTTGAGGGGTGACTTCAGGATAGTTGTGTGTAGAGTTTGCATGTATTTTGCAGTAGTAATTTGTGGAAAATGAAGCTATTTGATGTTAAATTGGTAGAGGATGTTACTTGGTCTGAATGTGAGTAGCATGTTATAACCTTTTACCGCAGTGAGGGTAGTGAAAGTCTTGAACTCATTAGGAGATGGATTAGTGAGTTATAAGCTGGGATGTGGCTTCTTTTAAGTAGCTGGAGTCTGTGGCTCAGAGCTGAGGTAAGTGTATGGACTGGCTGCAGGTCGTGTTTGCCTTCTTGCACTGTGGGTTTGGGTAGTTCACCAAAGGTAGGGTTCCACATTTGGCTTTGGAGCCAAGCTTTCCTGCTCTGAAGTTCAGTCTTGTACCAATGTAATTCTGTCTGAAAAGCACCCCAGTAAAATTATTTGATTTCAAGCTCTGTATGTGTCAGGCCGGAAGCTTGGTTC
Organism: Zonotrichia leucophrys gambelii; assembly: GCF_028769735.1. Classification (NCBI taxonomy): domain Eukaryota; kingdom Metazoa; phylum Chordata; class Aves; order Passeriformes; family Passerellidae; genus Zonotrichia; species Zonotrichia leucophrys. The sequence goes on from NC_088169.1 coordinate 102,199,415, forward strand.
TTCAGGTATCTGTGGTTGTTGAAGGGTATGATGGGGACCACACATAACAGCAGAAGGGTCTCTACAGCTGACAAAATGTGGAATGCAGAGGACACAAAGTGAACTTCAGCTGCAAGGGGAAAAAATGTTAAGTGACTCTGGGACCAGAAAAACTTGTGTTTTGTGCTTGTGCAGCTTGTCGTCAGCTCCCAGGACATTTAAATTACTGATACATTTCCTGTGTCGGGGGAGAGCACCAGGCCAGAAAGGTGACATTAGTCCAGTAAAAATAAGTTTGGTACTGTTTGAAAGACAGAAGTGCATCCTCTATTAAGTATATGTCCTATATTGAGTATATGTCCTGTAGATGTCCTACAAAACCTAATAATTCTGAAAGGGGCAGGCAGCAAGCATGGTGGTAACATTAGCTGAAAGTGCTACCAGACAGGGACTTATCTCAAAATAACAGAGGTGAACAGTTTAAATTATAATGTCCTTAAAGAAGTCCTTGTTCAGTCTTGTAGATGGTCTTGTCCTTGCCTCAGCAATTTTTGGTTGTGTGCTCTGTAGCTGATGACAGCTGAGGTGTTGAACTGCTGATCAGGTGCGTGCCAAAGCACTTGAAAACACTGACCTTGAATTCAGCAGGGTGATTTGTCTAGTTGTATTGAAAGAGAGGAGGAGGTTTTGAAGGAACTTAGGAATAAAAAGAGGATATATCATCTTTGGAAGGAGGGTCAGGTATCCCAGGAAATATTTAAGGGGGTTCCTGTGGTGGTGTTTGCAGGGGTGCCAGGATGAGGGAAGAGATGAGAATCTTGACTCCATGTTTCAGAAGGCTGATTTATTATTTTATGGTATATATTATATTAAAAGGAAATGATATATTAAAACTATACAAAACGAATAGAAGGAAGGATTTCATCAGAAAGCTTGTAAGGATTAGAAAGGAATGGAAAAGAATGATAATAAAATCTTGTGGCTGACCAGAGAGTCTGAGACAGCTGGACTGTGATTGGCCATTAATTAGAAACAACCACATGAGACCAATCAAAGATGCACCTGTTGCATTCCACAGCAGCAGGTAATTATTGTTTACATTTCATTTCTGAGACCTCTCAGCTTCTCAGGAGAAAAGATCCTAATGAAAGGATTTTTCATAAAATATGTCCGTGGCAGGTTCCTAGGGCATTTTCTCAGGCCACTAAGGGCCTTCAGGGAAGAAGACGCAATAGTGACTTCTGACTTTGTGTCAGTAATTGGTGTTGAGAGTCCTTCCCTTGGATCATGATCATCCACTGGCCGATTGACTTTGGTTTTGTGTTCCTTGCTTCTTGTGGTAGCAGCAACAGCCATTGGTTGAGGTTCACTGTCTGGTTCAGCTACAGGCTTAGGTTTACCATCTGGTTTAGCTACAGCCTGAGTAGCTGGGATGTTAGGTGCAGTCTGAGTGACTGGGGTAGCTGCTGATACATCTTCCTGCCCCCCCTGCCTCTGTCTGCTGCCCGACAGTATCTAGCAGTGTGTGATAAGCACAAGCCAGGGCCCAGCTCACTGTAATGATCCTTTTCTCCTTGGAGTCATCATGGCACTTCTCTTCTGGGTATTTCCTCGCCTCAGCTGGGTTTGGTATTTGTTCACTTGGCAAGTGCCAGAAAATTCCTTAGGATTTGGCCTATATCCTCCCATCTCCCACACCACTCAGGATTTTCCACGCCTTGGTCTATTTCTGGGTTGTCTCATCAGCTCTTTTGGATATCTCAGCCTTCATTCTAGACAAACTGCAGACCAAGAAAGCTTACCAGATTAAATACCAGGACAGTGGTATCTTTAACATTAAGGTGAAAGTGAACATTCTCAAAAAGTGATTTAACAGATTTAAAGGAGAAGAAGGAAATGAAAGGCTAAAAGCCTTATTCCCTGCTCCTCCTCTAACAAGCTGGGTACTATTAAATCCCCGAAACTACTAGGAACTGGAAGTAGGACACAGGGTAGGATGAAGAAACCATAAACCATATATATCTAGAACAGAGTCCAGTACCTTTGTAAACTCCCTATAAATCATTATCACCAAGCCCAGCACAATAGCTATTGTAATCCATGCCCCTCTACTGTAAAAGCTACATGTTAGGGACAATACTGGAGCTATCTCTGGATAAGAAAATAAGCCTAGGGACCAGAAAGGTACAAAAACTTCAAAAATGCCTAGAGACCAGAAATACATGGAGGCCTCCACCCAGAGAGACATTGTGAATTCAAGCAACATGGCTACTGACTGCTTTATCCCAATTCAGAGTTAGTACAACCAAAATGCAGTCGTTACAGGTTTTTTCCACTTTATCAAGCCACGTTTGGGCACTAAAATTTGTATTTGTTCTGGTTTAGGACAGATTTGGGAGAAAACCTCCAAAGGGGTTCCTCTAGAAAGCAGATTCAAGCAGCCCTTCCCCAACTGGTTCAGGAAAATATTTCCCTGGAGAAAAGGAGAATAAAATTGTTTATTCAACAGGCAAAGCGTTCACTCACACAAAAAATGAACAATACTAAACAAAAAAACTATTGCTGCTCCAAAAGAGATGACCGACTCAGAAAGTCCCTTTGTGGGCTGTAGCTCAGCTCCCTCAGTCTCTGATCAGCCCCTCTGGTGCTGGAAATGCCACAGCCCAGCCTGGCCCAGTGGGCCACAGGTGTGAGCTGCCAGTGCTCTGCTGGTGTTCAGTCCAGAGCAGGTTTGAACAGGTCCAAGAAGAAGAAAAAACACAGTCCAGGGAACTTCTCTGCCTTAGCTAGCTAAAAACTAACTAAAATGCAAAAAAGAGCTCTGTCACGCTGTCTGTCTGTCCGCAGACAACACAGTCCAGGAGCAGGAATGTGTAGGAGTGTGTGCAGTTACTGAAAACAAACTGGACATCTCTTCCCTCCCCTTCTCTCTTCACTCTCAGAACCAGTCTTAAAGGTGCAAAACTTATTTCTGGGCTAAACAGATGAATGGGGATGAATTGTAATTCAGCATCAAAAAGTCACTCCTGGACAGGCATGTACAAAAAAATAATTAGACCAAAGCACAGTTAGAACTTAATTTGGCGACTTTTGTGAAAGATAATAAAAAATGTTTTTACAGATATATTAACGGCAAAAGGAAGGGTAAGAACATCCTCGATTGTCCACTGGATGTGGGAGGGAATTTAGTGACTGCAGATGGAAAGAAGGTGGAGGTGTTTAACACCTTCTTTGCCTCAGTCTTCAATGAAAAGACAGCTTGTCCTCAGGACAGGCTGTCCTTCTGGGCTGGTAAATGGTGTCAGGGAGCAGAATGGTCCTCCTGTAAGCCAGGAAGAAGGAGGCAGGGAGCTGCTGAGCTGCTTAGATGTTCACAAATCTATGGGACCAGATGGGATCCATCCCAGGGTGATGAGGGAGCTGGCAGATGAGCCTTGGAAGCCACTCTCCATCATTTACCAACAGTCCTGGCTCACTTGTGAGGTTCCAGGTGAAAGGAAGCTGGCCAATGTGATGCCCATTCACAAGAAGGGTACAAAGGAGGATCCTGGTAATTATAGGCCAGTCAGTCTGATCTCAGTGCCTGGTAAGGTTATGGAACAGTTTGTACTGAGTGTCATCACACAGCATTTATAGGATGGGCAGGGTATCAGACCCAGCCAGCATGGGTTTAGCAGGGGTAGGTCGTGTTTGACCAACACGGTCTCCTTTTATGACCAGGTGACCCACCTGGTGTGCAGGAAAGGCTGTGCATGTTGTGTACCTGAACTTCCGCAAGGCCTTTGCCACTGTGTCCCACAGCACACTCTGGAAAAGCTGCAGGCAGGGCTTGGACAGGAGCACTCTGTGCTGGGTTAGGAACTGGCTGCATGGCCGGGCCCACAGAGTGCTGGTGAGGGTGCTGCATCCAGCTGGGGGCAGCCACCAGGGGTGTCCTCAGGGCTCTGTGTGGGACCAGTTCTGTTTAAAGTTTTTATTGATGACATGGATGAGGGTGTTGAGCCTTTCATTGGTAAATTTGCAGATGACACTAAGCTGGGAACATGTGTCAATATTTTGGAAGGAAGGAGGGCTCTGCAGAGACCTGGAATGGTTGGATGGACAGGCAGAGTTCAATAAGATGAAGTTTAATAAGCCCAAGTGCTGAGTCCTGCATTTTGACCACAATAACCCCCTGCAACATTACAGGCTGGGGACACTGCAGTTGGACAGTGGCCAGGCAGAAAGGGCCCTGGGGGCACTGGCTGACATGAACATGAGCCAGCAGTGTGCCCTGGGGGCCAAGAAGGCCAAAGGCTCCTGGCCTGTGTCAGGAACAGTGTGGCCAGCAGGAGCAGAGAGGTCATTCTGCCCCTGTACTGGCACTGGTGAGGCCACACCTTGAGTGCTGTGTCCAGTTCTGGCCCCTCAGTTTGGGAAGGACCTGGAGACGCTTGAGCTCGTCCAGAGGAGGCAGCGAGGCTGGAGAGGGGCTGGGAACACAAACCCTGTGAGGAACCACTGAGGGAGCTGGGGGTGTTCAGCCTGGAGAAAGGAGACTCAGGGGTGACCTTATCACTCTCTGCAACATCTACAACATTGTAGCCAGGTGGGGTTGGTCACTTTGGCCGGGCAACAGCTGACTAAATGAGAGGACACAGTCTTTAGCTGAGCTAAGGGAAATTTAGGCTGGATATTAGGAAAAAGTGTTTTACAGAAAGAGTGATAAAGTACTGGAATGGCCTATCTGGAGAGGTGGTGGAGTCACCATCCCTGGATGTGTTTAAAACAAGACTGGATGTGGCACTCAATGCCATGGTTTAGTTGAGGTGGTATTAGGGCACGGGTTGGAGTCGATGATCTCAAAGGTGTCTTCCAACCTCATGATTCTGTGATTCTCTGAGGGTGAAACCTGGGGAGTGATTGATGATAACTGAATGACCTAATGAGTTAATCCACTCCACTAAGTGCTTTGCTGGATGTGGAGCCAGAAGTTTGAATACACTGTGAATCCAAACTTCAGCTGCCTAGCCAAAGAGGAAATGGGCTTAATGGAAAATGCAACTTCAATACCTTAGCTGTATTTCACTCTGGCACTTTCCTAGTAAACTAAAAGTGCATTTGATGCAGTTGTGTTATCTTTGGGAGAGTAATTCATAACCCTACTGATAACTTGTTAAGTACTATTAGAAAAATTGTGGGAGTGAGGGTTCTGGAATTCTCAACTTATTTTTAAGAACCCCTTTCATTGCCTGCTTCAAGTTACATGGTTTGCTATTAGTATGTTTACTATAAAAATAGATTCTGAATATTTTAAGTGATGGAGTCTCTTTCTCTAAAGTTGTGAGGAAGAATTTGGAATTTAATGTTGAAAAGAAATTAGTTTTTTATGGTAGTGCTGCATGCAGTTGGGAGGGTTAAAAAGTCCATGAATCCTTTGTGAATAGCTCCTGTATCAGATCCAAAACTAACTGCAGGTTTTTTTCATGTGTTACATGGATGATTGCCCAGTGCAGTGTCAGAGGTGTGCCTCTGAGTACCACTCAGGGCAGCAAGGGAGAGATGAAATTGGATAGTTTCAAGGTGTACAAGAAAATAAAATTAAGCGAAACCAAATATTTATACTCAGAAGCACTGTCATGCAGGCTCCCTGGAAACTCAAAATTTGATCCTCATTCTTGATTCCTGATGCAGCTTAGCTGTGCTGTTGTACTTTGCTGTACTTTGAAAATGGGGTGCAGCTGTTCAGTATCCAGTGTCAAAATAGTATATTGTTTCATCACCCTTGGTGGGCTTACTACAGGAAAGGAGGATTAGTGGCAGCTGGAAGCAATATGCCTCTAGTTTTGAAAACTTTTGAAAATTTTCCCTTTAATTTTGTACCCTAAATAGGAGAATTCAAATCCATCATTCTCTGTGAGCAGATTGATTCTGTAATTTGCTTCTATTCCCTCTTTCATGTGCATGTCAAATTTTTGTGGATTTATGTATTCCTTTCTAATCTTTGAAGGTAAGAGAGGCACATTATCTGTGGGAAGGTGGTGGTGGGTGACAAAGACAAGCAGAAAAGAAAATTGATGAAATAAAGGGTTTCAGATGAGGGAAACATACAGGAAAACTTTGAGAGGTAATTAATTAACCTCTTTACTTTGCACATGAATTAAAGTGAGCATATAATCCTTCAAATCAGTATAAATGCCTCTCCCCTAATTCAGCACTATTTTACTGAAATAGAAATTCTTGCTTAGAAGAGCAGGATCATTAACATCAACCCTGTAATGTAGATTAATCCATCTGATTTTTTTTTTCCATGTTTTCTTTTTCTTCAGAACTTACTCTGGTACCTGTTATTCTTGGGAGCAGTGCCTGTTCACAGAGAGAGCATAGGGCGGTTTGAAACTAGTCTGGTTTGGCTGTTTGGACAGGGAATAGGAATCTGCAGGGGGGCCCATGCTCAGTGTCTCAGAGTTTGGGAACCTCAAAGCATTTCCTGAGTGGAAGGAGGTTGCTGTGGAAATATGCAGCTGGAGGCAGGCCAAAGTGTTGCTGCTGAATTGGTGATAAAAATCCTCCTGTGCTGCAGGAAACAGCAGTCCTGCTCTAATACTCCACCCTTCAGCTCTGCTTCTCCAAACCTATTAATTTCCAGCTGTGGAATATTTCACATATACTTAATTTTGTAGGTTTTTTTTGTGAAATAGCATGGATTTCATCTCTGTTTTATTAGAAAGTTAGATTTCAAGAAATGTGGTCAGCTAATCCATTTGCCAGAGTGTCGTTTTAAACCCTGGCAGGTTTGTTATATTTAGAATTAAGAGTTTTGAAATAGTGAGCAGAAATAAAATTTGTCTTTATTTGTCAAAGTTCAGTATGTTGAAATAGTGAAAAACAAATAATGAGATTGAATCAAATGGTTTTCATTTTATTTGGTCACCAGAGGAGTCCTTGAGAGGGAGGCAAATGTAAGTCTTGGGCACCATTACAGCAATGTGATTTTGATGTGTGAGATAACATGTTTTGTTGCAAATTAGTAGAAATTATGAGAAGGCGTCTTTAACTCCAAAGAACAGATATCTGGATGGGGATTTATTTGTCTTGCCCATGAATAAGTGTTTGCACTCATCCAGTTCAGCTTTTCTTGAATGTTTCTAAAATGAGCTACTTCTCCTTGATGAAACATGACCTGCAAGTTAATAATGTAGCAAGTGAAATATGTACTGAATATGATACACGAGGCATTCAGAATAGTGAATGAAAAGAAGCAATTGTTGCACATTGCAAGAGCAGTAATTGGAAGAGACTGATGATTGATTTTTCTCTAAAGACAAGGTTAAATAGCATTGTGAAAGTTTTCTCTGAGTGAATTTTGATCAAAATGACAAGCCAGCTTTGAATTTCCCTTGGAAGTTCCATGGCACAAAGCCAGGAAGCTGTATTTTCAATACACAGACCTGCTTTCTAATGGTTTTAGTGTGGTTTCTTTGTAGTAAATATTTTGGATTTCCACAAGAAGAGATTTTTTTTTCCCATGAGGAGAGATTTTAGCCATGCAAACTACACGTGATGTTTCATTTTCCAATGAAACAGCGCTGTTTTATTATTATTACTCAATATTTTATTATCATTACTTAAAATCTGACATAGCAGATTAGGATCAGTATAGGGACATCTGCATGTTTATTTATAAATTGCTAGAAACTGGATTATGGGCATTTTAGATCTCATATACAAGACCACAGAGTGACTCATCTTTCAAATAAGAGGCAAGGCATATTCTCTACACTTCTAGGTAGAACATTAGTTCTTAATGGTGCATTGTCACCCTAGGTAGTCTGTGTAGCCCAGATACATTGTCTGTGAACCTGTCACAGGTATTGAATGCATGCAAGTCCCCAGGTACTCAGGAAAGATATATAAAATAGTACTTTGACAACATTCTCCAGCATAAATGGGGTTTTAAATTAAGAACTAAAAAATACCCAAAGACATGAACACATCTGCTGGATGGTTACAATAGCTTGTAAGAAGGACCACCATCAATCTCAGTTGTAGATAAAAAAAGATGTTTGAATCTGCTGAGAAGGGGGAGCTTTGGAGTGAGTTTGATGGGAGCAAATGATGTTAGAGTATGTGCTTAAAATAATAGGTATGTTCACATCTTATTAGGTGTGTCTTTTTTGCTGCATTTGCCTGAATAGTGTGTGCCATGAGACTGTGGATTTAAGCTTCTTGCCAGCCAGTCCAGAGTTTTGGAGTACACAGTACCCATATTATTCCTGACTAATCAACATGCCCTAGCCTGTTACCTGGACATGTCTTGGGGACAAGAAAAGTTGAATTGTCAGGAAAGGTAGCAAAATTTTCTGTCTTCAAAATTTTCTTCTTGATATTAAACTTTCTGGTATTTTAGCCTTCATTTCAATAGAGCTTTACACTTGACATTTCAGTTGTTTGGCCATTCCCACAATGTTCTGAGGATTACTCACTTTCCAGCATTTGTCCGCAGTTTCTTGCAACTTCATCTGAGAGTACTTGGCTTTGGGGACTTTGAGTTATTTCTCTCATGAGTGAGATTTCAGCAATGGAGACACTAAGTTTAATTCTCTGGCAGGATATGGCTTCATATCTCTATTTCTGTCTGACATCTCTTTTTCAAATAACCTTTGGTTTGCTTTCCTCAGACATTTTTTAATCTGTTGCTTCTCTTTAACTGAAGAGATTCTGAAATCTTTGGACTACATATCTTAGAATTCATCTCTTGTGTAAATGTTAAATCAGTTTAGGCTCTATATTTGTCCATGAATCTAAATCTTCTTAAAACTTCACCTTCACCCACAGCTCTTCCTGCTTTGGAAAGCTGTGCACAGAGCTTCTGACACTTTTTTTGTCACTTCCATACCTTCTTCCCTGTGTCACTGTCAGTGCCTAGACAGGCTCTTTATCACTTCTGTTCATTCTTTAATCTGCTGCACAGTAAGGTCATCTTTCTGTTCCCTCCCACTGCTCAGCAGCTTCAGGTAGGATGCACAAGCACAGCACCACAAGTGGGAATGGAGAGAAGTTGGACTGCATTTCCAGAGTCCATATAATCTCAGAGTTAAAAATGGGTGTTTTAGCTGGATGCTGGAGATCACTTCCTGTTTTGGCACTGTATTATTGTGCAGGAAGAGCAGGAAAGTACCTAGGAATACGTCTTAGCCTTCAGTGCTCTGCCATCACTATGTATATTTTCAAGTTCCCTTCAGCTGCTTCTCTTCTCTTCTCTTCTCTTCTCTTCTCTTCTCTTCTCTTCTCTTCTCTTCTCTTCTCTTCTCTTCTCTTCTCTTCTCTTCTCTTCTCTTCTCTTCTCTTCTCTTCTCTTCTCTTCTCTTCTCTTCTCTTCTCTTCTCTTCTCTTCTCTTCTCTTCTCTTCTCTTCATTCAATCATGTGTCTGAAGGCATATATCCATTAGGTTTTACTGATTAATATTATTTGCAATGGACTTCATATTTGTGCAAAATCTGGCATGTAAGCTGAGAAACTTCAAAAAACTGAGCAGATGTCTCTTTTTTCTTACAGGTTTTCAGTCAGTTGTGTGTTCTGGATGTGTATGTTCTGTACCTGGTGGTGTACCAATAGTGACAGGGCAGGAACGTTGTGTTGGGTTTTTTTTCCTTAAGTTTTGCAGTCAAGTCTGGGGATTGATTATTCATAGAAACATAGAAATATGAACACCCTTCTCAGGAACATTATCTACTGCCTACAACTGCTATTTAATGGTGCAGCCTGATGGTGTTCAATTGAGAAGATCTTCCTTATAGTAGTCAGAGTTGCCTTCAGAAGATAGCACCAAGGGCTTTTGGCTTGGGATACATCTCCAGTGCAAGAAATGAAAACATGTGTCATTCTAAATGGATTTTTTTGTTCTTTTTCTTTCCCTGCAGCCTCGTCATGTATTCAACATGCTGAAGAAGTATGTGCGTGCTGAGCAGAAGGACAGACAGCACACTCTCAAACACTTCGAACACGTCCGCATGGTGGACCCAAAGAAAGCTGCCCAAATCAGATCTCAGGTAATCCCCACTGATGGTTAGTGAGGTTGTGTTAGTTCATAACTCTTGGGAAATTTTTGTCAGCCTGTTTTTTATAGAATACCCATCTCCTTTCCATGGACAGCTGTAAAAAACAGAACCAATCTGTTTTCCATCAGAAGATTAAGGCAAAGTGATAGAGTAATGTGGGTATGATTTTTCTTCTGAGAAGAACTGAATACAGGTTTTTTTGTCTATCTGGACCATGAGTCAGTCATGGGCATGCTCTGAGGAGCCTTCCAGAGCATTAATGCTGAGACCCTTTGTTAGTGCTTTGGTAAATAATACCTCTGGAAAAACATCAGTATTAGATTTCACAACAGCACATGGTTGTGCTTCTCTCAGCTGAAGTGGCAGAATCAGAAGTGGTGTAGCCATCTGACTGTGACCAACCTTTCTATAGTCATTGCAGAGGCACTTGTAATGTCTATGAATGTGATTACTGTGATGCACTCAAGTTTAATGTATTCTTTTAAAACAGACACTGTGCTTCATGGCATTTAATTGCTGAATGTTACTATAGTCCTCAATGAATATGTTTTGGAACATCTTTTATCTTGTCTTCATAAATCATAGAGGGAAAGCAAGCAGAAAGAAAACACCCAAAATTGAAGATGTATTTGGCTTTCAAAACAGCATTTAAAATTGGAGTCACAATGGATAAGCTGTAAAAACAGTGTGCTGGAATCTGTGGAATCTGCTGCTGTTCCCTCTGTAGGATTCAGTAGCAGGCACCATTCCAGCCACAATTTTTAAATTGACTGACATCACTAAAAGAAAAATCAAAACCATGTACCTCCCTGGATGGCAGATTAGATTTTCAAACATCTGTTTCAGCCAGATGTGTACATTGATATTGTGCTGTCTTGAAATTGCTGGAATGAGAAATGTACATTTCTAAAAGTCTTCTGCAGTGACTAGTGTCTTTGCCTTGTCTTAAGCATCTATAGCTTTTTTTCCCCAAGTCTCATTGGATTATTTAATGACAAAAATCAATGAAATTTTGCGGTGTACAGGTTGTGTGGCAGCACTAGTGAAGAATAGAAACTGATGTATAAATACAAGAAGTGCAGTGTATTGTCTAACATGTCATTGTAGGAATGAGTATTGATATAGCATCTCTGTGTCTAGAATTGGTCAGATGGTTGGAGAAATGTGGCCTGGGAGATCTGTTTGTGAAATGTTTTTCAGTGAAAAATTCAAAACAAAATATTTTATTCAACAGCATAAGTACTTAGATTTGAAGAAATCATGCTGCCATTTCACTAAAATTGCTGTCTGCAACTCCTTTTACTTGTTAGGCCTAATTATCTTGTCAGTCTTTTAAGATGCACTTCAGTTTCTCCTTCTACTGAAGAAAGGTGATAGCAGTCTGGGGGAGCACATATCATATCATATGATCACATCACATACCATATGATGTCATAACTCAGCCCATAACAATGTGGGGGCACTTGAGGCAATAGAGCTGTAATCAAATGAGAGGATGCAGTAATGCTTCTGGGTGGAAATATTTTTGTTTGCAGCTGAAATATTTGCGATTTGTAAATGCTGCCTTTTTTTTTTCTTTTTCTTTGGAGAGCTGTTTCTTTTCACAGTATTTGGATTAGGAAGTAAATAAATAAATAAATCCAAACACCTGAAATATTTTGGTGCAGCAATCACTGTGCCTCACTTGGTTTACATGTTATGTGAAAACTTACGGGTAGGGGCAAATGTCAACTTTGCTGAAAGAAGAACGAAGCTGTGGATTTCTGCCACAATAGCTGCTTGTGTGCATGTTCTGCCCCACAGCAAATGTAAACCCCTACTTTAAATTAATGCATTTCCATGGGATTTCAGGTGCCTATGGAAGAGCATCTAGAATGGTATTTTTTAGCAGCTATAGGAGATAGGTGAGTTTTGCAATAGGTTTGACAGTTTTGATACATAGAGCATATTGAAATCTTATTCCTGCACAAGTGAAAATGGTCTTGCTTCCTATAATCTGTGAAATTTGTGATAATGTCAAATTATCCATAGTATCCCCCTCCTTTGAATACTTTTGTTTCCATAGGTTATGACACATCTACGTGTGATATATGAACGCATGAACCAGTCTCTCTCCTTCCTCTACAACGTGCCTGCTGTGGCAGAGGAGATCCAAGATGAAGTTGGTATGCAAACTACTCATGTAGAAAAAGACATATATTTCTGTGATGAGAAATTACCACCAAAAGCAAAAATACATTATCTCACTTTTCCTAATGATATACTCCTCAGCTGAAAAATAGAAGAGTAAGCCTGGCAATATTCTTAAATGTTGAATTAAATTATAATGAACCCTTGGAAGACAAATCCTCTATATCCCATTCTGTGGCATCATGATACTGCTGTAAATGTCTTCCCTGAAATATGTTAATTGACATTTGGAGCCTTCCGTGCTATAGGGATGCAGCAATAGACAATGAGATTTAGGCAAACCCTATCCTTTGGATATTTAGTTTACCTGGTAAGTATTTACATGATACAGACCATTTGGAAATCCCACAGCTCAAAAATTGGTTGCAGAGCCAAGGATCTGAGAAGAGTGTAGGTATCAACTTGGCAGTATCCTAGTGTCATGCATTTTAGTTCTTGGTTAGTTATCAAATTGATATCTCTGCTCCTCCCATTTTTTCCAGCATACAAGCTGGACTGTGGATGAATCCGGCAGCAACAGACCTGTGTTTGCCTTTTCCCTGAGAGCTGTAGTGGCAGATAGCTGTGAGGGAGAATGGCTTTTCCTTCCATCCAGATTCCTGCCCCTGGCTGTGGCATTGCTGCAGCACAGAGATCTCCAGTACAGCACTCACACTTTGCCATTTGCTGCTATTGCAGCAAGGCAGCTGCACTCAGTTTTGGACATCACGCTGCTAATGTTTGTCTTTAAGAAAAATAACACATGGTTAAATGTAAAAGTCAGAGATGGGACAGTCATTTTTGCACAAGTTGTGGCAGTAAGTGGCAGTTAATGTATTAATTTCACTAGTAAGCAGATTCAGCTGAACAAATATAAGATTGATTTCTTCAAAACACACGGGAGGGAGGTGTGGCACTGCAGTAAGGATTAGGATGCATTTAAGACACGGGGAGGGATGGACAGGGAATAGTGATGGATTAATTTGCCCAAAGTATGAGTTATGACAGAGATATGCTTCTGCTTGAGAGGGCTGGAGATGAGATCAAGAAATAGTGGAAGGAACTGGGAGGCAGCCAGAAGATATCTGGTTAGTAATTGTCCGTAACTGTGTGTTTCTGTGCTCCACAATTATAAGGCACAATCAACAGTCTCAGTCTGTGGATGTAGAGTCATTCAGGGAGGAACAACATCTTACTGATAATTTGAAAGCATATCATTTCTGTAGAAAGAAGATGTCAGTACTGTGAGGTCTTTGAGATACTCAGATGGTTTTCTTTTTGCACTGCTATCATTCCTTTGGGGTTTTTGCTTCAAACTTCAATTTCTTCTTTCTATTCTTGGTAATGTTAATGCTTGTTGCTGAGGATATTCTTGTCAATTTTGTTCTCCTTTTTATGTACTGAAGTGGAACAAGAATTCCAGAATCTTTGGAGTGGCCTGAGACCAAAAGTCTAGTAACTGCTGAGTGGTTTACAGGAATCTGACTCCTAATCTCAAATGTAATACTAATTTTTAGGGGCAAAAAAGAGCCTAAAATTATTAAGGATTCTTTCCTAATAAGTTGAGAGCAGCTAAGAAATTGCAAAGAAAATGTTTGGTACAGTCTCTTGAACAGTTTCTCCTTACCTTGATTTTTTTTTCTTTTTGTGGTTTAGGCTGTGCTAAAAACTGTTCGATGCATTGCAAAGTTTAAAGCAATTAAAACAAAGTTCTTATAATTGGGAGTTCCTAAGCAACACATATTAAAGTACTATCTTTTCTAGGTAAAACATCAGATCTAGATAAAATAGTTTTCCATAATGCAGTGTCTTTCAGTATCAGTGTTCTTCCTGTTGAGAATATTGTCGCCAAACTTTGTTTTACATGTTGGTTTTAATGAAGTTTGCAGAGCTCATTCTCATGTGTTCAAGAAGACAGTATCCTCCTAGCTTTGGGCCTTCTCACTCTGATCAGCCTGTTTCAAATTCTCTTCTGAAATGACTGAATTTCTTAGTCTCTGTACTCTTCCTAAACCCATGGAAAAGGACATCTTTTACAGCTGCAAAATCTGTGGAGAAGTAAACTTCTAATAAAACCTCACTTTGTAGCATTCCCAAGAAATACTACAACTCTCAGTAAAAAGACAGATGTTTGATTAAATACCTTTTGTTGGAACCATTGACTTAGAAAGTCTGAGTCAGTAGAAAATTTGAAAAATAAACGAGGTAAGAACATCTCACACAGAGTGTCTAACTAATAAATTACATCTAAGAAGACATGGTTGAAAATAGTTTTAGTTCATTTTCTTTCTTGATTATAGTTTTAGTTTCTTGTTCCACTCTGCTGTAGAGTTCTTCATGAGAAGTTTTTACCTTGAGGAATGGCTAATCTTTGCTTTAGATAACAGAGCTCTGACAAAGGTAGTTTTTCCCTGAATCAAACAAGTAACACTATAAGCAGCAATACAAATGCAATCCAGTTTGCTATGAATTTGTCCCATGGGTTTAATTCTTCTTACAGATAATGTGGTGCTGTTTTTCACTCTATTTTTCCTCTTGCTAAAAATATTATGACCTATTTTTGTACAGTTAATCTGATAAATCACAATCTAGCTGTTGGACATTTGGAATTTCCTTAAAATACAGGTCATGTTTGAAGTTCCTACCTTAAAAGGCAGGCTTACAGCCATTGTTATAATGTGCAAAATCCAAAATAAAAAATCCAGCTTCTATGCTTAAAACAGGCTCTTATGCCTTTTAAGAGCAGACTTTTCTTGTTATTTTTGTAAGTCCAGCAAAGATGGTGGTGGGAATTTAGGGTAAAATTTAACAGCATTTTAGTCCTTACCTGCAGGTGTCCATCACCAGCTGATGTGCTTTAACAGTGGGTGTCATAGGAGCATATAGATAGTTGGAAGACTCACAGCACTCCAGAGGGTAGAAAACAGCACTTAATTTAAGTGAGAGCTTTCATCCTAAGCATTTGACCAATGTCTAATGTGCAAATGCCCCATAAGGGTTTCAGACATTGTAATGTAGAAGCAAATTCCAGATGTGTGAGAAAGGATATTGCTGGCTGTCTCTTGTTCATGTTGGGGCAGAGGAAAAGGAGCCAGTCTGAGAGTTGCAGAAAGAGGTCACCTGACCATGGTTGCTCTGAAAAACTTGGAAAGAATAAGCAGGTCATTTGGGTAGGAGACTGGCATTCTGGCTGCAAATGATTTCACAAGGGACAGTGATGCAAATGTGTTAAAAAAGAGGTCACTTTTGGCAATTGATGTAATTCTTGGTGATGAATGGAGTTTCTTATGAGCAGGAGTATGCCCCATGAATAGGAGAGTGGCACAAAAAGAAATCTGAGCACATTATTTGCCTGCCTAGGTGTTTGTATTCACCTTTTCTCTCTGATAAATCTCAGATACTATTTAACATGTATGGAAATCCAGAAAAAGCAATAGTAGGCTTTAAGCAAAATCAGCAGTTCCTTTGAGCACATCCTGCTTTAAATCCTTATTTGATTAGATTGCTTATCCATCTATGTAAAAGGCAATTTATTGCAGAGAGTGGCACAGCAGGCATGGCTTCTGAATCAGAAACTACGTCAGAGCTTTGTGCATCAGTCATGTGGGTAGGCAGTGATCTGAATTTCTAATTCTTGTTTCCAAATTGATGTCCTCAGCTTCAACTTTTCTAGCCCAACACTGAGGAAATATTAAGCACTGTAGTAATACCACAGCAGTATTGTACCTAAGCTCAGAAGCATTCAGTTATGAGCAATAAGTAAAAGAAGATTATTTCAACTGTCCCTTAACAAATAAAATCAAGCTGTTGTTATTTTATTATTCTGTTCCACTCTACCTGTCCTGTTGTTCTGCAGCATTTTCTGGATGCCACACACACATTTCTTGTCTAGAAGAGAAGGCAAACCCAGGCTGACCCCAAATCAGTGCCTGCTTTCAGATATATATAGTGTACTCTGGGTCAGGTGCTATTTTAAACATTTGTGTGCTCCAACTTAGCATGCCAAAATTTGAAACAAGAGACATTTGCCTCTTGACATTTGCCTTGCAAGTTCCTTTGAAGATTTTTGTAAGTGTTTCTAGAAGCAGCTGCAGACTCAAGATGTCTGAAGACTTCCTTTAACACTTCCTCTTTAATCATCAGGCCCAATACCTATCTGAGTGGAGGGCAAAGTTAGCACTTCCTCAGCTGGCCCTGGTCTTTCAGCATTTATTAGACTGAGTTTTGATTATTTGTTTCTAGCTTGTAATTTTCACCTGTAGTCAATCCACAGCCTTTCTGCATTTCTTCCATGAGTTGAATTAGGATGCTGTTTCCAGTCATTCTGTGGTATCCTTCTTAAGAGGTTTAATGGTATTAGTTTCTTGCCACAGGCTGACAGTTCAAAACCACAACCAGAGTGGTCTGGGGACTGATACTGCAAAACCAAAACATTTGCAAAAGCAAAATCTGTGTCTTGTCTTGTTTGGTGCTGTTCCTTTTGTGATTTTCTTCTTCCTCTCCCTTAAAATGCTGTTTTGAATATGTAATGTCTGTCAGACTGCAATGGGACTTCTCAGTGTCTTTTTTTTCTGTAACTCTTCCTTGTCCTTCTGTCTTAAAATTTATCTGATGGTAAGAATTCCACCTTCAAAAATGTTGAAGATGTTGAAGCAATACTTGGGATTTCTGAACCTTTATTTGAAGTTGGGTTGCAAGGTATCAGAATAATAAAGGGTAATTGACTTACACCGACTGTGTCAAAAGTTTATTTAAAGGTTTACCAGAGTATTGTAATGGGATCATACAGAATGGTGCAGTTCATATCAAGTAAGAACAGTAATTACCTTGTAACTCAATTTGAGAGTGTTAGACAAGAAAATTCTTGAAATTACTTTTAGTTTGTAGAGGTGGCAGCTCTAGGCTGCTTAATAGGAACCAGTTCTAGTCTTCCTCTAAAACTAGAGGCAAAAATACTGGTTGCATCTGATTGATAATGTAATGTCATACATTAGAGTGCTTATAATGCCTTAATTTTTTTTTCTGGTAAAGTAAAACACTGTTGTTGAGGCATGGGTAAATGCATTAGCACTCCACAATTTATCTGTGAGACAGACTGTGTTCAGTGAACTGGCAGAGAGAAAAATAAAGAATAGTCACCAGTGGTGCTCATCATCAGAGCAGTTGGGTTTTGCATTAGTTGACTAATGTGCTTCATCCAGGCTGTAAATAAAGTGAGCATTTGCAGTAGTTTCAAAAACCCATAGCTGAGGAAAGTTGGACAATTTCTGTTCAGTTTTATACTTTCTTCCATTCTGGAGGTCAGTGGAATTGTCATTTTTAAATTGCCCCAGGCACTTGGGTGGCACTGTGTAGGGGAGTGTTCAATATTGGGTACAACAAAGCATCATCTTTGCCAAAGCAGAAGTGTTGAATTTCCACCCTCATCTCCTCATCTCTTTGGAACCAGCACATTTTTCTGTGACAGCAAGTATTCCATTGAGATTTGTTGCTATCTACACCACAGAGAAACTTCTCAGCAAAGTTTAAACAGTTTGTGCAAGTAGGACAATAGTATGTAGGTCTTACCAAAGGTTCTGTAAAACCTGCCTTCTAGTTTTAAATAGCCTGTTTGATGTGTCTGGGCAGTTTCATACAAGCCCATGCTCCTGCCCTCCTGCTCTGCCCTTTGTGCCATAAGTGTAATGCAACTGGAACAAGCAGTCAAAAGCAGCCTTTGGAGAATGTGTATTTGCACAGGTATGCTGAAGTGACTTCCAGCACTAACTACACCTGTGTTTTCTCCCTATAATTGATTTGAAACATTTATATGTATCCAGTAACCTCAGCTTTTCAAAGAAAAGCTTGAATTTTCTGTGAAGTGGTTATTTACCTTTAATATTCTCCCTTGAAGGCCTATAGTATTCAGTCAAAAAGATGGTTTGTTAGGATTCTAGCAAAATATATATTGTTGCATCAGTGGTTAAACATAGCAGAGTCCTTCCACAAAAGCAAATGAATTCTGTGTTAAACTTTCCACAGCAACATTGAGATAGATTTTGTATGCTTAAATATTGACATATGGCCCAGGTGGAGAGCCTGATGAGCAATTAAGACCTTTTCCACCCAAGGACATTGGTTTTTAAAGCATTTGACTAATTCATATACATATATACACACACACTCTGAAGCTTTTCTTTTTCCCAAGTGGTGCTTTTTTCTTTAATCATTACAAGCCTATGGCTTTGACTAAGCTATCCATTTTGCCACTTTGTTATCTCTATAAAATATTCTTGCAATTATTTAAATACTATAAATAATAAGATGCCATTTGTTGGAGCAAGGTGATGTGTGACATTTATGTAGGGAATCAGCCAATGTCACAGATGCACAGAATGCCTGAGGTTGGACAGAACCTCTGGAGGATGGAGGACATCTGCTCCATTCCTGCTGCTAAAGCAATGCCACCCAGACCCAATTACCAGTGTTTGGTCACCCTCACAGTGAAAAAGTATTTTTAAGAGGCTCAGTTCTGTTTGCTAGTAAGATATGACCTTTGCTTCAGCGTAGGAGAGAAGGGGAAAAAATCCTGGAAATAAATCCAACATTTTCTTTCTCTAAGCATCTCTTATTTTTTGTCAGATTTATTTAACTGTCAAAGAAATGGTGGAGAATTGTAGATGATTCAAATAGATATAAATGCACATCACTGACGCTGATGTTCTGAAGTGCTTTCATTAGCAGTGTACTATATCCTCCCCTTCTTTTTATAGCTAAATGGGCTATTGTGTGCTCTCATGGGCACTGATGTTCTCCAGAAAAGACATGAATCCTGATTTTTGTGTGCACAAGCCCTCTTTCCATCTCATAAATATTGTGAGCATGACTTCAGTGAGTAAAAGAGCCAGTTCCCTCCAGGGCACACAGATACTGGAAAAAGGATAAATTACTTCAGGTGGCTTTGGATTGAGGTGGCTTTTTCTTAAAGGAAAGATATGGGACATCTTGTTTTCCAGTTCAGAAATATACTCAGAATAAAAAGTCAATAGAAGTGACTAAGTTTATTGAGAGAATATTTTCCTTTGGTTTGAATAATGCTGTTCTGTTTCACTTGCACCTTTACAAAATCTGGTCTCATGATCCACATGTTAGAACTGAAAACTGATAATAATCGTGGACTTGTAAATCATAAACAATGTAATTTTTAAATTTTCTGAGCATCTCAGAATACTCATATCAGTGAGTATTTAAGTCTTTCACTCTAAATAATTCATGTATTTGCAGGAGAGGCTTAAAGTTGTTACCTTGGCTTTTTTTCAGGAGCTGATGGTCGGAGCACTCTGCCCTGCATTGATAGATCCTTCTTGACCTTATTCTGTGACCTTTCCATTACTTTAGCCTGAAGTATTTTATCATGGACACTTCTCTTTAAATAGAAAGTTGCCATCTCCACTACAGATCCCACAGGGAGTTCGTGATCATGAGACCACTCTGGGCTCACAATGGCAACAGGTTGAGGCTGTGACAGTGTCCACTTAACAACTTCTTTTGATACCCCTCTGGAAGAATCTACAGTCACCTTGTGCACAATGGCAAAAAATGCATTAGACTTTGAATAATTGTCCAGTTATTGGTTGTATTCTTTCCTATTTTTTCTTATTTTATTGGATACATGTGGATTTGATCAGGATTTTCTTCTTAATCACCAGTCATTTTCTGGTGTCATGAATACAATAGACTGGGAAATTCTGTCTTGGAGAGCCTTGTTTCTGCAAGGAGTAGGGTTACAATTCTATGAAAATGTTGCATTTAAAGGACTGTGTATAATATTTTAAATTGGCATACCGGATATATTTGATTTTAAAAAGCATTATAGGCCAGGATTACCTTATAGCTACTGATTTTCTCATAAACATCCAGTTGATTTCCTGTTCTTTTGTGTCTTCAGTGAAAGTCTAAAGCCAAGCACTCAGTTTTGAGATGATGCAGACGAGGCATGTGGGGATACCAACATGTTCTCTTTAAAGCCTGAACCAACATCTTCTTTTTAAAGACTTTTTTAAAGTCTGCTTTGACTTATGAAACAAAATGGCTTCTCAGCCTTTCTCATTAGTATTTCCTGATAATTGCTTCTAGTGTTATGCTTTAAGGAGCTCATATGTTAGTTCAGCACATGACAAATTTAATTGTTTTTTGAGGGATTTTTTT
Organism: Zonotrichia leucophrys gambelii; assembly: GCF_028769735.1. Taxonomy (NCBI): domain Eukaryota; kingdom Metazoa; phylum Chordata; class Aves; order Passeriformes; family Passerellidae; genus Zonotrichia; species Zonotrichia leucophrys. The sequence goes on from NC_088169.1 coordinate 102,219,791, forward strand.
TGATAAATAACCAAAGTCTGAAAATGTCTTCCAGTTGTCCAGCTTTCAGATATGAACTGAGAGCAGGTGACTTTCCAAATGCATAGCTCCAGTCAGAGGGGAGGCTCTGGCTTTATAAAATGTTGCCTGCTTACAGGAATCTCATTACACTGAGCTATTGGAGATTTTTTTGATAACTGAATAGATGTGTGTATTTTTTCATAAATATGTCATCCTAAATCAAGTTCATAATGTCCATGACTACTGAAGCAGCCCAAAATTGTGGGATCACAAACATTCCAACATCTTCTGCTTCATTTGTGCTGTTGAATGATAAATTTTCTTTTCCCAGTTAAAATGTTTTGGAAACACAATTGTGTCATTCTGTGTGATTCACTCTAAGATCAGATTCCTAGTAGGAGGTCTTGGACTGTGAGAGAAACAAAGGAATCATCCTAATTCTTACCTGCTGGCAAACTGCAAGTCTCCATTGGCAACCAGTTACAGACTGGTTATATTAGCACAAGGTAATACAGTTTTATATATAATATATTCCAGAGCTAGTGTGTCAGTCTCTGGAATTGTTATCCAAAGGGATTTAAACACTAAAGTCTGAACTGCATCACTGTGGGCAGAGTATCCTGAGGGGGATGGCAAAATAAGCCTCTAATGCCAATGGTGTACAAAATTTTGTTTTGAAGCGTAGCTTGCTTTCCAGAAGTGCAGAGGGAAAATTCACAGCTGTTTATTATGGTCAAGAGTACTGTGCTGTTCTTCTTTGTTACTGTTGGGATAAAAAAGGAAAAAATTACAGAGGATATGTGATTTAACAGAATTGCTGGCTTGATGGAGAGATGTTGCAGTAATGTTCTGTCAGTTCCCATGCACATGGGATTACAAATGATCTGTCATCAATGCAGCTTTCTCCTGCCTGTGATTCTCATATACCCAACTTCACTGAAAAATGCATTTTTCTGAATAGTGGTGCCTGGGCAGGGTTCCAGTTCTTGGTCTGTTCTGCTTCCTACTTTTAGATCATGTGTATGAAAAAGAGCATAAAAGGCATCAGAACAGGATACATCCCACTTCATAGATATATTTGGTAAATTTAATAAATGCATCTCTTTAGATTACTCTGGCGACCTAGGATATATCTGACCTATCAAACACTAAAACTGCAGTTAATAAATAGGTGAAATACTTAATTGTCTGGAGCAAGCACTGCACAATTCAGTTCTGTAAGTTTGGATTTAAATTTAAATGTATTCCCTTTTGACCAAGGGTATCAACTGCTGATGCCTATTTTGGACTTGCCTAGAAACAGAGGCCAGACAAAGTTAAAAGAAGAAAAACAGATATATTTAATGAAGGGCCTTCAGGCACACTGGGGGCAGATGAAGCCTCCCCAAGGGACTGCACCCAAAATGGACAATAGTCACAGGTTTTTCAGACAGATAGAAGTTTGGTCTATTAGCATATCAGGTGTTAATCCTCCAATTACAGCTTCAGGTAATGAAGTCATATTCCCCCAGTTTGCTCCCCTCTCCCCCAATTCACTTTTGTTTATACTTTTTGGGGCTTGAGGCAGGTGGTGTTCTTGGATCTCAAGTCTAGAAGGATTGTTTTGTCTGACCAAAATATGAAGAAAATTAACTAATAGTCTATATGGAATTCAGAGTTATACACTAATGCAGTACAGGATATGAAAAATCCAAATGCTAAAATCTTAAAGTATCAGTGCAACAAGTTAATGTTCAGATTTCTATATTTTTAATGGATTATTGAGTGCTTCCACGATGACACATCAAAAATTGTTGTGGTATTCACAATCTGACCTTGAGAAGTGTTTGTAGAAAATGATAGGTAACTGACTTGTTCCAGGTGTCAGAAAGTGGTAGTTTTAGGTCCTTTTGCAGTTTTAAAGTTCTGTAAGTTTGGCAAGTAGATATAATTATTTTTATCAGTAAATAAGACCAAAAAATGTATTAAAAAAGTAAATAATTTTTTTCAGACAAGTAGACAATAAAATTCTGTAGTAACATTTCATATAAATGTTTTTTGCAGAGTAGTTTCACTTAGAAGCCTTATCAGGTACTTAAGAGGGAAAGGTACTTGGCTTTCTCTACTTTACACAAGCCTGAGCAGGAATAATGATTGCTGATTCATCTGACTGTAATATCAATGACAATTGGTCAGGCTGTTTATGTGTTTTAATTTAGATTCTTCAGCCTATTTTAAAGCACTTAATGATATGTTAATTCGGAATTAAATGTGGAGTTAAATTTAAACTTGGAGAGTTTGTCACAATGCCTTCTGTGGATCAGGATGATGATATACAATATATGTTCTGGATTATGGTATAAATTCAATTTTTTCCCTAAGTGCTTTTTAATATTATCTTGTCTACCTTCATACTGGATTATTTCCATGTCTTACTTGGAGACGACCTCTCTAATTTAACCAAATTGAATGAGGAGGGAATGAGAGGAAGGGAAGGAGACAACAGAAATTGACAAAAAGGCATCTTGTGAAAGGGAAGAGCAGGGTCTTTCATTTCTGTTAAATAACTCCCAGAGATGACACAAGCTTCAATACTCTCTGCTTTGAAGTGAGGAGGAAAATGCAGTTATTAATCAGATGGCTGGCTGTTAAATACCAAAAAATTATTAATGTCCACTTTGCTATAGCCATATGTTGAGATTTAATTTTAGTTAATAGATAGTTTCTGTAGTTGTCGGATAATTATGGGTCTGTAGTAATTAAAGCTTCTTTCACTTGAAGGCAAAGAGTGTCATACCAGGCTTCTAGGAAAATTAGACAAAATTTCAGACCATGAGTTTCATAGCAGGCTCATTAAGTGGTGTGAAAATTGTCATGAACCTTTGCTCAGAGTGCTCAGTAATTACGTACAAAACTGAACTTGCATTGAAGTCCATCCCTAAGGAAAAGACACTGAGGTCATTTTGAAATCAATCCATTATTTGGTGATAAGTTTCTATCCTAAGCTTTAAAGACTGAATTTTCCTGAATTGGATTACCCAAGCTTTAAAGACTCTTCCATACCAGAAAACCTGTGATGTGCCTGCACAAGGACAATATCTCTGTATATTAGTTAAATATCTTTGGATGTTTTAATGATATAAGACAAAATGTCTGCAAGGTAGATTTAACTGAAACATTATTCCGTGTACCAGCTGTCAGGAGGAAGCTCACTTGGGCTGTTTTTATTATATGATTCAGGAAACAGCAAAATCTACATGTGAAGGAGCAAGAAATGGGAAAGACATGGAAGTGCTAAAGTAGTGATTTTTTTTTAATTTAGTAGAAGTGTGTTCTTTTTAGCATGGTTCTAATTATTGCAGCTATTCTCAAGTTCAAATGTGTATTTTTTCTAAAGTTAGGTTTTCTTAGCCATCAAGGTGTTGTCTAAGGCTATGGGATGCTTATTCTCTTACTAACTTCTAGAAAAAAGATTTTAGGTCAACTGTTTCATGATACCTTAAATGTTCATTTTCTGAGAATTTAAAAAGGGCAGACTTTTCAACTTACTGAGCAAGGTTTTCATACACATAGAAAATTTCTGAAAAGTGGAGGGTTTTAGCTGCTATTTGCTCTTACCTAGTGGTGGTACCTCTGAAGGACAGAAAATAAGAACTATGAAATGCTTTTTTCCATGGTTCTTGCTCTTTCTGTCTCCCTTCAGCCGTGAGGGAGAGACACATTGCACTGAAAGAGTCCAGACAAAAAGACCTGTGGCACAATTTCACAGGCTGTCGAGGAGGTGAGAAGAAAACTTAGATCTGCTGGTGTGCTCACATTTCTCTGTCAGTGTGGATCTGAGCACTGAAGGTTGGGCTCATTCCCAGTATTTCACAGGAGTGATTTACCACATCACTCCTCTTCCATCATCCTCAAAGCATGCAGGCAACAAAGGCACTTCTCCACCCTCCAGCAGGCAGCTCACTTTCAGTAACATTCTCATCAGTCTCTCTGCATTATATTTGATTTGTACTATACAAATGAATTAGTTCAGCACTGAATACCACAGAATTGTGTTTTGTAGCTTGATAATGTTTATAACTATGACTCATGGCAGTATGCAACATCATGATCATGCAGTGTTTGATTCAGCAAAACATCTAAAAATAACAAAATACTTGAAATTCAGTAGAGCTTCACTCTTTGTGGTAAGGCACAGGAGGTCTTGTTTTCATATTTACCATTTTGGGAGAGTTTTGATTCATGCAGCTGACAAGATACAGACACTCAAAGTTAGTTCAAACCTGACTGCATTACATCAGTGCAACTGCTTTAGAAAATAACGTTGAATTAGCCCATAAAGTAAGCATACAATTGAAATCTGCAGCTAAACATGTTACCTCTTGCCACATGTCCAGTAATAAATTATTGTGTTGGTGTTCTTAGTGAATCCTAATTGTGACATCCAACATGTGCGTGATTTAAATTGCCTTCAGACTGGATTAAGGCAGTTATGTGTGCCAGTGCAAATGAAGCTGTTGCTGTGACTCAATTGCTCTGTAATTTCTGCTGTTAGGAACAAGGGAGGTTGCTGACACTTTTTTGTTTTGTCATTTTGAAAGCACATGCTCAAAAGCAAGTAACTTTGGGAAAAACACATGTTCAGTTCAGACTGAAATATCACTGATGGTAAGTGAGGCAATAAGACTCTGCACGTGTATGAGTTTATCTGAGCTGATTCCAAGCCCATGTCTGTTGGATCAAATAGATGTTCTACCATGTAAATGGCATTTTACAAAGGAAGTTAGATGTTGGGTCAAAACTATGGCATATAATTTGGTGATATTTTAACTAGTCCTAATTAGAGGTGTTTTGTGTACACTTCATTTCTAATCTGTTTTAAGAAGTTGTTTCCTTGAACTCCACAATTACAATTGCTGATTTTAAGGATGCTTTTCAACTAAATTCAATAATTTTGGCACATAATAGTGATTGCAAAACTTTTCATCTAGTAGGTGGGCTCCTTGAAAACACAACAAATGTTATAATTATTTTTTGAAATTTTAAACAAACTATGAACTAAATAAAAGTTATGGTTTGAAAGATAGCTAATGGGTTGTTGGCACTCCAGGACAGCAAGAGAAGCTGTTCCATATTAAATTCTTGTCATTATATCTGTGCCAATTAAGGGCTGGAGAAGTATGTCCCAGAGTTCAGCATTGGAAACAGTGGTGTGTGGCAGTAAAATTAGATAAAGTTCTAACAGAACATGGGTTTGCCACTCAGAGACTCCATCAACTTTTCTTGGGATTTGTCACGATATCTTTTCTAGCACAGTGCTATCTGCAAAGATTTGCAAATAGAACTGTGGTCTTGGGGCATTGTAAACAAATAGCTTCTAACAATACAGTATATACCAGAAGATTCTGTAGTAAATTTTATTTCTTTTCTTCAGTTCTTTCTTTGCTTTTGGTTCTGTTTGCCTCTTTGTGGATAAGAGTAGTCTTGAAAGTAACTTGGGTTTGTATTACACTCTTATCCAGTTCCCCAAACATATTTCACTTCAGTTTTTCTAGTTGCTGTTTTTGAGGACTATTGACCCATGAGGAGGCCTGCAGTGAGTCCAAGAATTAGTGAAACTTGCTTAGGCGCTATGAGAAGTCCAAGAAGCATCTTATTAAAATACTACAAGTGAGCCTGTCTCTCATCCTGAGGTGCCTGAAGGAGAATGTTGAGTGTGTGGAGGAGAAGCAGCAGTTTTGTGCCCTCAACCAAATTCAGAGGTCTGAGGTCCCAACTGAGTGTGGTCTCTTCCTAAGGTCACAGTTGCTTTTGAGCACATGCTTTCAGAGGGACAGAAATATTTGCCATCCTCTTTATTTTTCTCAGTGGCAAGGCTTAGCAGAATGCTACAAGGAGATAATAACCTAAGCAAAAAACATTTATTATAGGAAGATCCTCAGAGTGTTTTTGTCCTGTTGGTTTGATGTGAGATGAAATTTTGATGAGCAACCTAGGATCTCTGTATATTCAGCACCTAATGATAAGATATTCATAGTACAAATAAATCCCCTGAAACAGTCTGGAATGCACATCCTAGCCTCTAGCTGTGTCTGTACTCCCTGCTTATTTGGGGATTTGTCTTTTGCACAGTGGGGGAGTTGAGTTGGCAGCTGCAGATGGAGGAAATACTGTGTCAATGAACAGATGTATGGCTTTCCATTAGGGTAACTGATGGTTCAAGTGGCCATCGATACTTGGAACAAAATCAGCCCTGAAAAATTGATCTTGGACTTGGCCAGTAGTATCAATAACTGGAAATCCTAAGGCAAACTTTTTTTAGCAGTTTAACGATTGGAGCAATTGTTTGTGAATCATTTACTCAGTGCAGACACAGCTGCCTCAGTGTGATGGATTCCAGCAGTTTCTATGCCAGGCACTTCCAATTTCTCACTGTCATTCAGTGTCTGATTCATCCTGTCAGATGGGCTTGACTCATGTAGCCATTGTCTTCCCGTTTGTAAAATGGATGTGATCATAATCTGCTGGTTGTAATATCTGTCTGCCTCACTTGAGCTATTGTGCAGGTCAGTTCCTTTCCATGCTGTCTGCCCCAGCTGGGTGGAAAACAATGGAGCTGGCAACAACGTGCTCCCACTTGGGTAGCCTTGAGAGAGACTTTGTGTGTGATCACTCCCAGCCCTCAGAAATTTGGCTATAATCACGGTATCATGATGGGAGTTTGGAACCCCTCTCTGTCAGCCTGAAGGCACAGCCATGCCTGAACTGTGGCCTCTCCTGAGTTCTGTACCCATCCTGGTGGTGCTCCTGCACTGCCAGAGCTCAGGTCCTTCCTTCCCCTCTGTGCACCATTTGTCCCTTTCCAAGGGCAGGAGCTGTCTGCAGGTGACACTGAGTGTGTCAGCAGCAGAGTATGGACTGGAGTTGAACAGGACAGGCCCTGCCCAGGGCAAAGGAGTGGCTGGGGCACAGCTCCTCCAGCACAGCTCCACCATCCCCTGCCTCTGCTGCCTGAGCTCCAGGTCTCTACAGCTGCCCCACACCATCCTCTGGGGATGGGGAGAACAGCAGGAACAAGGGGTGCTGTGCCCCAAAACCATTCCAATGCCCAGGTTTTGAAAGGTCTGTGGTCACAAAAATGCTCAGTACTGTAACACTCTCTTGTGTGGTGCATGATGATATGGTAGTAGTGTTCGCATCTGTGACACCCTGCAAGGTACATGGACCCCAGACTCCTCCCTCAGGCCACTAAAATCCAGCTCTTTTTTGTAAAGTCTTTTCATCCATATCTAATGAAAATTAACATGTTACATGATAATGTCTGCTCAGAATGTCAAGGTACTTCACCTGTCTCTTCTGATGAAAGGACATGGTTTAATTTGAAAAAGGAGTAGTGTAAGTGCAGTATGGAGACAAAATCAGATTTAACTTCAATGCTGAAGATTTAGTAGGTGTCATAAAATAGTATTGGTTTCAGTAAAATGAACATGAAAAGAAAAACATTTCAGTGTAATTTACATAGGCTTTCTATACTGTCCTAGTAAGTCATCTTAATGGGCAAATTCAATCACAGAATTAAATTTTGTATTCATAGTTTTACCATCTGCTCAAGTAATTACTGTTTAAACTGGAACATTTATTTTAAAACGTTATTCTGTAAGATTCAGAACCTATGCTTGCCCCAGAGCTGAGGTTTCAACATTCTTTTATTTTTGATGATCTGAATTCCGTGTTATGGGAATAGGGTGGCAGAGAATTTTGTCAGCTATCTCACAGTGGCCTTTGAGAGATGAATTACAGAGCACAGCCCTACTGCATCATCACTGACAGAGGCACTGAAGCAGTGGCACCTCTGAGGTGGTAAGGGTCCTTTCTGAGGGTGCTGCATGGTTCCACTGTACTTCTGTAGTCTAAAGCTGGGAGAAACATAACATTCAGAAGATCTTGCTGAGGTTTTCTAAAGCTGTGGTGTGTATAGAAACTTAGATGCCCTTCATCACTGATGTTACTAGGAAGTGGGTGAGCCCCTATGGAGTGGCACAAAGAGTTTAGCAGCAGAGTGGTTGGTGATTCATGTCCCTGACTTGGTACATGGTAGAGATGTGGGTGTGAAGTAGTGACAGTCAGGGGGTCCTTAATGAAGTGCAGAGAAGTGCAGTCCTAATGAAAGCTGTTGTGTCACCAGCTGCCATGTGTGTTCTCATGTGGTCACTTGCTCACTACTACAGTCTCCTCTTATGAACTCTTGGGCACTTGCTCACTATTGGTGCCTTATTAGCAATTCTTGGTCTGCATTGCAATTTCTTGCTTGAGTGTGCTCTTTGCAGCAGGTTCTCTCAAAATACTTGCAAATAGTATATTTTTCCTACAAAAACAGATGTCAGTGAAGCAGGAGGGATCAAGAATGAAATTGTAGAATAGTTTTGGTTGGAAGGAACCTTTAAAGATCATCTAGTCCAGCCCTCTCTGCAATGAGCAAGGACATCTTCAACTAGATCAGCTTGGTCAGAGCTCTGTCCAGCCTGGCCTTGAATGCTTCCAGGTACAGGGCACCACCATTCTCCTTGGAAAACCTTTCTTATATCTTACTTGCATTTGCTCTCCTTCAGGTAAAAACCGTCACCCCATGTCCTCTTGCTAAAGGTCCTGATAACAAGTTTGGCCCCTTATAGGCCCCCTCTAAGTACTGAAAGGCCACAGTAAGGTCTTCTAGGGCCTTTATCTTCTTCAGGCTGAACAACCTCAGGTGTCCCAGCCTGTCTTCACAGCAGAGGTACTTCAGCCTTCTGATCAACTCTATGGCCCTCTGGACTCACTCCAACCAGTCCATGTCCTTTCTGTGCTGAGAGCAGAGGAGCTTTGATGTGAGAAAGGAGTAGGAAAAATGCAGCACATGCAACCTCTGAGCTTATTTTTAACACAGAGTTGAAGTCTGACCTACACACTTCATGGAACTGAAAAGTGCTTTGATTTTTCTCACCTTGCTTCAAGAAAAAAACCTCCACATCATAGATAGTACTGCATAGCTTTAGGTACTGGTAACTTGTAAAATAATTTACCTGCTACTAGTACCAGATGTCTACTATTGCTTTTTAACAAAGAACTACTTCAGTTATTATGAAGTTATATATGTTAAAAAATCAAATGTTTCTTCAGATTTGATGTGTTATAGTAAACCCAACTTAATACAGTGACTGTTGTGGAGATTTAGGATTTAAGAGTTGTGATGAGCTTTGGCAGTGACCATTTAAGAGGAAGGACAAATTGCAAAGACATTCCTTCCTGTGGAGCTCTCACCAGTTGACTTACAGAAGCATGTTAAGATTAAGGGAATTGTTTTGTGCTTCCTTTCAAAGTGGTTGAGAAGAACCAAGGAATGTATATAGCACAGACCAGTGATCTGTTATGTAGTGGAAATGTGGGTAGGAAATAGTACTGAGCAGTTGTGGTTGCTGTTTCAAAAAAATGCCTTAGCTGTAGTGCTTATCATGGGGTTTTGACTATTCCAGGCCTTACTATTTTTATTTATTGTAGGAAAACAGAATCTCACAACAGTGAATTCTTACTTGCGTAGCATTGAAAGTGGGTCCTTAGATATGCTGGCTCTTTCATATGGTTTCTTCATTGAAATTTCCTTGCAGATGAATTACTTCAGAAAGAACAAAACTACTCTGATGATGTTTTGGCCAATATGATCAGTGAACCCAGAATCAGCTACGGAAATGATGCTCTCATGCCTTCATTGACGGAAACAAAGACCACAGTTGAGCTGCTTCCAGTGGATGGAGACTTCAGCCTAGATGACCTTCAGCCATGGCATCCCTTTGGAGTTGACTCTGTTCCAGCCAATACTGAAAATGAAGGTAAGTACAATAGGGGGAGAAACCATAGAACTTTCTGAGCTGAGCTTTGTGGTTTCTGTTCACATTATTCGTGATGATTAATATTTTTCTTATAAGTAAGTGGGATAGAGGTTCTGAAATGTACCTTTGGAACTGGTCTGCTGCGTCAGTTGTGTCTCTTTGATGGAATAGAAAGTTCTGACTAAAATCTGTAATTTAGACACAATAAATTTCAGAGTTGAGTGTACTTGCCTTCAGAAACAAACCATAATAAAGTCTAGGAGATTATGAGTAACAGTCTTATAAAGATCCATGACAATGACTGTGGGGAGATAGATAAACTGTTAGATTTGTGCCATAATGAAATGAGTGTTTTATTTAAGGTAGAGCTTTTTATTTGCTGGCATGAAAATTATTACAGTTTCAGCATAATCCTAGCAGACAGATAATGTTATTTCACTCCCTACACTGGTTGTCTGGAATGTACTGCAGAAATGCTCCTACATGCACATCAGTACAACTTGACTAGTGAAAATGTTTTTCCTGAGGAGCATTATATGTTGTTCATGGACTACTTCAATGAAGTGACTGCATGCTACTTAAATAATCCATGTAGCACCTGGAATTGGTAGTTCACTTAGGTGTTGGAGCCAATAAATCAGAAACCTGAGGGACTTCAGTCATGTCATTCAAGCTCCTCCTCTTGCCTTTGTTGTCCTTTCTCTAACTGCACTGTTTCTAGTGCTAAGTTAATCACTTCAGTAAGTTTGATACTGCCAAGCCACAGTACATACAGAGCCTGGAACTGCGGAAGTCTTCTCAGGCAAATCTGTGATTTGTAGCTGAACTGCACAGACATTAACATCCTCCTCAAGTCTTTTGAAACCACTGGCTTAGGCTGTTCCTGCCCTCAGAATGAGTTCTGAGATCATCCTTATGCAGCTAGTCTCATTCCAGCATGGTATGTGAGTAACTGAGCAACTGGGTGTGTGGGACATGGATTTGCCAGGTCTGGTGTTGGTGCCAGGTGAAATGAGTTGAATCAGAAATAGATTTGCAATCAAAGTTGGTCCCAAGGAGTCGGAGAAGCCTAGCATCAGGCAAAAGAAAAGACCTGCACAAAGGTCAGTGAGGCAGATACTTAGCAGATCTGAGAGGAAGAGGAGAGGCTGGTCAGGAACAGGGCTAAAATCAGAGTACCAGTGAGTCAGCACTGTGAGTTAGGGGCCAAGTAAAAGAGCAGAGCCACAGCAAACTCAACAGACCTGCTGGCAGGAAGAACCAGAAGGCAGGAGATGGTGACAAGGACTCCAGCTGTGTCTGAAGGGCACTTGCAGCCAAGTGGCAATGCCAGGCAGTGAGAGCAGCTGGCTGGAGCACGGCAGGCACTGGCAAGGGGTACAGATGGCTCACAGGCTGCCAGGCTGCACCTCATTTTCCTGGGGAAGGAGCTGCAGCTTGCTCTAACCCTGGTGCACGTATCAAGGCTGTCTTGACCTGCCAGGAGCAGGTCACAGTCTAGCTCACGTCTGTCCTGCAGGAATGTTCAATTGCAGCTCTTGCTCCAGTTTTTTCTGTAGCTGAGGCATCCAGGGCATCAATTTCTATACCTTTTGCCTGCTTTCATAACTCATGGTGGGGATTAATTGTTTTTGATGTCTTTTCTTCTAGCTTCCAAAATATATTGATTTCAGTCACCAGGTTTAGAAGTTATTAGGTAGACAGGTACCCCCAGACATACCCATAGTTTATTCACACAAGTGTATTTTTCCTTCAGAAACCTGTCTAAGCTCAGGATCTAATAATGAAAGGTACTTCAAAGTGACACTGAATTACCACAGGCAGCTATACTGAGCATTGTTCTCCTTTTAAAATGTATGGCAGCAAATAAGAAATAAAACTCTCCTGCCTTGAATACCATTCTTAATTACTAGGCCTGTGTGTTTTAATGCCATATGTGATTTGTTGCAGCACTTATTCTTTCATGCCTCCAAGTGGTTGGGGTTTAGTTTTGGTTTTTTATACCAGGGTTATATTGTACTTGTCATGAACTTACTGCAACAGTCTATTCAGTTAGGCCAACCATTATAATTGTTCAAGTATGCACAGTTAGAAGTGGAAATCATTTGGTGACTTAAACCTCTTCAAGTCCTTCCTGTTTCCCCTTATAATTCTCTATCCTCTACCCAACCCACAATGTTCTTAATGTGAACATGCCAAGAATACCTTTTTTCTTTAGAGGCCATTTCTATACCTTTGTCCATAGCATCAAAGAGGAATTTCACAGCTTTGTTTATTTCCTTTGTGTTTGTCTCCCACGTTGTTGTTCCAGAACCCCAGGACTGACTGTGCCGTTTGTCTTCACTTCCCATGCCCATTTTCTTCTTTGATAGTGGTGTTACTTCAGGCTTTGTCTACCTTACTTCCAAAAATATGTTTCTGTCTTCTTATAAAATGGTTTGGAAGTAGCAAAAAGTTAATAACAATTGACATACTTTTCTCCTCCTTTTTTTCATCCCTCTGATGAACTGATGAAGTTAAAATACCACAACCCTTCCCCCTAACATTTCTTGTTATTATTAGTTCCCATGCCTGTTTCCTTCCATGGCCATGATCTAATCCCAGGTTTCACCCACAGATATTAATAATGTATTGGATTAATATCTTGCCATGTAATCTTAAGGTTTCATAACTCCATTTGAAATTTTCCCAATGTAAACTGCATGTTTTTAAGAACAGGTTTTATGCAAATAGTTTATTTTCCTAGAATTGCTTTTACTGAGTAGTAAGTGAAAAACAGTCTAAAAATAAATAGACCTTGAAAGTCTAACATTACTCAGTGTTTTCTGCAAATATATTCTCACTTGTTTTCCCCTGAAGCAATTTCCCTGGAAATGTTGACAGGAGCTGATCTGAAGCAGCACATAATATACTGTACAGAGGTCCAGCACGCAACACAAATTAGGTTAACAAAGAAAACACTTTCTGAGAACTGTACAGAGGGACCATGAAAAATGTCAGGAAGCTGTACTTCAGCAGTGCAAAATGCATCTTCAGAGGTGTCCCCAAACAAACCCCCAACAGCTGTGAAGCTCTGACACTGCCAAGCCCTCTGGGGATTTTGCCAGTGACTGAGTTTTGTGGTTTACACTTTGTGTTTCAGCTTGCAGGTTACTTAATGTCTGTATCTAGTATTTCTCTAAAGTGAGATTCCTGTAAATGTACTGTGTTATCTGTATGATTTGTTCAGTTACTCCCTTCAACAATGTTCTTGATAGGTGAGCATCACATAGCACTCCTCTCCTGCTGGTCTGTACCAGCTTTTGATGTACTTATCTTTTACTTTTGAAAAGAGAAGTAAACACATTCTCTCTTGCTCTTCTGAGATCTATTAGTATTAGAAAAAGGTGGGAATGTATGGCCTCCATGAAGCCTGAGCAGTCAGTGTAAATAAACATTTACCAGTTTAGTTTCATGAGCCTATTTGGACAATGCATTTTCAGTCTTACTTCTGTGCACATGGAAGCATATTCAAGAGAAATACAATTCTGGAGCTTCAAAACGAATGCCCTTTTTATAATAACATAGAGTACATGTTTGAGTTTTGATTATTGATAAATGCTGTGGTAGGTTTAAATCCTTCCCCTCTTCATTAGCTGTTGTGATGATGTGGTCTGGTGAGGTGTAGTGGTTTGACCACAGGCCAAATGCCCGTGCACTCAAGAAAATCATCTACTCATCTTCCTCTGCTATAACTGAGCAGAGGAGGAGCAAAAAAATCAGTTAAAATAAATCTCATGGGGTTGAGATAAGCTTTAGGAGAAGAGATTTAAGGGCAAGACAGGCTTAAAACTTCAAAAGGTATAAAGAAAACTTTATTAAAACCAGTAAAAGAAGAATGGTAAGAACTAAAATAAACCTTTAGAACACCTTTCCTCCCCCTAGCCCCTCTTTCCTTTCCACTGACAATGCAAAGAGACAAAACCTGGGATTCTCAGTCAGTTATCACTTCTAAAAAGAATCTTTCTTCAGTTCACTCTGAGAGAGGAGTCTCCCCTGCTATGCTATGGATCCTTCCCACAGGAAGAGCTTTGTAAGGAAAACAATTATGTGCTATGGTAGTGCCACTCTGAACTGCTGTGAAGGAAAGTGCCTCTGCAGCACCGGGCTGGCAAGCTCTGTCAAAGTCTGCTTCTACTGTGAAAGTCTGCCTTTCTGGAGACACAAGTGAGTCAGATGTGCTGATGTGCCTTTAGTTTGCAGCTAGTGTAAAGCTGAGTTACTGGGTTTTATTCAGAGGCAGGAGCTCATGCAGTCATCTCAAGTGCAAAGGACATGGGAGCCGCTTGTGCTCTCACTCACGAGCATGGTAGGTTCTTGTCCAGCCCACAGGAACACTAAGCCAGTGACACAGGCTTCCTGAGAAGATGGGCAGTTCCATTGCTCATATCAACAGTATCATCAGGCTTGGGTGATTTTCTGATGAACAGTTCTTCTTGATTGAAAACTGTGGGTCTGTCAGATTTCCTGTGTTACTGCATCTCACTTACTGCTGATAAAGGCTCATAGCTGAATCCAGACATTCAGATGAATAAGAATATATGTTAAAAATTCTTTCTAAGGAACAGTGTAACACTTCATTTCTGAATTTCAGTTCTTTGACACTGTCAAAGACTGAGTAGATAAGGAAAGCAACACAATTGGAGCAAAAGAGAGAAACAACCAGAAAAAACCTGAATATTTTAATAAACATTTCCAGTATGTTTGAACTTACTGAGGCAGTTGGTAGTGACTCAAATAGCTCTAAGTTTTGCAAATACTGTTTTTCTGTTAGTGCAAGTGAGCTAGTTCAACTTAGATTTGAGCTGATAAAACTTTAGTAGGTTAATAAAAGAGTTTTGTAGAACTGTATATGACATACATTTGGATAGAAATTTGTGTTTCTTTTTTCTTTCCCTTCCAAAAACTGGAAGATAAATATGCTGTTCAGAAATCAGAACATACAGGAATATTGATTGTATTTTCAAAATGCACTTTCCTTTTTTTAAACATTATAGATGGTGCTGTAAACAATCCCTGTTGAAAGAAAAAAGGAGGGATTCAGGAGGCTTTTAAGTCAATGTTGATAAAGAGCAGCTGCAGGAAGAACTCCATCATGTTCATTCTGGCTGCCAGTTCAGATCAGGCAGTGTGGAAAAGTTTGCATGTAATGAATATGGTTTTGTTCTGTTGACAGAAATTATTTAGTCTTACTGGTTTCTGACTTGAAGCAGTAATATGATGTAGAAATGATGCTGCCTCAAGGCTGAAGCTTTCCTTGTGAAGTCTTACCCATCCCTTCCTTTTACTTTCAGGATTAACTGAAGGCGGATATTTTCTAGTTGTTGCTTTGGTAACTATTAATGCTGTATGTCTCTCCTGCACTGTCCCAACAGAAGAGCCCTTGACTTTGTGATTTCTGGGGATTTTGTTTATTTTTGTTTGCTTTTTTGTTTCTTTTCTGCACGTGCCTAGTTGAACCCGTTGATGCCCGCCCAGCTGCAGACAGAGGACTCACCACACGACCAGGTATATGACTTGCATGGCTTTTACCTCACCTGTGCTTTTTTCTGGCATGCATATGGTCTGCTGGTGCTGAAATTATTTACCTTTGCTTTGTTGTACCCTGCTCACAAAATGTAATACTATTCCCTGAATGATGGAAGCATAATTCCCTCACAAATAAATCCCATATGAGTGATGTCTGTATTGAGGGTGTCTGGGATGTGTGCTTGCAGCAGGAATGTGTCCAAGATCCAGAACTGGTTTGTATCAAAGGTCTCATCCTTTCCAGAAATAACACTTTGGTAGGTGCAGGAGATGGTAAACTTGGTACCCTGTACAGACACCACTTCTGGTTTGGGAATGTACAATAGAAATGTCGAATCCTTTATGCAGAGTGAGCAGGATTAATGAAGAATTAATGCATACAGTTTCAGAACTGCAAGGGGGGAATTGATATTTTTTTGCTGTGGTACTTATCTTACTTACTTCCAAATATCTAAAAATTGGTGTTATCCCTCTGGATTCCCTGAGGATGCCTGAGGACACAACTATTAATTCCATTCTAGGACAGAGCAGAGTGATTGTTTCTTCTCTGTAGGTACCTCTGTCTTTGTATTGATTTCAGAACAATAGCAGATCACTAGGTTGAGTCAGGCTGCAAATGTTTGGAAAAGTTAAAATGGAACAATTCCAGTTTCCAAAAGGAAAGATCATTTTATCTTTTCATACTATTTTTTTTTTTTTTGCTTTTGGGGTTATTTTTCCTGTGTTTTTGTTCAGAATTATCTGAAACTGTTAAAGCCATTGAGAGGAAGCAGCCTTTTATTTCAGAAGAGGCTACTCTCTGACTCTTTGATGTAGTGAGAATATATTTTAGGGTCAGGATTATTTCCGTGTCACATCATAATTGTGGTTTTTTCCTTCAGATCATATTAAACTGATTGATCTGTATCCTTTTCCCTTTATCTTGTCAACCAAACATTCATTAGATAGCATTGTGGACAGCATCTTCCTAATTGTTTTTAAATCTTAACTCACCCATGTTTAGCAACTAGAGAAATTGCTACAATGGGAGCTAAAATAAGCTCATATGTTGCAGCAACTGGGATATGTGTCAGAACTGGCAAGGTAGTGTGCTTCTAGCACTGTTTTAGGAGTCTGACATCTTTACTTATGTTTAGAGACTTAATTCAGTCCATGAAAGAGATCCTGGAAACTGGTACAGAGCTACAATGCCAAAAATCCTGAGATCGGGAAAAAATCCCTTCAGTACTGCATTATCTACCTTCTTCCCAGGAGCAGTAGAAATATCACAGATGAAACATGCATATGGTTAATCCAAATTTTGTAATGCAATTTCAGTCTAGCAGTTTTCTTATAATATTAAAATCTATTATTATTTGCAATTTTAATTTCAGTCCTCTTGAAAAATTTACTCTTATGAGGCTCATGTTTATTACCACAGGTTATTCTTTCCTCCCTTCTGTTCCCTCACACATAGACACATGTCTCATAAATCCTCAGTGTCCCTTCTCTGGAGAAAGGATTTTCTCTCACTGCCACTCCCTTGTTTCAGAATGAATCTGTATGTTTTAGTCAAGTGTGGTGGTGTTCACAGGGGTCCCAGGAAGAGGGAAGAGATGAGGATCTGACTCCATGTTTCAGAAGGCTGATTTATTATTTTATTATATATATTTTTTTTTTTAATATTAAAACTATACTAAAATAATAGAAAAAATATTTCATCAGAAGGCTAGCAAAGCAAGGAAGAAAAAATGGAACGATAATAAAATCTTGTGACTGACCAGCGAGTCTAAGACAGCTGGGCTGTGATTGGCCATTAATTAAAAACAACCACATGAGACCAATCACAGATGCACCTGTTGCATTCCACAGCAGCAGATAATAATTGTTTACATTTTGTTCCTGAGGCCTCTCAGCTTCTCAGGAGAAAAAATCCTATGGAAAGGATTTTTCATAGAATGTGTCCGTGACAATCAAGTGGATTAGAGTGCTTTGTTGGTTGTGTTGATACAAGCAGTATTGAAGTCCTTAAGCCTCCTGACAATAAGTCATGAGTCATCTTGGTGAATGTGTGCAATAGACTACTAAGGATAGGTCAAAAATATTTCAGCATCTGACCATTATGGCTTGAAATTTGGCAGATGGCAGATGCTGTAACTTTTCTTCTGTGAAAATCGCATGGGAAATTTCCTCAATGTTCTGCTAAAGTGCAAAGTAGTGCTTAACTTTCCAATGTCTTTAATGACCATTTATAGATTTAGAAAAAAAATTTTCTTACTCATACAGATTCTGTCTATAAATGTCCTTGTGGTTTTTCATTATGATTCAAAAGCAAATTATGTGTGACAAAATTTCAGTTTAACAGAGAAATTATTCCAATCTGAATATCTTAATGAACTAGGAATAGAAGAAAGCAAATAGATGCTTGTTTCTACTGTGAAGTGCAGAAGGGATTCTGATAGTTTAAAAGTGTGTGCTTTAAAACAATTTTACTTTACTTGCTGATTACAAACAACATTTCTACATTGGAGGTTGAAAAAGGAAAATGAATACTTTTTGTGCAGTAACTGTCCTTTTGGGATTGTCTGTTGTTACAATTTGGGGCTATTATTGAAGAAAAAAAAATCTAAAATTATAGTAATTATTGTAGAATGAAAAAGTATTAATGAAAGACCTGCAGATTAATGCATCCAGCTGCTTGTGACTTTTTGGTTTAATTGCCCAGCTTCTTGTTGGTTTCCTGAAAGATTTGCCCTTTCTTTGGGCCTGACTTTCCAGTTGATGCTTCCACCTGCTTGGCTCAAGTGACCATCCTTCTTCAGGATGGAAACACTGATACCATGTCAGTCTGTAACACTCCAAGCCTGAAGGAGAACAAATTAATGTTTTGTAGCTGTTTGGATTTTTTGAAGAAAACGAGCTCTGAAAGGACTAAGGCAAACATGCAAACATGTGCCCTTTTTTCTCTTTTCCATTTTACTTACTTCTTGCTCACACATCATTCTTATAATGATCAGTATGTTTTTCTTACAGGCAGATGAAAATCATGCAGATCATCTTTGTCACTTTCTTACAAGAGAGATAGTTTGGTCACAGTACAGAACAGTGTCACAGACTCACAAAATATACTGGGTTGAAAGGAGACCTCAACAACCATCTGGTCAAACAAGTATTTAGATGGTATCAGTATTTGTGATACCTGGGATCCTTTTCCTTCATCACATCATTCCCTTTCAAAAAATGAAGTCAGTAAGTCAAGCCAGAAAAAGTCAGGAGTTGTCCAGTTCGTAGGGGAGAAAAGTTTATGAGTAAAGACCAAGTTTAAAGCATTTGTTGAAATTTATGCCAGTTGTCTAAACCCCCACCTCTGTTGTGCTCCACCTTGACTGTCCACATTTAAAGCTTGAATTGGAATCTCATCTACATCAGTCCTAGGAAAATAATATTGTCTGGATGAATCCCATTTTCTAGTATGGATAAAACATCTGTGTAATTCACATGGGCATTAAACAAGGACTCTACTGCATTAGCATACTGTTGTTCCCCTTCCTAATTCACAAATGGGCAAACAAACATAAAAATTATGCCTAAAACTGTTTGTTATCATCTTCTTTCTAAAAAAGGAAGTAAATGAGATGGTCAAACGTCAAAGGGAAGAAAGCTATCTAGATATACTAAGTAGTCATCAATGCACTATTTTTTAATACAGCACAAAATTATAACAGATTTATGACATATTTCTTGCTATTTATAAATTGATTTATACAAGGAGATCTTAGATGTTAGAAGGCTCCTGTCCAGCCTGAGAACTTCCATACAAATAACTTCAGATAGAACAAGTATGTCTTTTCTTGATAACCTCACTGTAACAACTTATTCAGTAGTGTTTCCTTCTCTCCTGTGCTCCAGCAGTCACTTTTTCATGATGAGCACTTAATTTCTTGCAATTAAATTTTGAGTATCTGTTTATTAATAATTTTTTCTTTGTGTGTGTGTGTGCACATGTACATATAGAGACAAATACACATAAAAATACATATAAAAACATCTCCAGATGCTCATGAGCAATCTCCTTTTACTTACATTAATTCAGCAGCTCTGATTGGTGCAAATTGAGTGAAGATTAGAAAATGTGCCATCAGAAGGGACATTGCTTAGTATTAGCATATTTTCTGTAATTCAAGGTGATAAACAACAAATGCTCTGTTCAGGGCAGATCATATTTTCATCTGTTACACAGTTGCAGTTGTAATTGTGCACTCACATGTAAATACATCACTTTCAGGATGCCCATAGTTCACAAGGCAAGGATTTTTGCTATTAAGTGTGTTACTTTCTTCCATGTAGTATAGTTTGGATTTGGTGGTTTTATGCTGCAGTCTGTATGAGGTGAGGGCATAGAGCAGCTTAGTTATTTATGATTTTCGTGTCAGAAACTGCCAACATTTTTTTTCCTGTCTTTGTGATGTTAGTTCAATACAATTGCTTTAAACAAAGTAAAAATAATTAATAATTTTTTCCATTAGATTGTTTTGGTTTGTTTTATGAGATTGTTGCTAACTGTGAATGCAATTATAGGTACATAGGCACAGCATCTGGATTGACATGCCCAGAAAGATTATCAAACCAGATTTTCCTTGTTTTGATCATTCATTTCTACACGAGAACTAATTATTTTATACTTCATTCCAGTGAGATTCTTTTGTAAAAAAGTTAACCCTTTTATTGCATTTATTTTCTGATTTTTTCAATTTGAGAGCCCCATAATCATCCATGAAGTAAAAGTGAACCAGCAGTTCACTGACATCTTAGAAGAGACCAGAAAGTGTTATCTCCATGCAGTCTTAAAAGCGCATATCCCTCAAAGATGTTTGAGTTAACCTTACAAAAAAGGGTATATAGTCTTCATTTTCACCTTTATGAGTTTACAATATGAAAACTCATCAAAATGAGTTTGCAAACAGTCATATGGAAGCAATAGTTGAACCTCTAATTACAACAGGCAGCTCTCTACTCCAGGGGTTTGTTCCAAGACTGCATTCCTTCCCTTCCACCCTTTTTATCTTTGATGCAGATTAACCCAGATAAAGCTGTTCGCCACATGTGTAACAGGCTTTGATTCAACAGTTCTTTTCTTGTTCTTGCCCTGACTGAAGCACAGTCCATGGACATGGAGCTGAATGTTTTCCTGAATGCAGTCAGTACTGCAGTCACTCAACCTGCTGCTTTGATTTCTCTGTGTAGAGAGCACCCAGGTCTAGCTGTTTCAACAGTGCTTCACTTGCAGATTTAATTTTTAACTCTGGATGTGACCTCAGGCACAGCTAACACTCTTCTGTCTGTGCAGAACAATATCACAAAACCTTTCTAGCTGTTTATATAACCATAGACAAAGTAATTGCAAGCAGTTTGGTAGATAATGTGCATCTAATTATCCTTGGTGGCATTCACTGTAACCTCTTTTTTTAGACTTCTGAAAGCATAAATATATTTACACAAGCACAGAAGCTCATCAGTGTTAGTATAGAGTGTTCCCCAAAGCAGCTACTTGGTTTTTAATTTCATATTATTTCATATATATAGTAGTTTTTCACTCCATATGATTTTTTTTCCCATTAGGGCAAGGAGAACTTGGGGTTTCATGCTGTCCATTTTTTGATGCTTGGAAATGTATGTGTGCACACATGCATGTGTACACATGCATATATAAAAGCAATTAATATTGTTAATTAAAAGCAATATCAATAAAAAGCCCATCATAGTTAGCTCATTTTGTTGCATTTCACTAGAAGCTTTTAAAAAAGCCCATGGTTTTTATAACAAAAGAATTTTGTCAGTTTTTTTTAAGGAGCTGTGAGTTAATGTATTTTTCAGCTGTATTAAAACATTTTTAAATTGAAGTGATTAGAACTGCAGCTCCCTAAAGATGGTATGTAATTCAAAAGAAAACTGGTAGCAGTGATCATTATTTGTGAATTTGCAATGAGGCTGTTGCTCTCACTTTTCATCTTGTATATTGGCATTTGTGTTTGGCTTGTGTGTTTTAGAATTGGTAATGGAAAAAACATAATTTTGTCCGAGGTCAGGATTAAAGTTCTTGTCAGAGAGAGAACTGTTCTTTGTGTGCTGGTCTTCAGTGCAAGGGTGAAGAGGTGTTAGGAATCCCTTGTCTGTTTGCATCTCACCTCTGATCAAAGTTTTAGAAAGACCCTGAAGTTTTTCCTGCTGCAGTTACTACCCTTGAAAAGCATATCTTTGATTTTAGCTTGCAAGTCTAAATGTGTGGTCACTAGGACAGCAAAGTGAATGAACTGGTAATAGAATCTCTTCAACAAAAAGTCTCAATTCTATAATTGTGGAAAGGTGTGTGTAACCCCAGGTATATTTTTATCTCATACCAGGTATTTAATTGATTCCAGTGCAATGTCATAGTTCTCCTTACTATATAATCAGTTAATTGCAGAAGATGAGCAGTTTACCCTAGTTGAATTCTTTTTCCTCGCTTGTAAGGGAGGTAGAAGGTAGGGAAAATTTGCTATCAGGTTTGTTAGTGCAACAGCTATAAAAAAAAGATTTCTCTGTTTCTGTCCTTTTTCTGGTGCAAATTGCCAAAAACAAGTTTCAGTAAGTCTTAACATCATTAACTTCCTAATATCAGATCCTGCCTTGTGTTCAGATTCCATGGCATTTTTGTGGGGCCTTGGTTACTTGGCCCAAACAAATAGATTTCTGCCTAATCCCAAGGCAAAAACCCATTGTTTAACCTGCTCTGTGCTGAAAGCATGGCTCCCATGCCATTGTTTGATTGAAATTGTCAAAAGCAGAAGTGCTCATGTCCATTTTCCTACCTCTAGCAGTGGTACAAACAGAGTATGTACAGATTTCACCTCTGCCTTATACCCCAGCACATCCAGTGAGCATTTGCTAGGTTCTAGGACTGAAAACTGTATTTTTGCCATTGTGCTTAATGACCCTGAAGGAACCTTTCTTTGCATTTGTTCATTTGTATTTTGAACATCCTCATGATTTGTGCCACTGAGTTCCACAGTCCAATTTTGCATTGTAAAGAATTATATATATATAAATATATATATGTACACACACTTTCTTGTGTTACTTTTCAATCTGCTGTATCACAGCCATGTTAGTGTCCCATATTTCTTAAGAGAATAATGAATGACCATTTCCTGTAGACTTTCCCCTTATTTCCCCTTGTCATTCACAGTCTCACACTCTGTTGTGTTTCACCTCATTTGCCTCCTCTAGTGTGAGGACTCACGATTTCAGTCCTTCAGGTACAAAAGCCATTCCATACCTGTGATCATCTGTGTCTCCCTGCATTGTATCTTTTTAATTCTTCTGCCTTTGTGTGAGGTGAGGTGACCAGAGCAAACAGCCAGATTTAACATGAGGATGCACCCTATATACAGTGGTGTAAAAATTTTTTCTATTTTCTCTATTTTCTCATAATTGCTCCTACCTTTCTCTTTGCCTTTTTGACTGCTACTGAGCCCACAGTTACCCACTGTGACTGCAAGGTGTCTGTCCCAGGTGGAACAGAGCTAAATTAAAGTCTTTATATGTGTAGTTAGGGCTGTGTAGCCCCACAAGCACCACTTTGCATTATATCAACACTAAATATAATTTCCCTTTTATTGTGCTCTTGGAATTTGTAAGATCCTTCTGCAGTTCTTTGCACCTGGCTTTACTTTGACTATCCTCTTTTTTTCTTGAATTTTTTGTCAGTAAACTTTGTCATTTCCCTGTTCACTCTCCTATCCAGATCACTTTGCAAAGAGCACAGCACAGATCCTTTTGGGACCACTGTAATATTCCTCCATTGTAAAAACAGATGTGTATTTGCACTTCATTTCCTTTCTCTTAGTTATGGAAAGTCATGTAGGACTTTCCCTTCTAATCCTTGGCTCTTAGCTTCTGCCAGAGCTTTGATCAGGGACCTTCTCAAAAGCTTTTTGGAAATCCAGATTCACTCCAAGCAGAATCCCTGTTTCCCATGTGATTCCTAAATCTTCCAGTGACCTCTACGAGTTTGGGAGGTAGGACTTGCCTCAACAAAAGACAAGCAGATTCTTCACTGATTTATCTTATATGTGTGTGGATATGTTCTAATCAATATTTATGGCTTCAGGGGATTTGGCAGCTGTAGCAGTCAAGTTGTACAGTTCCTCAGGCCTTTGCCTTGGTGGAATCTCCACATGGTGCTTTTGCCAGGCTATCTGCAAGGGCAGTGAGTGTGGCCATGGACAGTGGGGAGCAGCTGGGAGCAGCCACCTCTTCAGCTCTGCAGCCAAGGACAGTAAAACAAGGCCTGGGAAAGCCCTTTCCCCCCAGCTACTGCACTGGTACTCCACTGCTCTAATTTCCCCCTTCCCTTTTAATCCTAAAACCAAAAAGGCTCGAGGGGTTGACAGGTTGAGCTTCCTTGTTCTCCTTTGTTGTGGTCTGCTCTAATCATAGAGGAGCAAAGAGAACTAACTCTCTGAATAAAATGGAACCAACCTTGATGTTTGAATAATCCCCAGAATGCAATTAAAACCAAAAGGGGTTAGATGTTGATACAAAAAAGAAAAGATATCTTTTATTTAATGGTAAGAGAGGCAAAGAGAAAGAAAGGGAAAAGAAAAGAGATAAAGAAATAGAAATGAGGGGTAGGGGGAGGGAGGACAGGGAGAATGGCAGAGGCAGATTAAGTAGAAGCAGATCACCCCTCTGTGGGTCCCAGTGATGTCTCCTTGTTTCCCTCCATCGGGTCTTCTTGCTGGTGAGGGTCCCCTGCCAAAAAGGATAGAATCCAGTGGATTAGTGTACTTTTGGCATGTGGGAACACACAGGTACCTCCCTGAGGGGGCCCATTTGACACTTGTAAGACTGTGGATGTGTTGCATCACGCAGGATCCTGTGCAGAGCTCTGGTGCAGGGTCAGGGGACCCCTTTGGGGAGGGCCTTTGATGGGCCATGACAGCCCCTCAGCTGTGTCCCATGGGAATGTCCCTTGGATGTGGCTTTCCAGGGCTGAGAGGCCCCATAAATGGAAGTCATAGTTGAACTTCTAATATGGAAGAAGGATGGGCCAGGCTGCCCAGTGGAGGGTGGGTGTTCACTGCCTCAGAGCAGAGGCTTTTTCACCATACACAGGAAACCTCTCCTCATCCTCCCTTTGGTGTGGGGGTCTGCACAAGCCTGGCAGCAGATAAGCCTGGGGCTGTGGCCTCCACCCCTGAAGGTGCTGGGCTTAATCCTCCTGTGAAAGAATTCTTCCCAAACCAAACCTGAGAACAGTGTCGCTTTATCTTACCCCAAATCAATTTACAGCCCAGGGCCTCAGTCAGAATTCTTTGGTGCAGTTTTTGTTACATGGTTTGGCTAAGATAGGCAGTAGTCTTTTGTAAAACTATTTAAGCCATAAACCATAACATTTCAGTCTCCAATATACTTTTCCTCATTTCCCATTGGTGTAGGTGTAGGGGGTACTTTGAGATGATGCACAAAAGAGAGTAAACTGTGCTCTTAATTTGGAAAACTAGCCACAGCTGCTTCAAGGATAGAAAGTTGAACCTTTTCTCAGGTACCACGTGGGCTTTATTTCCTGCAGCTCCACTTCCTCCTGCATTTCTTTGACAGAATATCATTGTTTTCACACTGTAATTCCTTAGGTACTTTACAGTTCTTGCATTTTAAAATGGTCTCCCATAAATGTCATAATATATTTGTGTCAGTACTGTTATATAGCATCAAAAATCAGGAACTGAATAGATTTGAGGGGTTGAAGTGCTTGATTCCTTAAAAAAAAAAAAAAGTTAAGTAGAATTTATGGTGCAGTCAGACTCTTCAGAAAAATAACCATAAATTCTTTATAGCATGAGGATGATTCTTGTTCTCTCCTTTGCATGTTTTCCTATGAAAATAAAGATGAGAACCTTGGAGTGGGTTATCTGTACAGTCCTGAGAAGGAAAATCTATTCTTGCTGGTTCATAATTCAAAAATAAACCACCACTTAATGAAAAAAGCAATTGCACATTCAAAGGCAATAAAAAAAATTATTGGATTGAGTGCTATTTTAGGCTGTAGAGCTCATTGGCACATGGAATTCTTATGGAATTATTATTGAGAGTCCAGCTCCTGTGGAGCACAGGAGCAGTCAGTAGTGTTGAGAATTTTAAAAGAGGTTCTTCCTCTTAATCAAAACTTAAGTTCAGTGCAAGATTCTAAGAATTTAGCCCTTGGAGAGAGGAATTGGGAGTGAGGAAATGCTGAAATAAACACAAACAAGGAATATGAACTGGTTTGTTCTTACTATATTCAGAAGAGGGAGGAAATTACATCTCATAAACACCATTCTTCTGCAGTGTTTTATCTCCAAGAAATACAAATGTTGGGTACATTGGTACTGAGAAGGAAAGCAATCAGCTCCATAAATATCCATACAGTCTCTCTAAGCCAGAGCCAGCTCTTCAGGATTCATAGACATAATCAGGATTCACCTCTCATTCTCCTAAGGCTATTTCCCAGGGGGAAATTTTGCCCTTCTTTCCAGCTAGACAAGTGCAGCACCTCCCTTCACACCCCTAAGAGAACAGGACTGCCAACTGTGTACGATTATAAATGCTGCAAGCTGTAGTCACTTGCTTTTCTGTGTGTTTCTAACAGAGAGACAGTTACCATCTTTCAGAGAGAAAACAAGAACAGTCATTAATTCTGAGCAGTATGAAACTCTGGAAACTCCACAAACATTTTAGTAACTTGTGCATGTTTGTGGAAAAGGTACAGACTTGCAGGAAGCGAGAAAATAAGATATCTGGCATTCTCTTATTCACACCATGAGTATTTTGTTTTTTCCTCACAGCAGCCTGAGCTGAGGGAGGAGGAGGATTTTGGCCTAAAAAACAAATTTTCTTGACATTGCTAAAGAGGCTGTCAGAGCAGATCTGTATGCAGCCTGTGAGCCAATTCAGGAGGCCTCTGTTGGTCCCTCGCAGCTTTGTTCATGCAGTGTTTCATGCTGGAAGCCTTTAATGCCTGTACTAATATAGCTGCTGAGGACTAAGGATCATTTAACAGAGGAGAAACTTCACCACTAGCTCATTGTGTGTCACCTCAGTGGGACTGAAACACCAGACGTACCTCACTTTCCTCCCAGTTCCTTTCCACATTGCATCACACCTCCTCCGTGTGAATGGCACTGCTGCCTTCTGCTCTCCAGCAATGGGGTTAAGCAGAATCTTCCTGAATCTGAGTCCTGAATGTAATGAATTGTCTTTGTGGTGCAATGCAGGTTCTGGGTTGACCAACGTTAAGACAGAAGAGATCTCTGAGGTGAAGATGGATGCGGAGTTCCGGCATGACTCAGGATACGAAGTTCATCATCAAAAGCTGGTGAGTGACCAAGCAGTGCTTTCCATGCCTGCATTTTGAGATGCTGATTCAATCCTGAGCTACTGAATCACTTATGGCCATGTTTTGCTCAAGTCATGTGGACAACAAAAAGTTAGCACATGAAAAGATTATGATTTTTCTGGTTCTCTCTCCAATGAGAGTAAACCTGGAACAATGTCAGCAGAGAGGATGGAAGGTCATTGAGCCTCACATGAGAGGAAATTCCCACAGCTCCTGTCCTTGCGCTACTGTGGTATTTTTGGGGTCCCCAGGACGAAGGAGAAATTGATAAATCTGACTCCATGTTCTTAGAAGGCTAGTTTATTATTTTATGTCACTATATTATATTAAAGAATACTATACTAAAGCTATACTAAATAGAGAAAGGATACAGACAGAAGGCTTAACAAGATACTAACTAAAAACTCGTGACTCACTCCTTAGAGTCCAGCACAACCTGACAGTGATTGGTCATTAAGTGAAAACAATTCACATGAAACCAATCAAACTGTTGGATAAATAATCTCCAACCACATTCCAAAGCAGCAAAACACAGGAGAAGCAATCAGATAATCATTGCTTTCATTTTTCTCTGACACTTCTCAGCTTCCTGGGAGAAGAAATCCTGGTGAAGGGATTTTTCCAGAAGATATGACAGTGACACGCTGCCATGCCACTGGATGTGCTTATATGGAGAATACTTGTCCCACAGTCCATCTGTCTCATAGTCTCTCTGTATCATACAAGGGATACAGAGGATGGAAAATGCTGAGTTTAAAAAAAAAGAAAAAGAGTTTGAGACACATAGCATGTTGCAGCAAGAAAGAGAATGACACCATTTCAGGAGTATAGTCCTTTCCCATCAAAACAGATGGCAGTGGTGTGTGCACGGAGCATAACCTTTCACAGGAATGGCTGCTTGGGATGAAAGGAGATTCCCCACTGGCCTTAATTTTAGTTTGTGTTTGGCTGTATCTGTGTGTTTCGTTCCTTAAGGTATATGAAATTATTATTAACAGGGGAAAGGCAGGTAGGAGCAAAATATTGTTCCCCATTTGAAGTGTGCTTCTTGTGAGCATAAAAATGACAATCAAAAGCAAAAGTAGGTAGGAAAAGCATCTTCTAAAAGCTTTTTTTGGTCGCTTAATAAGCAATGAAGAACCCAGACAGCAATGTTGACTATAAACCTGTTCAGTTTCTTCTTTGTAAGGGTATATTATGTGATGAGGTTTCAGTTCCATAGCTTTTAATATCCTGATATTATACTTAAAAGCTTCTTTTCCTTAATATATTTTTAAAGCTAAGTAGTGCTGAAAACCAAAATTAACATGGGACTCAAATTTGCATTTGAACTAGACAGTCACTCTGTGAAAGGATATTCTGCCATCTCTTTGATGCCAGGAACTGAGAATTGCCAATTTGATGAGTTAATCCAAAATGCATTAGCACTAATTTGGGAAAGTCTGACGTGCTTAGCTCAGATGGGTTAAACATGCCAATGGAGCAAACCTGTGCAGGGTGCAGAGGGAAGGGATTTGCAGGGACGTGTGCTGCACACAGAAGTTACTGGTTGTCAGAGTTTTCAGCAGCACCCTTTAGTGTGGAAGTGGTTTGATACCATCCCAAGGAATTGGGTGCTGGGAACTCCCCATAGCATGGTGGCTGATGGGCATTGCAGTCCCTGCACATGGTAATCTCTGTCATGCTTAAAATGGGACCTTTCTAGCTTTTCACAGTGGTTTTTGCCATACTTTTTACTGAGAGGTACAACCACTGTTAAAAAATTAGTGAGCTGTCTTCTAGGTTATCTTTTCAACTGAGACTGAGCAGGGATTCTGGTATTGCTGAGCAAACACTGGCCTGATGCTGACCAGGCCTTGCTTCCCTGCCACACACCATGGCCTGACCAGTGCCCCTCTACATTTGGCACTAATTCAAAAGCAGGGAGCAGAAAACACTTGGATCTGTGCATCCATTCTATGCCATGGTAGAATTTCCTGAAACAGTCTCCTAAGAATATTCCTTTGAATTCAGCTGCACATTGTATTTTACATGCAGACCTCTGAATTGGGTTGAAATTGCATTTATTTTCTCCTTTATGGAGGTTCACGTTTGAACTGTGCATTAGGTTGATTTTCATGGCTTGGAGAGCTTATGGCCTTCCTCTGTTGCCCATGTATATTAGCTGGGGCATTTCAGTGCTCCTGAAATGGTACAGTAACAGAATTTCAGTCCTAGGCAGGTAAAACTCAGGGAAGAAATTACTGCTTTGCACTGGTTTATGCCAACAATATCCATTGTTTATACTTTCTAGTAAATTTTTAACTTTGCTATGACAGGTTTCTTGCTTGTGACTAGGAACAACATAAATATTTATGCTGCACGCTTTAATACCTTTCTGACAAAGGTTGTGTTTATTAAAGAGTGCAAATGTTACAGAGCTCAGTATAATACTCAGCTGGTTTCTTGCTTCCCTCTACATTTTTGTTAAATACTTGTCAGCTTGAGATAGTCATACAATTCTGTGAATGTAATTTATTCTGCATTTTTTTTGCCCATTTTGGTTTAAAATAGTAATAACAATATTAATGAAATATTGTTAAAACAATAACAACAATAATATTATTAATAATAGTAATAATAATAATAAATTACCTGCTATTGGCATGCAGACAAAAGAATTGTAATGTATGCTCAGATGTGAAGTAATCCTGTGTATTCTTTGAATATGGAACAAGGCAATGAAGGCAATCACCCATTTTTCATACCTGCTCCTGCTTATAAAAGCCAGATTTTTTATATGCATAGTAAAGCATCTTGCTGTCCTCTGTTTTGCCTTATGAGTGTATAAAATTCAGGTGGATTTTCTCTGGTTTTCACACTGCTATAACCTCCTAGGTCTCACAGAAGTACATCATGCAGATACAGCTTATTCCCTTTACCCTGCAAAATCTTGAAGCGCTCCTTTGTGGTCACTTATATCTGTGATAGCTTTTGTTGGCTCATCTCCTTTGGTGTGAGAATTCTCTCCCAGCTGGGTGTGTGCAGGTTTCACTGTAGTTCACAGGTCCTTCATGACTCTCATAGAAAAAATGCATCATAGTCCAAACAGGCCACACAGATGTAAATGTATGACCACACTCATGATAAGCATTCTGAAAATAAAAAAGGAGCTACTATCTGAGACCTGAGTGAAGCTGAGCATGGAGCTGAGTCCCCTTTAGCACAGCACTGCTGCACCACAGGCCATACAAGTCCCAGATTGCTCCTCCCCACCTTTCAGAGCTTTGTGGCACAGCAATCAGGTTGGAGTAATTCCCAAGAGAAGCAGTGCAATTTAATTACTGATGCTTCAACAGCCTTTATACTGCTGTGGCAGCTTGGCAGGTTAGTCAAATGTTCAGTGAGCTTTTTAATAGCCATCTTCCCTTCTATTTCTTTTGTAGGTGTTCTTTGCTGAAGATGTGGGCTCAAATAAAGGTGCTGTCATTGGACTAATGGTGGGAGGTGTTGTCATAGCAACAGTGATTGTCATTACTTTGGTGATGCTGAAGAAGAAGCAGTACACATCTATTCATCATGGGGTTGTGGAGGTAAGAAAAGACTTCCAAGCACAACTGGTGTCACCTGTGCAGCAAAGGCAACACACTGCTGTATAAATATTAATTTATGAAGGAAGAAGCTCTAGTTTTAGCTATGTTGGCATTGTTACATCCAGCAGTGTGGAATCAATTTGCTTTATTTAGTAAATGCAAGCGCAATGTAAACCATGTTAAAGTGGGTGTAAAACCACAAAACTTTCTTCTGCAACTATTCCAGACCAATCACTTGATAATGTGAAAGTTCATTTTATAAGAAATTTGACAGCAGCCAATGAGAAGATACTGCACAAGAGGAAAAATCTGGTTTTACTGTTGGGAAATCATACACCAGTTTTTTTATTTAGCTGTAATGTTTGAGACTGGCCCTCCCATAGCTTGTGCTGTGCACTGCAAGGATTTTCCCTAGAGAAGGATTTTGTTGTTCTCTGTTCTCTAAACAAGATTTTTTGTTGCCACAAACTGCTGTGGATTTATGGCTAATCTGAAACTCATCATTCTGAGAAACAAATAGTATGTAAGACTCTTATATGGGACTTGCAAGATAAAAATCTTTGTCTCTTCTTAGTCTGCCAAGGAGGTTGTGGTCAATTTATAGTAATTTAAAATATTTTCTCTATTTAATGGCTTTAAGATAAGATCTCTGTAACTAGAAAGGCTTCATTATGAGAACTGGAAGAAGTTCATGTAACTTTTCCTTCCTATTTAGTTTGCTGTGTGAGTGTCTGGTTTGCAGACAGTACTTGTGTTAGTAAGCACTTGAGACACTTGTTTTTATTTTTGTCTTTTAGAATTGGTATTTTACATTTTTGATTGAAACTGAAGTCTTGATGAAGTCCATAGTTTATGTTTAATCTTGAGTCAAATGAACCTTGCTTTGTTCTTGCTGGAGACAAACATGATTTATTCCACTGTCTGGGATTACAAAGGGTCTTAAGAATTATTTGTGTAAACCTTTGTCTTAGGCCTATGCTTGTGCATCCTTGTGTCCACACTGGTTATCCATGTGGTTTGAAACTTTCCAAAGAGACTTGGTCAGGAGATCACCAACAGTGTGGGGTGATTTGCACAGATAGCAACCTGTGCAGAATTTTAGACCAAGAGGCAGAAAATAGCAAACAGGAATCTCAACTTCAGCTTCTGATGTGATAGCTTTCAACCCATTTTGTAGAAAATTGAAGCAGATTTTAATATTAATCCACCAAGCTGGTAGATATCTGGATATCTGCTGCCAACAGCTGTGCCACCAGAGACTCTGCTTTGGGTGAATTTAGTAATAATGGAAAAAACAGGAACCTTGTTAGGCCAAACCCCAGATCAGACATTGAATGTAGACATACCATTATTGCAGTGTGTCTTGGTTTGAAAGACAGGTGTCTGCTAAGGAAGGCAGGAACCTCCCTCAGAAAGGAAAATGTAAACCTATTCCCTCTTATATATATATATATATAATTACTATAGTATATAGAATTACTATAATTTTGAAATTAAGGAGCTCTCAGGCAAAGATATGAGGATAGGAATAACAGTTCTTTGTTAGTATGTATAAATTTAAAAAAATCAACAACAACAAACTACAACTTAATAGAAAATGAAGAGACACAGGGTATGCTGTGAATTGAGCAGGATTGTGACCCTGGTTGTCCCCTCTCCTGACAGGTTGATGCTGCAGTGACACCAGAGGAGCGCCACCTTTCCAAGATGCAGCAGAATGGCTACGAAAATCCCACATACAAGTTCTTTGAACAGATGCAGAACTAGGACATCATAGCAGCCTCATGAGTTGAATGGAAGAGTAATTGCTTCACTGCCCATTGGTGTTCAGTTATAATGTGGAAAGAAAGAAAAACACTCTGCTTTATTATTTACTCATTCTCGCCTTTTGACAGCTGTGCTGTAACACAAGTAGATGCCTGAACTTGAATTAATAAAATCGGTAATGTATTTTCTCTCTCTTTCTCTTTACATTTCAGTCTTTACACTACATTATTAATGAATGTTTTTTGTGTACTGTAAAGAGGTTAGCTGTATTTAACTAGTGCATGGATAGATTCTCTTTCCCAATTATTTATCATGTAGCTCCTTAGCCAGTTGTATATTATTCTTGTGATTTGTGACAAAAATTAGGTCCTAGTTGAAACATGCTTTAAGAATTGATGGGGGATGCTTTCTGTGTCTGTGGGGTTTAGCTGCTTCTCTTTGCTGAGCATTTTTTTCTGATCACTATGCATTTTAAAGTAAACCAACATTTTTTAAAAGTATTTCAGACAGAGTTATTGAAATTCTTTTTCTCTGCAACTGCATTTTATTGTACGGATTGTTGCTCCTGCTGTATTAGTGATGTAGAAATCATGAAAATACACATTTGTTTTGTTGTGCCTGTTTTATGTGCACACTTTAGGCATTGAAAGGTAAACTTTATTTTCTTTTCCATGTATCTTTTTGATCTTAAAAAAATTATTAAAAAGAGTCCCTGTTAATTGTGAGCACTTCTGGGGGACGAAGTGCCTGCTGGCCAAAAGTTAACAGGGGTCCTCTGCAGGATGATTGTACAGAGCCATTGCTTATGAATTGATAGCTTTCTACACTGTGTTACATAAATAAATTAAGAAAAGAATGTGTGGGCAAGAGTTTTCTTTGGAGGCAGAAAACAAGAGTTCTGAAAGCCATTTAAACAGAATTCAAGGGTGTTCACCCTGAGAGAGAGCTGGGATCCTACCGAGATTGCGGCACCGGCATTGGACTGGAGCAGAAGGAAGGCAGCAGTGAGACAGGGCAGGAAGTGGGAAGTGCCATCTTTGGCACAGCTACCCTCTGAGATGTCTTTTCCTTTTTTTCCTTTTCTTTTACTTTCAGTTTGTATAACAGTGTTTTAATGTAAATAAATACATTCCTGGAGGAGCCCTGTTGTGGTAGTGCGTTTCTGTGCCAACCAGCCACCCTTGCTCATGCAGAGGAGCATGGCATGGATGCCTGACCCACCTCCCACTTTCCTGGCCATCCCCTGGTGTGATTTACCAGCAAGTTCTTCCCTCTTCTTCCCCCACCTCTGCTGGCTTTCTGGTAAGATCTGTGCCTTGCAATGTGCTATCTACTGGTGAAGGTGAGGAGGAGCCTCCCTGACTGCACCCAGCTTGGTTCTGCTGCCTCACAGCAAGTGCCCAGGAGGGTGGAACAGCAGCACCAGGAATTTTTTTCTGCAGGAAGAAGGCAAAGCCATTGGTGAGCTGGGATACATAACGCCCAGCCCAACATGTTCTCTCCATTGCCTGAGAGCTTCCTTCAGCTCCTGACCCTCCAGGAGCACTCCTGTGGCTCAGGGAGAGCACAGTAACGCACCACAGGGTGAGTGAGTTACTCATCTCTCCTGCCAAGAGAGATGAGACCACAGTCGGTGAGTGCACCTGGGGATCTTCAAGAGAGCTTTTACACCCAGTCCAAAATAAGGACTTGTCTGTTCAAACTTGGAAATGGGTTCTGGAATAAAACTGGAGGAGTGTGTTTGTGAGAAAAAAGTGAATTGCTGTTTCTCTACAGTGAATGGGTTAGATAAAGCAGGACTGAAGGAAGAACTAGGAGCAGAATAAAGACAGCATGATCTCTTCAGGGAAAGCCTCTTGTAACTCAGTTTGTGTGCAAGCCATGGCAGCCTCTTGTTCAGCATCACTGGCAGCTTTTGTCTCAGCAAGCAAGATGAGGGCTGGCTGCAGTGGGGCTGCACAGCTCAGGCAAATGGCTGAGTCACTCCCAGCTTCAGCTAGGAGAGGATAATAGTTTCCAGTCCATTGCTCACTAGTCCTTCCCCATCCATGGTCTTACACAAAACCTCACCTGTTCAGGTAATTCACCTGGCCATGCTGCCAGACTGGCCAGGAGGGATGTTTAGGCGGTGAGGGAACAGCCAGGTCAGGGAGTTTCAGAAGCCATCTGTGGAGATTCAGGATGATGAGGTGGCACCCACTACTCTGAACCAGTAGTGGGAAAAACTTCAGAGCTTCCCATTGCCTGTTACCAAGCAAGCGTTTATTCCCTTTGCTCTTCCATCTCTACTGTGTCAAGGGAATTCATCTCAAGGGATCAGAACACTGGAAGTGGTTGGTGTTATTTGCAGGCCTTGGAGTACCAGTGTGTTACAAAGAGCTTACAAAATACCCTCAGAGGATTTACCTTCTCCAGTTATAAAACTGAACTGGCTGGGCCAGAACAATGTGTGATGATGAGCAGAGGCTTTCAGGCCCCAAGCTGCTTAAAAACAACAAAAAAAATTCTTCTACAACTATTTAGGTTTAAGCTTGTGTCTATTTGTGTAGTCTTGTTATATAGGTCACACGTACCACCTCAAAAGGAATACATAAGACTGTTCTGCGCACATGTCCAGTGTCATGGAAGATGATCCCACTTCAGGGGGAAGGCAGGATGTAATTCAATTTAGCCCAGTCTCATTAAAGAGGGATTATCAAAATTCCTTTGAGAGGAAGCTGGAGTAATCCATAAGATACAGAGAACCACTGGCCTTTAGAGCAAATTTCATTTATAATACCATAATCCCATGCAATCCCAGTTATAGAAAAATGCAATTGCTTTGAACACCAATTCCCAGACAATCAAGCCTCCTAGTGTGAAGTTATGTGTCCAGTGAGATGCTGGTGCTGCTCTTGCTCCTTGTGCATGAGCTGTTAATAAATTGCTGGTTTATGCACTGATTAAGTGATCAGGTTTTATGATTCCCTCCACACACATTCTCCTGAAAGAAAGGCAATAAATGCATGCCATGACATGCACAGAAAGCACCAGGTGTGAACAAAGTACCCAAAATTTCAAGAGAAACGCTCCCACAACTGCTCCAACTCTGGAAGCTGATGTTCCCAGGTAAAAGTGGCAGCATCCTGCCTATCTCTAGCCATGCAAGCTCCTTATGGTGGAAAGATTATATTAGGTATGAACAAACACAAAGTAGAAAAGCTCACTGAGGACAGCAGCTGAATGCCTTGCTTCTAAGTGTGGGATTGATTTGGTATCACCCTCCTCAGCAATAAACCAGGCAGGGCCACTGCATGCAGCTGTAGGCTGGAAACAAAATGCTATTCTCCAGCCCTGAGGAAATTACTCTTGGAGGGGTAGGGGAATAAATTAAAAAAAATATCCCAGTCTGTTGATTTGATCTATTACATGGGAGAAGTTTTCTAGCCTGTCCATTCCAACAGAACATGGTTAGAAAGTGTTTGCACTGCAGGTTCATCAGCAGAGCTGGTGAAGGAGGTGGTCCCTGGCAAGCCAGAGTGGTGCCAGCAGGGATGAGAGCCATTCCAAACCTCCCCAGCCCTTGGGGTGTGCTGGAGGTCTGGCTTTGGCTGGCTTGTGTTGGCTTGCTCAGGTTAATGAGCCCCAGGTGCAAAGTGAAGCTTCAGGCATTTTCAGGTACATCGTGATAAAATGTGCCATGCTCTGCATTCAGTGTCTGCCTCCAAATCCGACTGGAGAACCAACACTTGGGCACAGGGTTTAGGGGTGACTGTGGGGGTGGGTTCACAGTTGTACAAATGATCTTGAGGATGTCTTTCCAACCTTGATGATGCTGGGCTTCTCTGACTACATGGTTATCTAGGAAAAGCAAACGAGGCTTTGTGTTGCCTTTGCAGACAGCACCTCACCGCAGCTGTATTTTCCTCCAGGTCTCCTGTGATCTTGCACAGCTCCAAAGTCTCCATCCTCAGGGTCTCTGCACTTACCAAAGCAATTTTTGAGGGCCTTCACTGTGTGCCCAAATTGCTCATTTTTATTGTTTAAACTAATGGATTTTGTGGGCAGTTCAAGTGCCTC
This sequence comes from Zonotrichia leucophrys gambelii, assembly GCF_028769735.1. Classification (NCBI taxonomy): domain Eukaryota; kingdom Metazoa; phylum Chordata; class Aves; order Passeriformes; family Passerellidae; genus Zonotrichia; species Zonotrichia leucophrys. The sequence goes on from NC_088169.1 coordinate 102,255,994, forward strand.
CAGGCAGCGTGCATGAAAACACCCTAATGACACATAAGAACAGGTTACAAATAACACTGTCTGCTTCTATTTCTCTGCACTTTTTTCCATCACTTGAAAATGAGTGGCTCAGTTAAGTCAGGCTACAATGGCTCTTCTCTCTCGTTGCTTTCCAGCAATTATCTATTCCTCCTCCTTCCTACAAGAAGCAAGCACTGAATATTCCCCACAGCTTTCTACAGTCCTGCAAAATTTATTTGGCTGACTATACAGCAAAATCTTTCAAGGTTCCAAATAGAATTATTGAGATTTATATTGAAGTAATTAAATATTCTGACTTTAATAGGATTCTTAGTTAAAGCTGAATTTGGACACTGAATTAGAAAGCAAGTCTCCCTAACTAGTGCCCCCCATGTGTGGTCTTCAGCATCAGCTGTGAGGAGACCCCATGGGAGCTGCGCTTGTTTAGTCTGGAGATGATGAGAGGGGATCTCATCAGTACATAAAAATACCTCAAGGCAGGTTTTTAGGAAGACCATGACAGACTTTTCAGTGGCACTCCATGAAAGGATGAGGAGTAATGGCTAGAAACTAAAACACAAGAAGATGCACCTGATCATGAGGAGGAACTTCTTTCCATGGAATGTGGCAGAGCTCTGGAAGAGGCCGCCCAGGGAGGTCCTGGGTTCTCCCTCTCTGGAGACATTCCAAACCCACCTGGACACATTTCTGTGTCACCTGCTCCATGTGACCCTGCCTGGGCAGGGAGGTTGGACTGGATGACCTCCAGAGGTCCCTTCCAACCCTGACAATTCCATGGTTCTGTGTTTGTAACCTAGTTTCTCTAAGGAAGATGGTTCAAGAAAAGCATCCACAGCAGTTTCAGATAGGATACCACCTAGGTCAAAGGGTGATTGGTGTCTTGGGGTGATTTTATGATGGTACTTCATTCCCTCATCATCTGCTTTATGCCCAGAAAAGGCTGGGGTATCTTTAAGATGGAGCCTGGCTGTGTTCAATCTCTCTGGACCAGGACGCTGCATTGTTACTTCTGTTGGAGTGGGCTTTTTGCTTGCTTAGAGCAAGAAGCTTTTTCCCTACCCTTCCCCTAGCGTGGAGGCTGTACTGGGAATCCTCCCAGCAGCTTTTTGGGGTTTTTTGTTCCCTTGAACTCTTTTTGGCTTGGCTTGTTTTCCTTTTTGGCCTGCCTGGGGAGCCAGCAGGACAGCCCCAAGCCCAAGACCTAGGAGGACCTGAAGCAACAGGAGGAAGAACATTAAAATCCACCAATTTTGGCTGCTGTGAGGAGGGGACCCACACCAGAAATTCAACGGATTTCCCATTTGCTTCGCTCTGGGCTGCTACATTAACTCCTCTTCCCCTTCCTGGAGACAAAAGGGACCAGTCATCATTTTGTTTTCCAGGCCACATGGTCAGTCCAAGTAATTTTCTTCCCTGGGCATTTTTTGTTTGTTTTTTTGAGTTTTTTTGTTGTTGTTTTTCTGATGTGGGGATGTGTGGGTGGGTGGAGAGTAAGTTCTGGGAGTTCATATCTAGCATTTATTCAATCCTTTTCTCTGCATTCTGTGCATCCTTTTCTGTGCACATGCCCCTCGCCCCCCCCCCCCTTTTTTTTGTTAATAAACTTAAAACTTATTTGGGATTTTTTCTCTTTGATACCCACTGGTATCAATTTCTCTCATTGGCAGAAGAAAAGGGAGGGAGTTATTGAAGCTCTTTTCAGAGACAATGCTCATTCCAGGGACTTTTCTCCAGAAATTTGTCTCCAAACCAAAGACAATTGGTCTTTTAAAATGTTGCTTATTAATAAATAAATGAAAGAGAGAGACAGAGGAAGAAAACCAGCTGGAACAGGGCAGACACACCTCAGCAGGGGCTGACCAGCACCTGTGGGAAGCAAACTCTTGAAATAGCTGTGACATTGCAGCTGGTCCAAAACAGGTTGTGGCAATTATGGTTATTTTGAGTCCCACACGAGTCCATCTAACTGTGTCTAAACACTACTTTAGGCTGCAGCTCTGGGTGTGTTTCAAGCAAAGGAATTTTTTCCATTTCATTAGGATGAGAGGGCTTGGAAGAAAAAGGCAAAATGCTATTTACCCCATATGTTGTACCTCTAAGAAGGTTTTATGAAGAAAGGTCTGCACCCCTCCAGCTACTGCACAGGGATGAGAGCAAACTCGAGCAGCAGTCCCTGCCTGGGAGGCAGCTGAGCTCTGGAGTCTTCATTTGACTTTTAGAGTCCCTTGAGAAGAAAAAAACCCCAAGCCTGCAATGAATATCTTACAGTGTTGGCTTTCACAATTGTTAGAGTGAATACTATGTGTTTTATAGTGCTGACTTTTGGAAGAGAAGTTTTGCTAAAGTTTAGAGTTCTTTTAACGCGAATGTTGTGTTGTAATACCAATGCTGGTGAAGCCTTGTTGTAATGTTCACATTTAACCAAGGAAGCAATCGAAACCTGTAGAAGGTATCAAAAGTAACAAATGACCCTGACTAAGGCCACTGCACATGCTCCCAAAAGGCAGGACAGAGGAGGAACCATGTTAACATGTTAGAATATATGTGACCACTTTATGAATATGTAGTTGGCTGATGGAATGCCCAGGGTATATTGGGGGCGTTGCTGCATTCACTGGAGTGCCTCTGGCTGTGGCTAAGCACCCAACATTGTTCCTTCTCCTTTATTGACTTTGTCCCCTCTTGTCCCTTAATAAATTTTCTTTAAATTTTAACAGACTAGTGGGCTTCGTTTCTCACAAACCTAAGCCAAATAAATACTGGGGAAGTGGGGTTTATTTTCTTTTCAACAGCCTTGTCCCTGCTTTATGGAAAAAAGAGAGCAGTTTATTTTAACTTTTTTTCTGAACTGCAAAGAGGCATCCTATTAGACTACATAAATTGTAATACTTTTTGAAATGCACTTTTCTAACCCTTCCTCGGTCTGAACACTTTCTTATCTGACCATTATGAGAATGTGGTGAACAATGCTATGAAAAACAAAGCAATGTATTGTTCCTTGTAGGCTCATATTTCCTACAGATCTGCCACCAACAACATGAGCTATTCTGGATCCTGCCTAGAAGTGTGACTGAAAGCTGCTTGTTTAATTCTATTAAATTGGGGTGATGGCAACAGTAACATGTTGTAACTTCTCTATGTTTTTATGTGTTGGGTACACACATAGAGATTACACCCAAACCCATCTATCATTCCCAGGGGCTCCACTGCCTCTCACATCTTGCACAATCATTTATGGAAGTGCAAACTGAATCTAAAATGCTGCTAACACAGACTGTGGCTACTTACACCAACTCTGTGCTGATATAAATGACTATAACAAGACACCAGACAATGGAGAATCTGCCTAAACCTCAGCGATGACAATTTTTTTTTTTTCAACAGCACAATCAGAACACAAATATTATATGTTTCAAAGAGGACTTGTGCAGCAAGATTTTTCATGGTCACAGTTCCAATGAGTCCAAAGCACACACAGCTAAATTTGATGTCAGTAGGAATTAGGTATGAACAGGGAGTGTTAGTTATTTTTGTTAATGTTTTCCAGACCTTACACATTCACTCTACATTTTTTAGCAAACTTGATCATTTTGGCATCATCAAATCAATCCCTAGATAGGTTTGTTCTATATGGAGCAGACACACACATGCAGTTGCTGTTAACAGTCAAATACAGAAGCTTACAATAACCATCTAGCTAACTATTAATGGTTGTTTAACAGTGGGCTAGGGATCTGAAATCTGTCCTCATGTAAAAAATGGATTGTTAGACTCTCAGGGGAACAAACTCTTCAAAAGGCTTCATTTTCACAGGTAGAAGCCAAAATACTTGGGTGGAATTGGCTCTAGAAAGCTGGAAGAATTACCTTAGAGACAAATTCAGAACTCGTGCAGTGGATTTGGAGTCCATTGAAGCTGATGATTTTCATAGGCAAATCATTAATTTTTTGTAACAGACTGAGAGAATTTGCCTTGATGGTTGCACATGAAAATATCTCATCAGGTACAATATTAAACAGCAGAAAGGAAAGGAAGAATAATTTTTCCCTAAGTCAGATGTCACTCCTTCTTGCTCCTGCCCCTGAGGTTTCCCTGCAAGGGAAACTGCTTAGCCCAGAATCAACTGGCAAAACACAGCAGCATCAGTCACAGACAGTGCCTGTATTTCACAGGCATTTAAACTTATTTTTCCTTATTTCACTTCCCTACATTGCATCTAAGTTTGTTGTTAAATCAAGAGCTGTCTCACTTAACCATCAGTCTAGAATCCAAACAGTACTCATTAGATTAATTAGAACATGGCCATCCACCAGAGCCCCAGTCACTTCAACTCTCCCTCGTGCTTGAGTCAGTGTGGGTGTGACCTGGCAAATTGTTCTGTGGAAATGGCTTTGTACCCTTCTTGTAAAGGGTGCCTTACACAGAACAAAACCAAACTACCAGTGAGTTAGTCTGGACAGTGCCATTTCCTCCCTTGGGTAAGATCTGTGATTACAATGAATGCACACCAGAAACAAGTGTTGCTTTGTTTTTCTTGCCCTTCTTTTCTCCTTCTCATACACCATACAATACACCAAAGCAAATTATTGCTGCTTTCTGCTCTGGGCAATGCCCATGTGGTGGGGACAGAGAGCAGGCCAGGACAAGAATTTGGTCACCAGGACAGTCTAGTGGCCCTGCAGTAAAGCAGACATGCATGAGATCATCTTTTACACAAATGTAGCTCCTCATAAAGCAAGCTCCTACTGAAGCTCGAGTATAGAATTCTCCACATGGAAGCATCAATTCAATATTAGATTTTGAAACCTTTTTTTTTTTTGCCAGATGCTTGAGGAAAAGCTTGGCAAAAGCTGAGTTTCCAAGTCCTGTTTAACAGCCAGCACCTGAGCTGAGACCAACCCTTAGTGCTGGAGCCATCTAGTGGGAGAGGAGGCACGGACAGGGAGGCCAGGACATGCTCTGCATCCCGATTTTTCATCCTATTCAGCCTTGGTGTGGCCGCCAGATACCTGGGCCAATGCAACAATGAACAGCAGATCACTGCCAGCATTGCAAACAAAGGACAACACGACTGTGAGGGCTACTTTAGAAAAAGAGAAAATGTGAAGCAGCCCCTGGAATTCATACAGCTGCTGAGGAAAGCAGGCTGTCCCCATGCAGCAGGAACCAAGCAGTCAAGGCAGAGAGTTTCAAAGAGGATCAAGACAGGGAACACAAAATATGGCATGATTTTGTGGGTGCAAGCCTGCTGTCATTGGCTATTCCAGTTTGTTTGCTCATACTAATCCTGTCAACTGCACAGGGAAATGTAGTAGGGTGAAAGGCTTGTGCAAACCTCTCCCACTTGGCTTAGGCTACTCAATACAGCTACGGGATCAACTTTTGGGGTTGACTTTTAGTTAATCAAGGATTTATTGCACCACTGTGGAAGACTGTGCTAATATCTAGTCAGTGTTCACAGGCATAGAGTGCAAGAAAATGGAACCCAGAGACTGGAGAATTAAGCCCATTAAGTTTTAGGTGCCAGAATTTGCATCTGCAAGTTAAGAGGAAGAACAGTGGGGTTCAAACACACAAAAAGCCCATGACCCAGCAGTAAGACTTCACAGAATGAAGAAGCACTGAAATAAAACTATTGTCTTTTGTGACACAAGGAAGAGAACCATCCTCTTCTGACAGCACAAGACTGATGACATAGCTGATGTTTTAGCTAAATTAGACCTGGCACCATAGGAAAATTAGGTAAGTTTTACTCTGAGCAAGGTGCTTGTACATTTGTTTTCCATGTATTAATTTAGCTGAAGTATTACAGTAAAAACAGAGGAACTGGAATAAAAAGAAGGTACAAAACCAGAAGACTTATTTACAGCTAATTAATACATAAAATGCTAACTCACAATGCTGACAAAGCATATTTCCTCATCCCTTTCTGGTATTTTGGTATTTTAGTATTTTAGATCTACTGAGAAACAGATAATTTCTTACTTGACCACACACACACACACACACACATATATATATATATATTTATTTATTTATTTGTTTAACATAACAGCACCATAATCTGCAAGCTGCAACATATAAAAATGGAACCAAGGCATGAGACTGATCAGGTAAATCTTTTTATTCAACTTTGCATCATTATAACACTACATAGAGACACTGAGAATACCAAAACAAGTTGTGGCTCAGTAAGACACTAAGATAGAAATATCTAGAAAGAGGGATCTGCAGAGGATATATCTTAGTTCAGCAATCTTAAAGGATGCTTAGATTTCTGAAGAAGCTCTTCTGTCATATCCTCAATTTTTTTCTCCACTGGAGCTGCAGATGTGTTCTCTTTACCCTTTTTGAGACTTCTTTTGTGCTGGGATTTTGTGGGAACTCAGCAGATCCCTCCGGATGTCCAGAGTTGCCGAGAACCCCGTCGGGGGGGCTCAGAGACCCTGGCATTCTGCCCAGAACACCTGGTGGCTTGATTTTGATCCTTCCAACGAATTGTCAGCTTGGCATGGGGATGTGAAAGACACACAGGTTTGAATGGTGCAGTAACAGGATGGAAATGTAGATTTTAGGATTTTTGGTATAGGGGTTATGGGGACAAGATGGAGGAATCAGGGCGTGTCTAGTCCTTCTTCTTTCTTCTTCTTGTTCTCCATTTTCTGCTGTGATGTTGGCACTTTGGGATTGGTTTAGAATAGAAGTGCACTGTCTAACATAGGTAATGGGTATTGGAAATAAAAAGTCAATATGATATACGTAGTTTGTAGTATAAAAGGACAGCACCACCTCGGGGGTGATCAGAGTGCCTGTGGCTGCCTTGCTGTGCAGACCTTGGCTGGGCAAAAAGAAAATTTTATAGATAAGAATTAATAAACAACCTGAAGACCGAAAAAGCAAAGAGTCCAGACTCATTTTTCAGAGTGCGGGCTGCTGCAGAACCATCCCACATATCTCAGGGCTGAGAACAGACAGCTGACCTGAGATCTTGGCATCCCTGGGTGGGCCCGAAGCAGGCAGCTCCCAGGCTGGACTCGCTCCCAGGAGGGCACTGATAAGCCTCCTTGGGAAGCAGCCAGCACAGCCTGAAGAAGCAGCAGCCACTCTTAAGGCCATCCAGAGAGCTGCTGCCGAAGGGACTCGCAGCAGACCAATCCGGAGCGGAGCCAGAAGGTGCCCTGGATCCACTCTCCTGAGAATTGCTGGCCGGTGACCAGGGACCTTCAGACTGCCCTGACGACTCGGATTTGGTAAGAAGGTCAAAATCAAGAACATGGTGGGCACATATTCCCAAGAACAGTTAAGGATTTTGTCCGCCTTACAGGGCATGGCAGAGGCACACCCGATGGAAATTTCAAAGAAAGAACTTAAGGATCTTTTGTTATGGGTACGCTGTAATTATCCATACTCGGAGACACGTGTGTTGTTTGAGGTGGGATTCTGGTAAGAAATTAACAGGCATCTTTATCATTCAGCTACTAGAAAGGATGAAACGGCCCTGAAACTTTTACCACCTGCACGGGTGATGCTGGAAGCAACCTCAGCAAGATCTGGGCAGGTTGCCGAACAGCAGGTTGCTGAAACTCCCACAGGGGCAGAGGGAGGGGAGCAGAGGCAGAAGTGGAGGGCGGCTCTTGTTCCAATTGTCCCAGGGGAAACAGAAACAGCTCCCATAAAAGGGGAGCAGGAGGGAACTTCATCACCTCCGATTCCCTCACCACCCCGAAAGCCCACGGGACCTCCAAAACGCCCAGAAACCCCAGATACTTCAGGGTTATCGGGCTGAGACTCAGACACCCTCTCACTCCTGGGAGAGCTCAGGGCTGAAATTTCCCCAAGCGAAATCGATGAGTCGGACTGTGCCATTCTTGGGCCATGCCCTCCCGATTCGCAGGAGCCAGAGGGACGTAGGGGACGGAAAACAGCAGAGTCGGGCCGGGGGATCGAAGTGGGACCAGAGGGGGCAAAGCTCTCTGGCGGCGGGCGCGGTCCCGCGGGCGGCGGGGGGCAGCCGGCAGCGACAGCCTCAGGCGGCGGCGGGGTCAGCCAGCAAGGTGGGGACGGGGGCGGTGGGAGATGTGAGATCTGAGGCGATTCGCGCGAGTGCAGCGCCGGCAGCGGCAGCTATTTCAGGCGGCGCGGTGCCAGAAGCGCGGGCAAGGCGCAGAACTCGTGAGACACCCGGGGGTGGGGTCTCAGGCGTGTCCACAGCGTCAGACGCGGGGGATAACAGAGCGGGGCAGCTGCAGAGTCCCAGCCGGCACCCGTAGGCAGGCGCGCGGTGATGACGCCGTACCCGGATTTGGGACGCGGAGATCTGCCCGAATCGCGGCGCGGGCAGAAGCCGAGCGGGAATTGCGTGCGCCCGTGGGGGTGCGGATACAGTGCCGGGGGGAGAGGAGGGGATTCAGGAACGGATCAAACCGGGGGAAAACATCGGAGGCGGAACGGGAAGGAGACAGTGACGTCAGTCTAGGAGAGGCAGGAGGCGTGCGCGAGCTCGCGCGTGCGCAGGCGGGTCCGCTCCCCTGTGACGGCACGGGCAGGGACGGGGCGCGCTCGGGGCTCGGTCACATCCCGGGGCTCCGGTCCCTCTCCCGTTCCCGTCCCTCCAGTCCCACTCACATCATGCTTTAGCAACAATAGCCCATCACATTCCCCAAAATAGGAATGCTTTACATTAGGCACAAGAACTGTGACAACCTGGCTAGCTGTGCCATGAAGCTCTGCTTCAGTATTTTCCAAAACTGAAACCACATATTCTTCTTCAGCCAGCTGAACCTTGGTTTCCTGCAGATCTTTCTGTGTTTCTTCCAGTTCTTTCTCCTTGATCTGCTAATCTGTTTTACATTGTTCAAGTTCATTTTTACTGACTCATGTCTTAAACCTAAACTACAGGTTTGTATAGTCTTTGTAACAACTGCAAATACCAAGCCAACACCATTCTCACTGTAATAATTGTTTGCTTCTCCTCTCAAAACGTAAGAGCAAACGACCATTACAGCACAAGGAAAAGAATCCCATTGAACAAACATAACCAGATAGACTGAGAAGAGCCAGTAAAACTGATTACATAGACCAGCAAATTAATATCTACATTTCTCTTCAACAAGCAGCTCCAATTTTTGTGTCATTTGTTAAAAGGAAGCGCATCACCTCTCTCCCCATATTCTTTGTTCCTAAGCAGATAGATACCTGTCAGCTGAGATAATATCATTTTACAAGCAGATTCTGTGCTGAAAAATCAGCAAAAAAATTATAGTAAGAGACATGAAAACAGCTTTAAAAATAAGTACTGCAACATGCAATTTCACATACATTATTTCAAATTCCTGACTTCAAGGACTAGGAAGCTTCCATTCTTAATTAACTGGGGAACTTTAGGACCACCAACAACAAAAACAATCTTCTGACTGTTCTTTCTTCAAACTTTTTTCCTCCTTTTGACAGGAGGAATGAATTTCTTCCAGTTTTTGGCAGCCACAGTTAAAAAACATCACTTGCTCTTTTCACTTCTTCCTACATGACACTGATTTTTGTGAATATACTCTGTAATTTGTTCTTCCTGGACTGTTAGCTTTCCACTAAGGGCTCTCAAGCAAGGATTAAAATAAATGAACAAATTAGTCAAGTAAGAGGTAGTTTCAAGATTTACACTACATTTTCAGTAATTTTGGAAAATTCTATATGAATAGCAAGTGATTTTCACTTAAGGCAGAGAAGATTTTAGGCAATTTTCCATTGTAAACTTTCTGTGCAAACTAGCCCTATTAAAAGTGAAGTATATCAAGTTTAGTTTCCTGTATTAGCTTCCACTGAAAAAAAAAAGGCTGCATGTGTAAATCTCCATGCTGGCTAATGCTTATGGTAAGTTCCAGAGATACAAAAATTTCTCAGTGCAAGCCTATTAGATTTTATCTGTATAATCATTAATTTTGAAAGAACAAGTTGAGCAAACAGTTAAGTTTTCCTAACTATCTTGAACTTTCTGGATTAAAAATATATCTGAAAGTATTTCTGTATAAGTATAGGTATCAGTATCTGAGATTTGTTGCTAATTATTTTATAGAAATTTTACAGACATACTCAGAGGTTTCAACAGAAGGATAGACTCCACTTTTCTCTCGAGCAGCAGCAAGGTCTCACTTCAGACCCTGAATCTCTTCAATGTATTCCTGTATAAAGAAAACCACAGGTAAACATCAACATTTCTGTTTTGGTTTTGATATTCAGCTTAACAGATACCTCACAAAGGTAGTTTTGCATTAGCACAAGAACATAGCACTTCACCTCTGTTCTAAGTTCAGTATAGCACCATTTCAATTCACATCATTGGCTGTATGTAGAGCATCGAAACTTTCCATTTGAAGGTCATACTTGGCTGCATTTAGCAGCTTCCAATAACCTTCCTTAACCCCATTTTTGGTGTCCCTAACCCCATTTCATTGTCCCTAACCCCACTTTTGGTGTCCTTAACCCCATTTTTGTTGTCCCTAACCCCATTTTGTTATCCCTAACTCCATTTTTGGTTTCTCTAACCCCACTTTTGTTTTCCCTAACCCCATTTTCGGTGTACCTAACTCCATCTTCAGTGTCCCTGACCCCATTTTCATTGTCCTTGATGCCATTTTTAGGGTGTCTGACCCCATTTTTAGGGTCTCTGATCCCATTTTCAGTGTCCCTAACCCCCTTTTGGTGTCCCTAGCCCCATTTTCAGTGCCCCTAACCCCATTTTCGTTGTCCCTGATGCCATTTTTAGGGTGTCTGACCCCATTTTTGGTGTCCCTGACGCCATTTTCTGTCCCTGATTCCATCTTTAGTATCCCTAACTCCACTTTTGTTCTCCCTAACCCCATTTTTGGTGTCCCTAACCTTGTTTTCATTGTCCCTGACCCCATTTTTGGTGTTCCTAACACCATTTTTGGTGTCCCTAAGCCCATTTTCGGGGTCCCTGTCCCATTTCTGCCCTCCAGGAGGACATGCAGGGCTGGCTGCGGGCACTGGCACCAGCGCTCAGGAGCACACCGAGCTGGCCCGGTGGCAGCAGGGCCTCCTCACCACCTCCTCCCCCGGCGTGACCCCGATGGAAATGAACCCCCCAAAACCATGAGCCCTGGATGTGGGGTCCCGAGCCCCGATTTTGGGGTCCAGGCCTACTCTAATGTGGGGGTCCCAGCACCCCCTGAACCTTGGTTTTGTGTCCTGGCCACGCCCAAAACCTTAAATTTGGGGTCCTGGTCTTCCCAAAATCCGAGTTTGGAGTCCTGGCCTGCCCAAAACCTCAATTTTGGGGTCCTGCCTCCCCCAAAACCCACATTTTGGAGTTCCGGCCCCCCTTTCCCCCAGCACAAGCCATAGAAAGCCGGGGGGGCCCCAGCAGCGCCGTTGTACAAATGTAATAAAGCACCCGCTGCACCCCAAAACTGGCCTGAGGGATTTGGGGGAGTCCTGGGGGAGGTCTTGAGTAGACCAGGAGGGGTTTGGGGCTTCCTGGGGGGGAGTTGGGATGTCCTGGGGGGATTTTGGGGAGTCCTAGGGGGGCTTGGGGACATCCTGGGTGGGTTTTGAGATGTCTTCGGGGGATTTGGGCAGTCCTGGGGGAGTTTGGAGCATCCTGCGGGGGAGCTGGGATGTCCTGGAGGGAATTTGGGGGAGTCCTGGGGGGCCTTGGGGGCATCCTATGGGGAGGCTGGGATGTCCTGGGGGGAATTTGGGGGAGTCCTTCGGGGTTTGGGGGAGTCCTGGGGGTTTTCGGGGTTCCATCCCTTTTCTTGAGGAGGGATTGAAGAGGAGGAGGGAGGGAAGAGAAGGAGGTGGGGAAAGAGAGGAGGAGGGAGGGAAAGGAAGGGATGGAAGAGGAGGAGGTGTGGTTGGGTAGGAGGAGGAGGACGAGGGGGGATGGAAGAGGAGGAGCGGCAGGAAGAGGAAAAGGAGGAACAAAGGCGGATCAAGGCTGACTTGAGGGAACCACGCTTGCGAGCCCTGCCTGTGTGATCATCGCCCCCACGTCGCGCAGGTGAGTGGGGAGGGAGCTCGGCTCAGATATCCCGGGGGGCTCTGGGTTGGTTTTTTTTGGGGGGGTGGGGGAAAGATGTTTGGAGAATGAAGAAGTCCAGAGTTGAGCGGAAAAGGCCCCTTGGGGGGACATCGGGGGGTGCCAGGGAGCGCCGCCATTGGCGGGAGCCTCCAGAGCCTGGAGAGGGGCAGGGGGGACTCCTTGGAGCCCCTGCAGCCCAAAGCAGAGAATGAGGGGAGGAGGGAGCCCGGGAGCCCAGAAAGCCCCGGCATCCCGAAATGGGGAGAGCGAAGAGGAGGAGCGCGTCCCCGGGGACGCCCTGGGGGGATCTCCTTGCCCTTGCCTGTGGCACGGAGGCAAATCCCATCCTGTCCTTGTCCTTCCTCCCCCAGGGCAGGAGCTGAGCATGGAGAGCAGGGAGGACAAATGCCCGCAGCAGAACATGATGGAAGAGGCCGTTTCGAGCGGCTCCACGGCGCAGGAAGCCAACGGGGAAGAAAAGCCCCGGAGATCCCACACGAGGAGGGGCTGCAAACGCAGATCGCGAAGATCTGAGGGAGAAAGAGCCAGCCCGGGCCGGGAAGGCGGCCAGAGATCGAGCCAGAGCTCGGAGCTGGTGCTCCATGAGCAGCTGCACAATGGGGAGAAGCCCCACACGTGCGTGGAGTGTGGGAAGAGCTTCAGGTGGAACTCCAAGCTCATCGAGCATAAGATGATCCACACTGAAGAACGGCCCTACGAGTGTGGGGAGTGTGGGAAGAGCTTCAGCTTCAGTTCCAGCCTGATCAAGCACCGGAAAATCCACACCGGGGAAAGGCCCCATGAGTGTGGGGAGTGTGGGAAGACCTTCAGGACGAGCACCCACCTGATCAGCCACCGGATGACCCACACTGGTGAGAGACCCTACAAGTGTGGAGAGTGTGGACAGAGCTTCAGCCGCAAGTCCAACCTGATGCGGCACCAGGTGATCCACACGGGGGAGAAGCCCTACCAGTGTGGGGAGTGTGGGAAGAGCTTCAGGTGGAGCTCTGACCTAGTCAAGCACCAGGTGATCCACACTGGGGAGAGGCCCCACGAGTGTGGGGAATGTGGGAAGAGCTTCAGCTGCAGCTCCCACCTGACCAGCCACCAGAGGACCCACACTGGGGAAAGGCCCTATGAGTGTGGGGAATGTAGGAAGAGATTCAGCTGCAACTCCAGCCTGGTAAAGCACCAGAGGACCCACACTGGGGAACAGCCCTATGACTGTGGGGAGTGTGGGAAGAGCTTCAGCCAGAGCTCTGACCTGATCAAGCACCAGAGGATCCACACTGGGGAACGGCCCTACAAATGTGGGGAATGTGGGAAGAGCTTCAGGTCGAGCTCTGACTTGATCAAGCATCAGAGAATCCACACTGGGGAACGGCCCTATGAGTGTGAGGAGTGTGGGAAGAGCTTCAGGGACCATGACACCTTGATCAGACACCGAAAGATCCACACTAAGGAGAGGCCTTACAAGTGTTTTGAGTGTGGGAATAGCTTTCGGTTCAACTCTCATCTCGTCCTGCACAATCTGAGTCACACAGAGGAGAAGCCCTTCTTCTGCCCTGACTGTGGGAAGGGATTCAAGTACAACTCCCAACTCATCGTCCACCAGCGAATCCACACTGGAGAGAGGCCCTACAAGTGTGGGGAATGTGGGAAGAGCTTCTCACAGAGCTCTCACTTGACCCGACACCAATGCAGCCACCGGTAAGGGAAGCCCTGCAAGTGCCCCGAGTGCGGGAAGAGCTTCGTGCGCTGCTCCAGCTCCATCCCCCACTGGAGGAACCACATTCCCTGTGATCCATGTTGGAAACACACCTGGCTGCTTCTCCTTTTGGTTTGGCCCTAATTTTTTTATTTTCTCCCTCTCTCTGCACTCCAAAAGCCTAGATGGATGGATCTGTCACCTCAAAACCACTCAAACACCAGTGAAAACAGCTCTGTCTTAAAGGAAAAGAGTTCAGCTCCACATCAAAGTGGCTTTTTCCCCACTCAAAAAAACTCTAGCTTGTGACAAACTCACTCGATTCCACAGCCAATGGAGTGAGATGGGGTTGGGAGGAGATTGGGAGAAGTGGGATCCCAATTTCGACCCGTGGGATGGGGATTGTGTGGGGCTGGGTGTGTGAGATGTATTTGATAGCAAATAAAACTCTCAGACTTAGTGATTTCTTTCCTGTTCATGTTCAGTCCGTTGCTGTTCTGTTTGCAGAGTGCCGCCTCCCAGTGTCCCCTCACGGTTCCGCCCTTTCCCTGCCCCCTTCCCCTCGCCGTTCCAGCCGGTTAGGGGGGAAGAGCAGGGGGAGAAGGAAGAGGAGGGATGAAGGCGGAGAGAGAGCAGCGATAGAGGGAGGAGGAGGCGGAGAAGGGATGAAAGGGGAGGGATGGAAGAGGAGAAGGAGGTGGAGATAACACAGAGGAGCGGAAAGGGCGATGGAAGGGGAGGAGCGGGAGGAAGAGGAAAAGGAGGAACAAAGGCGGATCAAGGCTGAGCTCAAGCGGCGGCGCGGTCGAAGCCCCCATCTGTGGGATCATCCTCATCGTTCCCCCATCGCGCAGGTGAGTGGGGAGGGGGAGCGATGGGGAGAGCGATGATCCCACAGATCGGCTTAAATATCCCGGGGGGTCCCTGGGTTGGTTTTTTTGGGGGGGATGTTTGGAGAATGAAGAAGTCCGAGGCTGAGCGGAAAAGACCCTTTGGGGGGACATCGGGGGGTGCCGGTGCCGTCCTGCCGGGGACGCCCTGAGGCGATCTCCTTGCCCTTGCCTGTGGCACGGAGGCAAATCCCATCCTGTCCTTGTCTTTCCTCCCCCAGAGCAGGAGCTGAACATGGAGAGCAGGGAGGACAAATGCCCGCGGCAGGACCAGGTGGAAGAGGCCGTTTCGAGCGGCTTCACGGCGCAGGAAGCCAACGGGGAGGAAAAGCCCCGGAGATCCCACACGAGGAGGGGCTGCAAACGCAGATCGCGGGGATCTGAGGGAGAAAGAGCCAGCCCGGGCCGGGAAGGCGGCCAGAGATCGAGCCAGAGCTCGGAGCTGGTGCTCCATGAGCAGCTCCATGATAGGGAGAAGCCCCACACATGCGTGGAGTGTGGGAAGAGCTTCAGGTGGAACTGCGACCTGATCAAGCACCAGAGGACCCACACTGGGGAACGGCCCTACGTGTGTTGGCAGTGTGGGAAAAGCTTCGGCCGGAACTGCCACCTGATCCAGCATCAGGTGATCCACACGGGAGAGAAGCCCTATGAGTGTGGGGAATGTGGGAGGAGCTTCATGTGGAGCTCCGACCTGATCAAGCATCAGATGATCCACACTGGGGAGAAGCCCTACCAGTGTGGGGAGTGTGGGAAGAGCTTCAGGTTGAGCACCCATCTGATCAGGCACCAGGTGACCCACACTGGGGAGAAGCCCTATGAGTGTGGGGAATGTGGGAAGCGCTTTGGACAAAGAGAGAGCCTGATCCTGCACCAGAGGACCCACACTGGGGAGAAGCCCTACGAGTGTGGGCAGTGTGGGAAGAGCTTCACCCAGCGCTCCAGCCTGGTCCAGCACCAACTGACCCACACTGGGGAACGGCCACATGAGTGTGGGCAGTGTGGGAAGAGGTTTCCGACCACCTCCAGTCTCGTCTTGCACCAGCGGATTCACACAGACGAGAAGCCCTTCCTCTGCCCCGACTGCGGGAAGGGATTCAGGCAGAACTCCAACCTCATCCAACACCGGCGCATCCACACTGGAGAGAGGCCCTACGAGTGTGGGGAATGTGGGAAGAGATTCAGACTGAACTCCCACCTGATCAGCCACCAGGTGACCCACACTGGGGAGAGGCCCTTCCAGTGTGTTGAGTGTGGGAAGAGCTTCAGCTGGAGCTCTGACTTGATCAAGCACCGGAGGACCCACGATGCTGACAGGCCCTATGACTGTGGGGAGTGCGGCAAGAGCTTCAGCCACCATTGCAATCTGATCAGGCACCAGAGGAGCCACACTGGGGAGAAGCCCTACGAATGTTCTGAGTGTGGGAAGGCCTTTACGAGCAGCTCCAAACTCCTCCGACACTACTGGGTTCACACAGAGGAGAGGCCCTTCCAATGCCCTGAGTGTGGGAAGGGATTCAAGCAGAACTCCCAACTCATCACCCATCGGCGCATCCACACAGGGGAGAGGCCCTATGAGTGTTTCCAGTGTGGAAAGAGGTTCTCCAGCAGCTCTAACTTGGGCAAACACCAAAGGAGGCACCGGTAAGGGAAGCCCTGTGAGTGCCCTGAGTGCGGGAAGAGCTTCATGTGCTGCTCCAGCTCCATCCCCCACTGCAGGAGGCACTTTGGTCACAGCCCTGGTCACTCACATGCACTGTGGTCCATGTTGGGAACACATCTGGTTGCTTCTTGTTTTAGTTTCACCTTAATTTCTTTTCGTTCTCCATCTCTTTGCACTCCAAAAGCCAATATGGATATATCTGTCACCTCAAAACCACTCAAATCCCAGTAAAAACAGCTCAATCCCACCTCAAAAAAACTCAATGTCATACCAAACTAATTCGATTCCACAGCCACCAGAGTAAGATGGGGTTGGGGGGAGACTGGGAGAAGTTTGGAGCAGTGGGATGGGGATTGTGTGTATCTGGGTGTGTGGGATGTGTTTGATAGCAAATAAAACTCAGACCTATGCTTTCTCTCCTGTTCATGTTCTGTCTGTTTCTGTTCTGTTTGCAGAGTGCCGCCTCCCAGTGTCCCCTCACAGTGTCCGGCCTTTCATGCCACCAGCACCCTGCCCACACCTGTTCTGCCCCCTCCCAGTGGGGCTCAGCCTTCAGCTCTGCTGGGTGTGCCAATTCATCTCCCTCCTGCAACCCCAGGACATGCTGTCTCTGTTCAGGAGCATCACTGGAGTTTATAGAGTGCCTGTGACCTCTGATGTGCTTGAATCTATTGTCAGAGTGACGTCAGCTGGGAAATGCTCGTAGTGGAGCAGGACTTCTTTTAAGAAGTTACTTTTCACCCTACAGCACACAGAAAATCACCTCAGTTCTTCTGAAATCAAAAAATCCTAAAAAAATTCTAATTTTCCATAATCTGAAAGCGAGCAATGACATCCCTCTTCAAGAGCATTACCAAGATTAATATCCAATGGAGTTGTATTTTAATTATTTCTTGTCACTGTAAATTCTTCACAGATGAAATGAGAAAGAGTGAGGCACAGCAGCGCAGCTGAGGGATGGAGCTCAGCACAGTGGAGTTTCCTCTTTTAGTCACACAGGAATGAAGCTTCAGCATCAGCTCCTATGGGGGCTGGAGGTGACAGTGGTCATACTGAAGGGCTGGCTGCTGAGAATGTTTCTTTCCTGGTCCTTCTGGTGATAGTAATTGTATTTTAATTTACTATTAGGACTACAGGCTCCTCATTAAAAGGCAGAGCAGTTGCAACACAACACTACACCAATATGTTTATAATAATTGTTGTCACAGGCTGCCCACATGCATTACTATGCAAGAACCTAATGGATTTCATATGATCAAGGCATAAAGGACAATTGTATTTCTTTCTGAAAGCTATCCAGAATTGCTGCAGATGAGTGGGAAATATATCAGGATTTCTTCTTTGACAAGAAAGAATGCATATTGTATTTCTGAATGTGTGATAGATGTGGGTGGAGAAATCCTTCTCAAAGAGGAAGATGGGTAAAGAAATTCTCAGAGACTCAGATCAGCATTGAAAAAAGGTTTCTTTTCCTTGGAGCAGGAGACTATTCAGTATTTTTAGCCAAAAATCTCTATGGGTACAGCTGAGGTCATCTTTTGGGAAAAAAGCTGTATGAGATCTTGGCAATATCTATGTCTGCTTCTCTTACACCTATTATTGGTTTGCTGAACCACTACAAGCAGGGTTTCAATTAGACCCCTGCAATATCAGACTATTTGTTTTTCCCTCTTCAGAATTTTTTAACCTTCATTTCAAGTTATGAATGGGTAAGATGTCAATACTCTAAAATTGCAAGATGGTAAAATTTCAGTTTGGTGTGTGATTAGATTCTGTGGGCTCCAATCATGAAATAATGAAGCAAAATGTAATGGAGCAATAATGTATCTAATGCACAGGGTTCCATCTTACACCCCTCAAAACCAGTCAATCATTAATTCCCGTCCTTTAATTAATTTCTTGTTTAGCATCATTCATATTAAGAATTACTTTTCCAAAGGAAAAAAATTAAACATTTTCAACCCAAATATATTTTAACACCCTTAACAGCCCAATATTAAACTGACAACCTTTAAGAATATGTATGACCTTGAAGAACAAGACACCCTAGTCCAGTCAGTAAAAATATTCCCCACAAACCTGTGTTAATGGACCACATAACAGTTTCTTGATCAGGCAGCAGAGTCCCACCTCAGCTTATCTTGATTAAGAAAGACATTGCAAGCAGTTAGTTGTAATTCCCTACATTGTTTCAGTAACAATTTCTGTATGGTAGGAATCCCAAAAGAAACTCACACTGGATAACTATACTAATAGCTATAAACCCAAATAATAGGTCCTCCATTCCTCCATTATATGATACCAGAGCACTTGTAAGTGAACTTTAAAATCCTAAATGAATGTTGGTTGGAAAAGACTTCTAAGGTCATCAGGTCCAACAAGTTACTGAAATGTCTGAAAACCAGTATTTGCCGTCAATTACGTGTTGTTCCTGCTAAGCTAAACATAAAGATGTTAAAATCAAGTGATGTGGTAGGTATAAAGATGACAAATTATTTCAGTTTTGAATTTGGCAGTCCAGATGGAGGAGTTCCGAAGTATAATGAGAATATTATTAAATTGTGTCTCAGTAGAAATAAAGAGCAGCACAATCACAATTTTGTCTTGTTTTTAACATGGACAGTACTAGCAGTTTTGTTAGCAGAGCCACATGAAGTTAATGGGGCCATCTGAAGGAATGAAAAACTCCAAAATTTACAGGTCAGCGTGAACCTTTCTGATTTAAACAC
Organism: Zonotrichia leucophrys gambelii; assembly: GCF_028769735.1. Lineage (NCBI taxonomy): Eukaryota > Metazoa > Chordata > Aves > Passeriformes > Passerellidae > Zonotrichia > Zonotrichia leucophrys. The sequence goes on from NC_088169.1 coordinate 102,275,042, forward strand.
TGATAAAAGCATAAATGGAATAATTTCACAGGGATCCATTCTGTCCTACTACTGAGTTTTCATCATTTGTTTAATCTGAGCATCATTCTGAGATTTACAATTAAGATGTTAAAGAAAGCTGCTACAGAAATAAAGGACACTGAGTTATAGTTTAAAAGTAGAAACACATAGCCAAATATTGAGTCAAAGAAGATAGATCTTCAGAATATAAGCTGAGTTTGCCTTCTTTCTACACTGAGCTTCTGACTTTAAGAGAAAAAAGGGCAAGTATGCATCTCAGAACTGCTTATCCCTGAAAGATATTACAAATGTCTGAAAAATTAAGAAGGCAAATTAGCTGTATAACATTTTTATTTTACTGTATTGACATTTTATCCACAAATACTTTATCAGAGTAAAAATAGAAAATAATTGTTTCATGGAAAATTACAAAAAAAAAAAAAGGCAAAACAAAGAAATTTGTAATAATTAGCAGAGTATAAGTGTCTTTATTTAAAGAGTAAAAAGTATGCAAAACCCCTTCTGTTTTACAAAAATTGGGAATATTCTATGTTTTCCTTCTGGCAGTAACAGAAAATCCTTTGACAATATATTCTACATACATATTTTGTTTTACTGAAGACATCAAGTTAGTCACAGGTTCCTCCCTCAACTACAGACAGCGTGATAATAATTTGATACCACTTGAAAGGTTCTTTCTTTACTAATTAGAACATGGTGGAGAAGCAGATGGAGCCACAACAAAGAACCCCAAGGACCATTACTCCTACTGAAAGGCTGCAAAGCAACAACAGGATGTAACCACAAACAAAGGATGGCAGCAGAGGTTTCCCCCATCGGACTTACCATGGAACAGGAAGAGGCAGGGGAATGAAGTATTGACAGTGCTTTTCAATTTTGCTGTGTGCTTACCCACAGTCCAGTTTGATATAGAAAGCTGGTAAATACCAAGCTTCTTTTCATTTCATCCTGTATTTGAACTAAAAATGCCTCTCAAGAACTCTGCTGTCTAGAACCAGTGACTTGTACTGACTTGTGTTTAGTCACGGAATGTTGTTACAAGCAGAGCTGCTGCCCTCAAGCATCCACTTCACATAATTCTTGGTTAAGCAGACCTGCACCTCCTGCACAAGATGCCTCCAACACCAATCAGTGACACCAACTCCAACAGCAAGAAAAGGGGTGATGTTGACCTTTCATGACAGATACATTTACATTTTTTGCTCAGGGCTTACAATGTTTTTTACAAGCAAAATGACATCAGCATGCTCAGCAGATGGAGTGCTGTAAGAACTCAAGGATGAGAACAACAGTAAAAGTTACCGAAAGAATCCAGCGATAAACCTTTGATTTTATAATCATGTCAATGATGAAAAAACACAAGTTAGAACTATATGCAAACCTTCTAGTCAAGCAAAAACTATCTGCAGATGAGCATCCACCTACAAAAAAACCTTGCCCTCAACACATCTTGAGGACACACACAAGTCTTTGTATTCTCTGCCTTCTGCCTGCAAGTGTAACCATTCCTGCTCAGCTCAAGAGCAGCAGCCCAGTGCTCTCACTGCTCAGCACAAACACACTTTGTTCAGATTTGTGGGGTTTTGTTCAGAATCTCACTGTTCAAGGACTTCAGATTTAAGGTTTAAGAGTAGCTCAATCCATAGCAGAATTAAAGGTCTTCCCCTGTAATTGTTAAGTGTTACAAGAGAAGGTTTAATTTCTAAAAAGTTGGTGAACATCAATGCTGACATAGTAATTGTGCTGTTTATTAGCAGAAGAGCCAAAAGCAACCCCCAAATCATACCGTTCTCAGACATCAAAAGAAACAGTCTAACCAGTATGGAAACTCAAAAGCTGAAGCCTACTTTTTTTCTGCATGTGTAAGTTTGCAAGAAGCACTGAGTAGCTCAGAATTCAGGATACATCCCAACTATTGCTGACTCATCATCCAGACTTCAAATTGCACCCAGCTCTGGAGCATGCATTTGGCTTAAGAAGCTTCAAAATATCACTTGGAAGTTCAAAGAGAACTTAATTTTAAATAAAAAGTACCTCTTTGTAGTTAATATACGTTAGACTGTACAATGATTGGGAAATTAAACCACAGTTCTCTGTAAAACTATTTTCAATTTGCTTTCTGTTCCTAGCCAGGGACTACTGACTGTGATTCACTTAAGTCTTTGGATACTAAAGGTTGACTACCATGCAGGTATAAGCACCTTGCAGAACACAGCATTAATATTCCCCACCAAAACAATCTACTCTTTGGGTGAGGGCTGTTTTTTCAAGTTTTTGAATTACCTGATGGGGAATGGCATGAGGGGAAGAAGTCCACCTTTGCTTTCTGCCAAATGGCTAATGTCAAGTATGTATTTCAAAACAGGTATTTGCCCTCCTGTATGTATATTATGTGCATACTACAATGAAATACTCATAATTGGCTTTTCACCTAAGCCATATCTAAACCTGGATCTTCTTCAGCACTGATCTCCAGTTAAGTCTTGTCTTAAGTGTCCTTTGCTTTTAAATACAGAAGCTATTTTGAGAACTTGATGCTTTGTAACATTTAACATGTCTTTCAGCTCCACTTGATTAACAGAATAATGAGTATATGGTAAACTTGGAAAGCATCAAATGCCATTTGGTAGTTCAGCAGAGAACAAAAGACTGGAAAAGGCTGCATTCACACAACTGATCAGCCTGGGGACTACAGGGACTTAATTTTTGTTAAAAGTGTTGCAGAAATTACTTTGCACAGCTGTGGTCACAGGCTCCACCTCTCACTAGCTGCAGAAGTTGGGGTGATCCCTTAAATTACATTAAAATATATGCTGTTAAAAGATCCAAATTTATGCATGTCTGAGTTCTTTACAGAAATTCATGCTCTATATTGTACAATCAAGAAACAAAAGACGTTTCCAATTCTGATCAAGGTAAGAGCACCAAGTGCTCTGGTTATAGAGGAAAGGCCTCAGGCTCCCACTTACAGGTCCCAGTGCTTAATTATCTTTCTCTGCTTGCAGGGATGCTGTGGCCAGGGCCACTGCTGTCACTGGCTGTGCAATGCCATGGAGCTGCATCTTGGCCAGTTTCTTCTGCTCACACTCCGTGACCAAGCGGTTCAGCTCTGCCGCGCTGTACCCGATCAGAGTCTTCAGGTCACACACAAATTTGTACACAAACCTCTTGCCCTGCACCTTGCAGATCATGTCTCCATCGTAGTAATACCTGCAAAACAGAAAACAGAATTTTAGCAATTATCTGCAATTTTCATATGCATCCATTACTTACTTAAGGTCAGCAGAGGCTAAAATATTACTCTTTTTCTCACTGAGATTCTCACAATTTCATATTCTAAGATATCGCTTAGGCATTTTCTTACATGAGAAAAGGGAAGTGTTGAAAATTGTCTCCGTACCGTGGTATATTAAAGAGAAATAAAGCACAGTAATTATTTTACAGCCTACTGGAAGCACCAGTTGAGGACTAAGTCTTGGAGCACTTTAAAAACAGCTTGGCAGGGAAGATGCCTTATAGGTAGTGTTTTGCCTTAATAATGAAATATTCTCTTTCCCCTTATTATGGTCCTTTGCTTTGCTTTTCTGAAGAAAAAAATTAATGCTGGAAACAGGTTGAAAATTACTAAGCAGTTTCTATTATATGAAAGCAGTTATTCTCCCCATACTGTCTTCAAAAATGGAAATAAAACTATAAAGGCATGGGTTGGATTTGTGGGGTTTCATTGGTTTAGTTTGTTTAGTTTGTTTTTTGTTGGGTTGGGGTTATTTTGTTAGAATTCATATGCTGTCAAAACTACATCTTTGCCTTTATTTACAACTAAAAAGTGAGTTCTCTAAGTTTAAATATCTTTTATATAGCATGACAAAAGAATTATCAGACTGGGCAAAAATATAGTGAGATAACAAGGTCTACATGACCTCCCCACCCCTTTGACAGTTTAGGTCACATCAATAAAACAGAAGTTAGAATTTTGCAGTTTTGTTGCTGTTCTACTCTCATTACAAGCTTTAAAAGAATGTGTATAACATTCCTCATTTAGGAAACTTAATGAGGATGGGCTGTAACTTGGATTTGATGAGCTTGAAAGCTTATGATAAATTTGGAAAATAATATAAACTCAAGCCTTTCTACCCCTCAGCCCTAGTTTCTATATGCCTGCTTTTCCTACAGCTGGGCAGAAGAGCCAGTATATTTCTCAATAAGAAATAACATAATTTCCTGTATTAATCAATGATTGACACAGTGATTTCAGTACATTGGTAAACAAAACATATAATCATTTATTAAACTTCAGCTTGACAAGTGTTTATCACAGGAGTGGCAAGAGTTATTAAATATCCCTTCAGACATTAAGCTGTTAGAAAACACGTCAATATTGATGCAGCTGCCAAAATGACACCACTTTGGATGAATTCTGTGATTCTGTGACTAAAATATAAATGTGAAACTTTTCTAATAGCGATTTATGCAAACTGGTGTTTAATATCTTACTGATAAGAGCATTATTCCAAAGTTCTTCAGCTGCCTTTGGCATCCTCTGTGGAGCTTGCTGATGAAGCCCAAAAACATCAGCGTGGTTTACATAATTTTTGTGTATCAGAAGGTTTTCACATATGCCTTTAGTAGTGACTCACAGATACACAGGTTGGAAACATGGGAATGGTATTGGAACAATACAGGCTGGGGAAGAGCTGCACTGGAAAGGTCCAGAAACCTCCTCCAGCCCTCCAACCCAAGAGAGTCTGTGATTCTATTAAAAAAATAACATTTTCATTAATATATAAATAATGCAAGAACAGCCATACAAGACCAGACCAAAGATCCATCTAAAACAGGAACAGACTCCAAGAGACTGAAACAAGGAACAAGACTCCAAGAGACCTAAGGAAAAGCATGAGACTAAGTAAGCATCTACCAATGCTCCTGCTGTTTTAGTGACCTGAGGCTCAGGAACTTTCATAAATTGCATCTTTCAATACCTAATATTGTTCAAAATATTTGTTTTTCATTAATTTTTCCACTTTTCTGTCAGACATAAAATAATTCTGGCATCCTCAGCACTGTGCCTAAAGAAGTTCTAAGACAAACAAAAGGGTATAGTTTAGCTATGTATCTCATACCTGCCAAATGCCAATTAAACACTCCCTAAAAGGGTAAAGAAAGCCAGAATATGATACTTTGCCATCATTTCTTACAGAGCTATTTTCAAATAGAAGTTGATATTTTTATATAATGCTAGAGGAGTTTACTTCAAAAAAAAAAAACCAATCAAGCAAACAGCACATATCCAGAACTGAAACTGCTAGTAAGTAAAACACAGACCCTCAATCAAAATGCCACTTCACTCATACAAAAAGAATTCCTAAACCTGCTTGAATAATTTGCAGGATTAGGCAAAAACATCTTTCTTGAAAACAAATCAAGAGAAATATATTTAACAATATCAGAATAAGAAAGCAGAAGTTCACTCTCAACGATTTCGAAGAATGTGGATGAATTTTCAAATGATTCCAGAGACTAAAATAATCAGGGAAAAGTAGTTTAAAATTCAGGTACTTGTACTCTTCCCCCTCCTCAAGTACCTCACCCACAGTGAATCAGTAATACAAGTCCCTTTTATCAATGTCAAAGAAAAAATCTCTATGAAATGAAGATACTGAAACACTTCAATTTCTTCAGATCACTGTGATGTTGGAATTGCAACTCTTGGAACAGAGCTGTCAACTCTATTTTTCAATTTAAGATCCACACAATAAGAACAATGACATGAAACAATGAATATTTGAAGTTAGAAAAGGTTTTTACATATAGAGAATCACTAACAATTACAGAGAAGTATCTGCTTTATTCCATAACAAGAGCAAGAAGAACACGGACAATAGAACATAAAAATAAGTTAATAGTTCAAATATTTCTGTATCTTTCATCAGTAATCAATATTGTTTGGCATGCTACTAAAAGCATAAATATTGAAGATAAATAAAAAACAGGTATATTTCTGGAAGTGAGCAGCCCAAATTATGATCTTGAAAAAAGAAAATCTATTTTCAAGAAGTTATTCTACTAGCTTCTTTAAAAATGAAAAAAAAAAAAAAACCAAAACAAAGGCAAAAAGCCCAGCAAATACCTCTCCCCTAAGATCAACAGGATCTCATTGCAAGGACCAGCTTCAGAAGATTTGCCTTTACTAAAAAAGCTGCAAGTTTTGCATTATGTTAATTAAAAATGAGGTAGCCATGAAAGGAAATCATACCCCATGAGTTCCTTCAGTTTTTTACCTCAAAGCTCGACTCAGCTTCTCGTAGTTCATGGTGGGCTTGTTCTTGCGCTGTCCCCATTTCTGTGCAACCAGTTCAGGCTGGTTCAATTTAAACTCTCCTTCATCACCAACCCAAGAAATACAGTCCCTGGCATCTTTGTCTGTGAGAAGTTCTAATAAAAACTGCCACAGCTGGATCTGGCCGTTGTTCCCTGTTAAAGGAATAACAAGTTTCACTGCAAGTTGTCCTTTTCATGTTCCACTCATGGCTAAAAATTTGCAACCAAGATATTAAAGCAGACCAGCATAGACTATATGATGGAAAGAAAACTTTCATTTAATTACTCCCTTCTAGTGACTCTTTTGCAAACATTTTCCTGTCATCAGTACCCATTTTTATTAAAAAATTAAGAATACAGGAAAAAATTAATCAAGATTTCACATAAATCTTCTCTTAGAACTTAAAAAAACCACAACTCCCCCCATGTAATAATTTAGAAGCATATCTGTCTTTAAAATAGAACAGATTTATCAAGAGCTGCTAATTCCTCTTCACACACACACATATGTGTAATAGCTGTTTCTTAAAAAAACTTTGGTCTCAAATTTTCAACATGAAATATGAGAAACACAAAAGAAAACTCCAAATTTCAGTTAATGCCAATGTTGCATCTTTTACATCCAATAGTTAAGATTTTTTTCTAACTCAAGTAGCCACAGTAAAATTCCTAAATTCTCAATAAGACAGAGAGCAGACCTGATGGCTAATGAGAGAAACATACAGTATTCCTCACTAAGGTCAGCCAACAAAATCTTAAAATTCTGAATGACATCCTTAGAGGCCTTTATGGAGTCTAAACCAAATAAAAACTCAAGGAGGAAGAGAGGGAAAGATTTAACAGAAAAATTCACAACACTAAAGAGAAGCAAAACAAAAATGAGAGCAAGAAAAAAAAATAAATTAATAATCAAAGAGTATGTATAAATAACAGTAATTCCAATATTAAACTGCAAATTTAGTGTGCAGTTTTCCAGACATGCATTCATTTAACTAAAAAAGAAATATAAAACTTTATAAATTTTGAAGTCACCACATTGGGGAAAAATGGAGGAGGAGCACAACAGACAGTGCAAGTAGCAGCTAGGCTACATTTTACCACATAGAGTTTATTTTCTTTCCTTTCTACAAATAGAATGAAGTTCAAAGCTTGAATAAATGCTATGCAGTGGTTTGAGAGGACAGATTGTTAAATGATGGGGAAATATATCCATTTTATTTGCTGCAGGATGAAAAAACTGCAGCATCATGTTGACATGGTGCCTGTTTGAGCTGACCAACCGGTGCAGGCAGATGTTACCACAGATTTTTGTACCTATGGCTCCCTTCACACAAACCCTACAAACCTCTCATTTGGAGCTACAAAGTCCTGTCTCACCAAACTGTAATTCAAATGAATGGTCAGTGTTCAGTGCATTAGCATGTACAATAATGGAGGCAGTACCTGTTCTGTTCCCAGGGGAACTCCTATCTTCCCCTGAGATCCTTGGAGCTCTCTGTACTTTGGCTGCTTTTGCACTGCTGTTTATCACTTTGATGGTGGTGGGGGTAGCAGGCTGTACTGATGCTGGTATAATTTGCACAGCTGTAGGGCAGAGAGCGTTGCAGAACATCAACTATAAATTGTTTGCACAGAAATAGGCATATTTTATTTATTACCTGTATTATCATAACATCTAGAAGGTAGTTTTTTCCTTTGCTAAAAAGGCACACTGCTTTAAGTCACAATGCTAATATAATTTAAAGACCTTTTTACCTCTTTTATGAAAATTGCAGTTTTAGACTCATTGCAGAAGTGTCAAATTACAGATAAAACACCAGTTTTAGTTTATTATCATGTGTATTACATGCTTCCACAAAAAAGAAAACAAACTCTCTCAAGCCCTTGTTTTGTCTTCATGCTGTTCCCACCTTACCTGCCCTAATGCCCTTTTCTCTACAGTCACTGCACAAGCTCCATACCTGATATTCAAACCACTGCAAACACCTTCTATTGCAGTGGTGTAGGGGGACACAGATGCCCCACTCAAGCTGGCTTTAACTAGACACAACCACAGGATGTAATAAACAGTATGTCTATTTAACATGTAAGATGCTTATAAATCATCTGAAAATTGATTCATTTCAATAATTTATGACACTGCTTAGCTGAAAGAATGAGTTTCAAACAACTGGAAAGTTACTTTAATGTATTATTTCTAATACTGGTTTCTAAGCAAGTCATCTCTTCCACAGAACCCTTCAGTTTTTGGAAACACTTTTTTATTTGAAATTAATATTTAAATAGATCCACTCATTAATGCAATATATAATCTAAAGCCCTGAAACAACTAAAAACCTCAAATATGTATCCTAGACAGCTTATTTCAAGAAAGTGAAGAATCTACCATCCAAAATGAGAGTTATAAACTTCCATAGTTCAGGTCAAACACTACCTTTCAGCCAGTAACAAAATATAGAGAAATTCAATGTTATATTTTGAAGTTTAAAATATGTCCTCCTCCCTTTCCCAAGGAAAATCTCTCCTGAAGTTTTTTCTAAATGTTGTACTATCAAACTTCTGAACAACAGTACAGTGCTAAACCTGCACACAGTGAATTTTGTGAATTAATGCTGACAGAACTACTTACGCTGATCAATTGTAACAGTTGCTATTTCTCCAGAGTGTTCTTGGCTAGCCAACACATCTACAGATTGGAGAAAAAAACAACAGGCTTAGACTTAACCTGCAAATAGTAAGTCACCTGAAGATCAAAAACTTTCTTATTTCATAGAGGAAAGAAATAAAAATTTGGTATGAGTTTGCAAGGGACATGTACAGTTCATGGTCTTACAAGTGGATACATTTAACATCTGTCACTCATATTTAGAAGGGTCTACATGGCAAATTTCCACTAGCTCCATCCCCAAAAACCTTCTGCTATATTATGCAAATGAAAACAGAATTAGTTATTAGTCTGGCAAGTTACCTTCAAGCATGGTACATCTGAAATGCACATATATTTATGTTACTATATTATGCACATACAGTGCATCACTTAGCAGCTGTGTTGTGTACCATCTAAGGATTTCACTTCCTGTCCTTAAAAATCTCCACTTCAATACGTCACAGAAATGTACATTTAATAACTCTAAATCAATACTTAATTATAGAACTAACAAATTCAGTGGATGCACGAACTATGAAGCTTTATAAAAAACAAAGGTGGAATAATCATTCACTGCCAGTTATGAGGTTTGATAAAAGACAGGCAGTGTTTAGTATGCAGCCAATGTTTCATGGCAGCAGACATTCTAATACCTTCTCTTATCTTGTACTGATACCCTCATTTTTACCATCAACATCGAGTAAAGGAAAAATGGTTTCATACTTCAAGAAAAAAGTCTTAAAAAAAAAAAACAAACTGCCATACACTTTCGAAGAAGTTCCAGGTGGCTCCAGAGGATTTCTCCCCGTGGCACACGCTGGAAGAAATCTTCTTGGCTGAGGTTGCAGAGGTCGCGGCCAGGAATGCTGAGTGCGTTGAGGTCGATGTCAGTCATGCTGAACTCCTTCATCACCCACACCACCCAGTGGAGCACCTGGTCTGTCGACCACTGAACTGGGTCTGGAAAAGATGGATGAAACTGCAAATCACCTCATCATGCACTGCAAGGTTATTACATAATAACTTCCATAAGAGTAAAAGCACAATATCAAGAAGCAGAGTTACTGAGACCAAATCTACCTGGAAAGTTGGTGACTGCACTTAAAATGGTGATGGAATGGTGTGGTGACAGAAAGGGTGAAAGAACGATTTTCTTCAGAGAAAGTTTTTACATCAGATCTATGCCTGACATAAACACACAAAAAAAGAATTTTCTTAATTTTCTTCTTCCACAGGTCTTTAGGTTCAAGAAAAGAGTACCTTCTCTCACAGAAGGATACTCTCCTTCAAAAATATTGATCAGTTTGTGATTATGACAAAATACTACATTCTAAACTCCTCCACATCATCTCAGTTTCTGCCGACAAAAACCACCACTGGCTATGTCTGGGATGGATTCATTTTCTTCCCAGAAGCCCCTACTGTTTTGTACTTTAGGCTGGTGACCAAACCACTATTAATAACACTGAGATGTTTTGTCCACTGCTGAGCAGCGTCTGCAGAGGCTATAAAGATGTGGCTCAGCCCAACAGAGAGAACATAAAGCACAAAACTAGCAAGAGAATTTTAAAGAGAACAATGGGCTTGAGTTGGCTCTACTCACGTTCTCCTTCCTGGCCATTAGGAACACCTAACCTTGTGATGGTGACTGTATTATAGACACCTGTACAGGGAATCCTGTTGGGATAGGGATTGTGCAATGTTCTGAAACTGCTGTATTCATTCCAGTATATCTTACCTCTGTGCTGGGTTTTAATGTACCTTGTATCACTCTACTAAACCAGAAATCCCATGTAATATCAATGATTTTCAAGTAAATCTGATATTCAATATTATTCTAGATATTCCTGCAGACATGGAGTATCTAGAAGAACAGACTATCTTGTCAGACTGTTGGACTCCAATACAAGGAGTTTCTCATTCAGCCACCCCAGGGAGCAGACAGGGGGTGCACATGAAACTGAGGAGGGGCAGCTGACCTCAACTGACCAAAGGCACATTCCACACTACAGGGAATACTGAGCAATGAAACTGAGGAAGGACCAGGTTTTATTCAGGTATCCCTTGCATAGAGCCTGTCTGAGCATTGGCCTACTGGAGGTGAGTGATTGCTTCTGCAGGACCTTTTCAGCCAGACCATAAAGTTTTGGGATGTTAACATTGGATACAACATATTAAAGTATGTCAACAGGTAAGGACAAGAAACTAAAGTAGAGACATCTAAAGACACAACTAAAGTAGTGACAATCTTGTCACTTTTCACTGGAGCAGAGTGATTATGTATTTTTAAATTCTGATATCCCAAGCAGATGTCACCTTGACAATTTTTTATTGTAAGATTTAAAAGAAATAAAATTAGGCATTAAGAAAAATTAAGAAAATTAGGATTTAGAGAAAGCAAAGTATCCTAAGTCTATAAACATTTATCTAGGAGCTACAAATTTAATTTTAGTTAACAAAGAACAGCTACATTATATAATTTTTCACTAATGCTACCTAAAACAATGGAATGTTATCCTGTGGCAAAAGACACACCACAAAAAGGTTGATCTACCAAACATCAGCAACAGTGAGCTTCCATCAATAAGCTGCTAATTTGTTCTCATTAAGAGAACAAAATCTGCAAGGAGACAGAAATCATTACTTTCTCTAACCACTTCTGTGGTTTCCAAGCTTTCTGCTGCTCCATTTTCTGCATTTATTTCTCATAACAATTAATGTTTTCCTTCCTTCTAGGTAGAAAATATTTGGATTCCAATAGCAGAAATACTTGTAACAGAAAACTATTTATGATCTCTAATAAAATTCACCCACAACATAACTTAAACATAAACCAATATTTTTAAGACCTGCTAAATGCTAGTTTTCCATTTGCAGCAAACCAGAGAAGCCTATGAGGATGAAGAGACTGAACCACTACTTTTCTGGATGATTATTTATTGACTAGCCTTGACTCTTAAAATCAATGCATCCTGTCTTCTGAGAAGATTCAAGAAATAATTTTGGATTATAATGTAGAACCTAGGAGCACCTTATTTCAGCCCAGATCCCTGTAATGTCTACTCAGAAAACATTTAAAATGTTATTCTTTTTAGGGGTGTAATTTAGCATATTTTTTGATATCAAGAGAACACTATTTTTCATAATCTACAGATCTCTGTCATAATGAACTAATATGATTTTCCTGAAAAGTCTGCACTCCTATGCCCAAAAATCATTGACCTTTTGAAGCCAGAGTTGCGGGTTATAGGTTTTTCTTAAAGCATCAACATTATTAAAGTTTATGAAAAATATTATTCAACATAACATTGGTTTAAGTAATTTTATTCTAATATTAATGTGACAGCATGATGAAAAGTATTAGTCTGCTTCTGATAATCCCTCACTTTTTTTTTTTTTAAACATTACACATCAAATCCCTGATTATCAACAGACATAACATGAGGAAAACTACCAATGAGAAAACTTACCAATGAGAAAACTAAAAAGCCATGAAAAAGCCTTTGCTTTAGTTATCAAAAATATGCTCAAAATATTGGCAAGCTGCATGTCCTGCGAAGACCTGTGACTTGACTGGAATTCTTAAATCCTTCCAAACTTCCCTCTAGCCAAATATGCTCCAGTTTTTTACAGGTCTGCTCATACAGATCAGCTTCCTGAATATGTCTTGACAGTACATTTCTGCCAGTCATAAGAAGCAATTCAGCTGGATAATCTCCCAAACAGGATGCAGGTCTACATCCCACAGTTCCAGTTCAATCTTAAACAGACATTCAGAGATGTTTTTTAAGCTAACATTAAAAGAGCAACCTACTAAGTAACAACATTAACTCAAAAAAAGATGATCATCCAGAAAAATATTTCTTTTCAGTTCTGAATAATTTTCTTCCAGTATGAAGTCCAGCACAGTTTCTCATATAAAATCTAATTTAACAGAATATTCAGCATCCTCCAGTCCATGAACAATTTGTTTCAGCAACTTTACAGACAATGCCCCAATACTGAGTCTATTAAATTCCACACACACCTGAAGAGCTTTATCACTAACACACACATTTTTAAGGAGGGCAGGAAGAAAAGTGCTTTCTAAAAACTGCACTGACAAGGTAGTTATGGCACAAAAGCACTCATTTAATGAAACTATTACGAGCATTCATTCTACTTGTTGGATTTTAGATTAGGTATTAGGAAAAACTTCTTCCCTGTGAGAGGGGTGAGGCCCTGGCACAGTGCCCAGAGAAGCTGTGGCTGCCCCATTCCTGGATGTGTTTGAGGCTGAGCTAGATGGTGCTTGGAGCAATCTCATCTAGTGGAAGTTGTCCCTGCCAATGGCAGGAGATTGGAACCAGATGGTATTTAAGGTCCCTTCCAAACCAAACCATTCCATGATTCTACAATTCCCTTATGCAGATTACTTGCATTGAACTAACCCATACCACAGTTTTCCTCCTCTGAGGCCCTTGAGCACCAACCCTACCCAGCACAGAAGGGACCAGCCCCCAGCTGGATGCACCCACAGCTGTGCACTGTTACCGTAAGGAATTCCGAGGCGCTCCTGCTCCTTCCTGTAGCCTTCCAGTGCTGCCGCCCACCGCGTCACCTGCTCCGACGTCTCATCTGAAATTGTCGCAATATGTTTGGTGCCATCCAAGGTTATCACTTGAGCTTCCTCAACAAGGTGAGCTTCAGCCTCTGCATGATGAGCATCTGGATCAATCACAACCTCCACGGTCTCCACAGGCTTCACAATTTCCAGGATGTTCAGCTTGGGCTCTATCCCTAAGCATGGAAACATCACAAAACTTAAGAGACAGTAATGCAAATATGACAAAAACAAAACCATTGTTTTAAAGCTTTCTGATTAGAAGGGATAGCAAACTCAAGAAAGAAGAAGGACATAGGAGTGTCATCAAATGTCTGTGAGTGTCCTAAATTAAAATGACATCCTCTATTACAGAGCATACACTTTAGTAAGGTGAATAACAAAGCTGTTCCTCCTTCTTCCTCCAGTATTTCAGCTTCCTGTTCTATATAAGTGATCTATTTCACAGATCTTGAACAGAATGGTCAGCATGTGAGCATAAAGTACAGTATTTTGGTCTGTAAGAAATATACCATATAAAAAACCCCTAAACAAATAGAAAAAGCAAACTCCAAAAAGACCCATAACAAGTATCCAGCTGTACTCCAACCATAAGGCATTTCTTTCAGCATTTACAATACTTCCCTGATATCTCTGGGGTCTACACAAGGCAGCTAACATTTTCCTTCAGTACTCTGAAGCAGGCAGTGTGTTAAACAGCAAGTTAAAAGAAACATAGAAAATTCTCCTCATCTTAGGCTTTATCAGCTATTAATGTTTTGGCTTTTTGTCTGTCATTTCAGCTATTAGATCATGGAGCTAACAAGATAGATCTGCATCTATTCTGCAGCAAGAAAGGACACATTCACTAATGCTTTGTATCACAGCCTTCTCTGTTGTCTTCTGAGGTGTTTTGTCCAGCAGGTGCCTCACCAATTTTCATACAATGTACAGAAGATTTTTCAAAATTATTTCAATTTTTCATCATAATGCCAACAACCACACTTATTTTAAGAGATTTTTATCAAACATATTTTCACATAAAAAAAGAATCCTTACAATTCTATTTTATCAGGAGTTGGAAAACCTTGACTATGATTAGGCTGATGAAAATTGGATTCACAGAACTATGGCCAGAGTAACTTCAGTATCTTGTACCAAAAAGATATTACTTTGTGTCCTTCCTGTCTAACCTATATTAAAGCACAGCATGAGATGGTTCTGCAGGTAACACCCTTAAATGCTAAATCCACAATCCAGTCATAGTTTGTAAGGGAAAACAAATGGAGTATGTAAGAAAACAAGTCTTTTTCAGACAAGTATTCCTCTATATTTTAATAGGCATTCAGCTTGAAAAAAATGTAAAGAAACAAAACCTAAAATTTCAGTCAGTTTACCACCTCTACAACTGAAGAAAAAATTTTTTTCTTCAGTTCATTTAGGGAGAGAAGTTTCTCTTATTAAGGTTATGGAGACTTCTCCAGGAGGGGAAAAAACCCAGTTCTCTCGTGGTTCTCAATGTGTCACGAATAGCGGCCACCTGGGGAAATCTGCAATCATGAAGTCCTCCCATTTCCCACAAGCTTTTCCCACAGCGGTGTTTATGGGCTATGTCAAGTTATGGGATATTGTTTTAAAGATGAGCTGTTCAAAGACAAAGTTCTCATTATCTATCTCTAAAATTATCTTCATCTCTGGGAACAAAGGTCTTCTTCTTCTCCTGGGGGTCCAGAACCACTTCTCTCTCCTTTTCTGTTCAAACTTCTCAAAGGATCACAGCTACTTTAACATCTGCTTACTTGAGCATGGAAGCCTTTGCTTGATATCAAATTGCACCCTTCATCTCCCCATGGCTTTCATGTGTTACAGGGAAACAGAGTCTTTCCTCCACAGCTTTACAAAAGTATTTCAGCTCCAAGATCAAGGCATCTCCTTATCCCTCCCATCTGGGACTTGACTACTTCTTCACTGACATTGGTATCTTCATGCTGCTCCTTTACATGCTTGCATCTTGTTCCTTTCTCTCTCTCAAGGGAGGACTGAAGCACTGAAAGAATTAACATCTCACCCAGGGCCTGCAGGTGGTCACCCGGTGCCAGAGGTGGGAACTCTGGCTGGGGCTGTGTCAGGATCAGCCTCATGGCTGGTCTTTGGGTTTCTCTGCATTCAACTCCAGCTGCAGGGCCACTCTGCACAGGCTGCAGGGCTGGCCCTGCTCTCAGCTGCTTGATCTCGTGTGGTGGCCGTGCTGGGGGAAGGGGACCTGGTGGCAAGATCTCCATAGCCATGGCCGGGCCTGCTCCAGCCAGGGCTGCACAGCCTTCCCTGCCTTCCTGCCTGGCAGCTGCTGGGGCCTGGCCTGGGCAGGACAGGGCTTGGTGCCTCCTGGATCCCTGGAGAGGGCCTGGCCCCATGGCAGAGCCCACCTGGCCCATGGCACTCCCTCCCCTGCCTGGCAGCCAATGGCAGGGGGCCTCATCATGGGGAAGGGTCCCAGCCCTGGCCTGGCTGAGACAGGGGGCCAGGGTGTGTTACCTCTTTGCAAACCAGAAGAAAAAGAGGAAGTTCCCACACTTCTTTCATCTTTAACATATGTTTTTCACAGAGGCACGTCCAGCTTTCCAGTGGCTGGAAGCTTTGCATCACTTCTCTAAATGTCTCCCATGCAAAACCATCACAAATGTGAAAGATGATAATAAAGATATTCATCACTCACATCCTTTTGAAAACGGAAGTCTGAGCACTGAATAGTAGAAGTTACTGGGCATGAATTAAGAGCAGTTATTCTAGTTCCCTGAAAGATATTTCCATTCTATTTTATAAGTAGAAAGGTAGTACACTTCCCATTACATATGGGGAACTGAGGACTCAACCTAGCACTAATCACCTGACACTCAGCATTAAATGCAAATTGTCTTACTGAAGACTGTTAATACAAAGCAAAGTTTTCTTCTGTTTAATCTACAATGAAGCCAAACGGAAACAAAAAGTGCACTCCAAATTTTGCTCATCTGCTTTGCTGATGTAACTCAAATCAGATAACTAAACAACTCCTGTATGAACTTGTCTCTGTTTAAAAATACAGAAATAAACACTTGTAGCTGTTCACACAGCCCAATATGTCCATCGTCTATAAAGAGTGGTGGCTGTCTGGCTGTCCTTCCACTCAAGACATATGGAGGGGGCAAAGCAGAAAACTAGGACAAAAAATAAAACTAGGACAAAAAGTAAAACAATGAAGCTGCTAGTTCCTGAGAATCTGACAAAGGGAAATCCTGTCATACCAAAACATACAAATAAAAACTGTGTCTTTACAAATCCATACCCAACTGGTTAACGTTCCTCTTACACAATGGTTTATTCTGACTTCTCATCCAAAGAAAACAGACAATAGACAGTGATCACAGACCCTGATAAGGATTTTCAGTTAGCTACATTTACTTTCACAATATAACTGTTCCTAAAGCACAAATGATCACTCACCTCACAGGGGTGAAACTGCCACCTACCCACAAAAGTCTTTTGCCTGTGTTGATATTAGTCTGATATGAGTAACTACTCAACCTTGAGGAAAACCTCATACTGTAACTGATACTACTTGACTAAGAGTTGTTTGGGTTCTGGATTTGTGTTTAATTTTGTTACTTATGAAAACAATATAAAATTCCTTTAAAAAACATTTCAAATAGCATTAGTGAATGATATTTATTTTAATTTTACTACTTAGAACTACAGTACACAATGAAAAAGACATTCTGAAGCTCTGTGACCATTCATTGATTTTCTCAATTTTACAGCTAGGAATAAGAGATTAGGTTTGCTCACAAATATTCATGCAACATTAGTTTGTCTATACAACAGAGAAATGTAACTGCTTACCTTGCCTAGATATTACTTGTACACTGAGTTGCACTGTTCCATCTGTTTTCACTCCTTGATCAAAAAGGCTTCGATCTGGGTCCAGCTTGAGGAAAGCATTAAAAATTAAAAATTAAAAATACATATTAGTCTCATAGATACAATAAACTTACTCTCCTTTAAATTTTAGAAACATTGGTGGATGCCGGCAGCAAATTTTCTGAAGAAGCATGCAAATATTTTTAGTACTGTCTTAGACATAGTACATAACAGAAAAGAATTTACTGTATTTGAAACTTGCCACTCTGTTTAAGTTATTTTTGCCTACAGGAATATTTTTTGACCTAAAATAAGTAATGCAATAAGAGGAGGTACCTCCACTACCTGAAAACTATCAACAGTTCCTTTTCTGCGTTTTTAACACTTACATGAAAAATTTTTATCTTTATAACAATATTCTCCTGTTGTTTCTGGAAAAGCCACAGATGTTTGATTGTAACTTCAAATAAAACACAAAACAGTTACACTGTCTAACATGTGCCAATGCCTGTAAAAACGGGGAGGGGGGATTTCTTGAGTAATGTTTTGCTACCTCTATACCTCAGCAATATAGAAACCTTCTCATTTAGATTAAAAACAAGATTAGAATTATGGAACTTCTGGCAGCAGCAAATGATGTGGGCTACCTCAAGAGAAAGTAGTATGGTCATCACCCTCATTCTTCTTTCACTTGTCAAGGCAGTTTCTTAACTTCAGACCAGGAATCCAAGAATATTTTGATTGTATTCACACTGAATTAGTGTGCATATATTAAATGGTCTGATGATAATGAACCTGACATGAAATTAAACTTTTAACTGCAGTTAATATTCCACATGAAGCATGAATTCCATAGACAATGGAAAAAAGGGAAAAAGCATGTAAAACACTTCTCCAGTACAAAGTTAAATCTTTCATAACCTTTCAATTTACCTGGATATCTTGCAGACAAATCTCA
Organism: Zonotrichia leucophrys gambelii; assembly: GCF_028769735.1. Lineage (NCBI taxonomy): Eukaryota > Metazoa > Chordata > Aves > Passeriformes > Passerellidae > Zonotrichia > Zonotrichia leucophrys. The sequence goes on from NC_088169.1 coordinate 102,293,468, forward strand.
TGTGCATCCAAGGAACACTGCAGTCTGGGTTCCAGCAACTTCTTAAGATTTCCAATGGGCTCACTGATGTCAATAGCCTGACTCACAAATTCTGCAGTGGTGTAGCTTTGCTCGACAATGCTTAAATGGCAAATTAATACAACAAATCATTACTTACATGTTAATAGAGCAGGTATAGGACAACTTAATAAAAGTTGGAAGTAAACTAGATAAAAAGTAATACTGACTCTGAAATCTTAATATCATGCAGTGTTGTATTGCACTGAGCAGTTTATTCAGTTATTATTTTGCACTGAGTGGTTTGTTTTGTATCACAGGGCTTGCTCCATATACCCTCCCATGTCCTGAGGTGTTTTTCCACAGGTTGGTTCCTCCCTTCACCCCTCTCATCAGCTGTATCCCATTGGCTGTGGTTCCTTTCCTCCCCCTGGGTTTAAAATCTCCCACCACGAGGAACTGATCTCTTTCCTCTCCCAGATGCCATTACCTCCACCACATTCCCTCTTTTCTCTCCCAGAGCTGTTCTACATTAAAGCTGTGGGACTTTGGTCCCAAGCACAAAGACTGCCTCTCATCTTTTGCTTCTGTCCTTGTTGGTGTTGCTGGGGTCCAGAGCTAGCCAAACTGATCCCCCATGAGGTGAAAACTGACAAAGCAGTATTAGTTTGAGTACTCTTAGTTTGAGTAGAGTCAGTCACTAAATTTGGTCTCATTAATTTTACAGTTGTGTAATTCCTCTTTTACCCTGGCACCACTAAAAGCTCAGGTAAATACCAAGATTCAGATCACATTTTTCAAGACAGTAAACCATGGTTAGCATATCACATGTTGTTAACTTGCATGTAGAGTAGACTAATTTCATTTGCTTTGCCTGGACTGTATTTAAAAGATATTCAAGTTAAATGCAAACACAGAAACACAGACAGGGAAAAATGCTCACACTCATACACGGCAACTTTCCACGTCTTTTCACTGGTCAGTACAAGAATAATAAGCTTAACACATAAAAGGGACAACCAGAAGGAAGTATGGCAACATGGAGCCTTGAAGGAACTATTTGTCACGTGACATGGTTGTCCCACACTACAACAATGACAGTATTGGCACAAGCATTGGGAAATGTCATTGTTATGGGACACATTTATAACAATGACCTTACACAGTCTCTTTATTTACACAGAAGGAAACCAGAATGTACACAGACATAGTTTATAAGTGGTAAAAATACACAAGGAACTTAGAACAGTAAGAAATTAGTAAGTGGCTTTGAATCAGTTCTCCAGAATGGTTCTTAAAGAGTAGTTAACCTAACCAGCCTCAGTTTTTCTACCTGTTGGAGACTGAAATGTTATGGTAGACGGCTTAAACATCTTTATGAAGGACTTTTGCCTATTATAGCTAAAGTGGGTAACAAGAACTGCACCACTGCACCCTGAATGGGCCTCCTGACTTGAGGCCCTCAACTGCAAGTTAACAGAGATATAATAAAGTGACCTAAGTCTGGGCTTGGGGAAAAGAATACATTCACAAGAGTGTGATAAATGATACTCACTTCTAAAATTTTAAAAGGTATATTAAAACCTTATCAAAAATACAACAGAAGACTGAATAGAGAAAATATTACAGAACCAGGAGCAAAGGATTTTTCCTACCATTGGCTCATCTACACAATGGATGTTTCGCCTTTTAACCCTTTAGCCCCTCCCAAAGTTCTGTCTATTGACTGCTTTTTCACTGTCCATCGACTCCTTTTTCATTGTCCAGTGGTGGAATTAACTTCTTTACATCTTGATTGGAAGTCAGGTGCCACTATAGTAACAAGCTGACCCTCCCAAATGCCATGACTACTCAGGTAACCCCGTGATAACAATGCAAGGGGGGGTAAACCATAACTATAAAACTTCTCTTAACATATATATAATATTTGCCTTTTGATTGTGAGAGCCAACCATTGCATTACTTATCTATTACAAAAAGATTAAGTCCAGCACCTTTGGGGTAGAAGCCCCAGCCCCAGGTTTTTCTGCTGCCAGGCTCCCACAGATCCCTGCACCAAGGCAGGGAAGGAGGAGAGGTTTGGGTGTGTGCCATGGCCTCTGGCCAGATGCAGTGATCACCCATCCTCCACCGGGCAGACTGGCCCAGCTGTGGGGCCTGCCACCTCTGGAAGGCCACATCTGTGTGAGGGACAACTGAGGGGGTGCCAGGGCTCATCAAGGGCCCCCCACCAAAGGGGTCCCCAGATCTGCACTGTGTGTGATCCTACGTGATGCAGCAGATCTGAAGTCGTGCAAGGGACAGTGACAGACTTGTCCCCCCACCAGGAGGTACCTGTGTGTTCCCACCTGCCTAAATGTATATTAATCCATGGGATTCTATGCTTTTCAGCAGGGACCCTCACCACCAAGGAGACCAGATGGAGGGAAGAAACAAGATATTGTTGGGACCCTTGGAAGGGTGATATGCTTCTGCTTAATCTGTCTCTGTCACTCTCCCTGACCCTGCCTCCCACCTCTATTGCTTTTTTCTTTCTTTTCTCTTTCTCTCTAGTATTAAATAAAATATATCAATTTTTTTGTTATCAACATCTAACCTAATTTGGTTTTAATTAAGTTTTGGGTTATATTTCATACCTTTCTGTGTTTGATCTGTTTTATTCTGAGAGAATTAGTTTTCTTTGCTCTTCTGTACTTAGACTGGAATGCAGCACTATCCTACACATTAACTGATGCTCTGAGCTTCCAAACACAGTAGTGGAAAATTAGAAAGGAAGCCCACAAAACTAAAAATCCAGGTTGAGGTAATTAAATCACAGGGTATCCAACTTCAGTATGTACAGTTTCAATGGCCCCAACAATAACATAGTAGATACCAAGCATCATTTCTGCCCTGTTAAAAACAAATCATCCTGTAAAATCCTGCATAACAGTAAAGCAAAGGACTGGAAATATAGAAAGGTCCATCTCAATTACAGAAGGATCCACTGAAGCTGAAAGGTTTGCAGCACACACACATAGACATACTACTACAGACATGAAAATAGGGAAAGTAAAGTACTAATAACATAGCAAGAGATAACCAAAACAGTTTGGGATTTAGATAATGAAGGCTGAGGAACATGACAGCACTATACTGATTTCCTATAGTGGCTACATCTCAACTTCCAGAAAACCACTGTTTCATTAGAAAAGAAGCAGAAAAACTAATTAGTCAGTTAACTGCTGCCTAAGGATCCCAAAAAGCAAAGACAGTACATACCTTTCTTCAGTGCATTCCTGTTTCTCAGTTCCATCAATCTCAATTTCTATCAGCTCCTCTGCCTCTCTCTTAGTCATGGCTGCAATGTCTTAAGAACAGAGCTATGAACAGAAAAGAATTTTTTGTGTAAGTCACAGACCAACAAGACTAGACAATATTTTGTGTCCTATCACACATTTTTTAAATCAAATGCCAAAATAGCCTTTTAAAGCCAAAAATAAATCCAAAACCTAATTAATCTTTCACAAAATATATTACTATACCTGTTCTCAAATAAATGTTCTAGAAGCAAACATGGGACTATTAAGACATTTGCACAGAGCCCAAAGCCCAGAGCCTCCATCTCTTGGAGGCACCCAAATTTATGGATTTTTTTTGTTGTTGCTACAAGCCACCTACAGCAAAGCACATCTGAAAAATCCAAACTACCTTCCTAGTGTGGCTGAAAGATGCTTATAAATTTGAGCAGCATTTTACATGAAATGCTGCAGGAGGCAGTTAGAGAGAAGATGTGCGATTTCTGCATAGGCAAATAAAGTCAACAACAAAGTGTTTGTTGACTATCCCATCTTTCCACCCATGCCTCCCATAGGTGAACAGCTGATGACATGAACCCAATGAATACATCTTGTGAAGTCCCAAACTAAAGCAGGATGTTAGCAATGAAATGAAAAGCTATTCTGTGACAACATTCTCACTAACACTGCAGATTTTCATGCCCTGTAGAACACTGGAACCTCTTGGGAACATAAGTGGGAAACAAAGAAACAGCACTTGGTCTGTAAAGACACAGTTAGTCTGGTATTACTGTTTGTCACTAACAAGCACATATACCACAACCATGAAATATATATGATAAAAACCAGGCCAAATTATATTAACAGCTTACAATAAATAACATCATGAATTCATAGCAAAAGAAGTAGGACTCAGAAGTACAGTGGCAGTAAAAAAAACCACTGGAGAAAAAGCAGAACATTACTACTATTTAAATAGCCAAAATAGAAGAGGTCACCAAGATTTCCATCCTGGAATCCTCCTTTCCCAGGTACTACTCTATCCCAAACCAACTGTTAGCAAGAGTATCTACTGAAGACAAGACAATAAGGATATGCATAATCTTTAAAACTTCTCAGAAGCAATAGTAGCCAACTGTGTTTTACAGCTGCTACGTAAATTGTCTAAAGAAATTCAAACTACTCATCATCTCCTTCAAAAACTATTCTGTAAGATTAGCTGTCAAGAAATCCAGTGCTCCATGTGGTTCATTCCGTAAGAAACTACCAAGGTTAGGAAGTAAAAAAACACCTATCAACATCTCACCACAAGAAGCAAACCCAGAACCTGTTCACAGATCTGCTCCATGAAAATCTCCAAAGGGCCAGTGTAGTGTCCACTGAATAGGGGCCCAGGAATCCAATTCCTGTGCCACTTAATCTTGTGTATTATTCTCATGATAAATGGGAAGGACTGAAACACAACTTCTGAAGAATGCAGACAGGCTTAAATATCTGAATACACTGATACCCACATGGTTACAGGTGATCTGTCAGACTGTTAAAAAAATATTTCAAACCCCAGATTAGAGCAATGTCTCTTGCTGAAAACTTCCAAAGAAGCAAACTGATATGATAAAAAAGGGGTAAATGTCTTTTCTGTTTTAGCAATCAGATTAAAAACAGAAAACAAAAGTCAATTGTCTTTTTTGTGATGAAGGGAGTTTACCAGGAAGGTCACAAAGGGGTTAGGCTGGGATTTCTGTTCTTTGACATATTCATATGTTATTTACTGAGAAAACAGTGCAAACTTACAGAAAGAACTCACCACCTTGATAGATTTCTGCCAGAAATTATTCAATACAGCTAAATGCAGAGTGATGAGAGTGAGAAAATATTACTGCCCACAGCAGCAGTACAGACTTAGTTAAGGCATTTAGAGGTCCCATGGATTGGACTCCCAACTGGCAGCTGGGACTAGTGACTGCTCACTCCCTCTTCAAAGGCAGCTCATGGTTGAATCTCTCAGGCTTTGCAATATTTCCAGATCCCTGGAGGGACAGGAAAGAGGAACCCAGGCACAAAAAGCAGGTGCACAAAGAGCAGGCACACAAAGAGGAAGAAAGATGGTTCTGCTGAGCACAGACACAAAGAAGGGAGATGGGTATAAAGAATAACAACATTATGTAAACACATAAAGTCACTAAAGTTCACAGAAGCCTAAAGGGGGAAATTATTCAGTCTTCCCTATACTAGCATAAAGAGATTTCTTACAATATGAACATTTCACATGAAGTCTAGCAGTTTGCTCCTACAGGATGATGCAGAGTTTGAAAGTGAATATAGGTTCAGATGGGACTGAACTGCCTGCCCCTTCCCTGAAGGCTGCTGAGAGACAAGAAGGCTCAAAGAGCCTGGCTTGCATGGAGGGTTCATGTGGCAGGAACACTTCAACAGCAGCACTTGTTCAAAGGAACATAAAACCTGTGGTTGATTGCTGGAAGGCTCAGCCTACTGATTTCTGCTTGTTTCTACTTTTTCCTTCAACCTAACAAGCCCTAAGACTTACCAGTTAGCCAAGAAGAAAGCTGACCTCTCCTAACATACAAGAAGGCATGTGTCAACAGAGCCTTTTCCCCATGTGACAGCCCAGTGCTACTCCAGTATCTTTTACAGTAAGGAGAGTAGTCCCCCATTCTGCTTAAGATCTATCTTTTTGCTAGAACACAAGGAGTTAAGCAAGGAATGAGCCCACTGGGAAATGGGCACAAACTCTAGGAGTAGAATTGTTTGCTACCCCACCAGGTAATTGTGAGATCATACACATAATCAGCTGATACTGAAGCCCAGTCCCTGGAGTTATTTGTGCCCCACAGAAGCTCTGCTGTGTGCAGCACATGGTTTCTATCCATCCATATTATCCAAATTATAGACACCAACACAAAGCAGGTAACAAAGCAGACAGCCTGTCCTTTACAGATCAGCTTTTACAATCATGAGCCAGTTCAGCTTTATGATGGAGACAGTGGAGCACTGAACAGGATGGGGGAAAATCACACCAGATTTGATGTGTTTAACTTCCCTATCAATAGCCTGAAGAAAATAAAGCCAAACTGGGAGCTGTGGCTGTGCATCATGTACCTGCCCAAACACTAGGAAGCAAACTATGCAAGATCATGGGATCAATTAGGTTGGAAAAGACCTTCAAAATCATCATGACTGAACACCATGAACATCACTGAACACCAACTAGACCATGGCACTAAGTGCCACATCCAGTCTTTCCTTTAGCATTTCCAGGGATGGTGATTCCACCACCTCCCTGGGCTGCCTGTTCCAATGTCTAATCACCCCTTCAGTGAAGAAATTCTTTTTGCTGTCCAACCTAAACCTCCCCTGGCACAGCCTACGACTCTTTATTCCTGGTCTGCAGAGGAGCAGAGCCCACCTGGCTGCAACCTCCTGTCTGGGAATTGTAAAGAGATACAGGGTCCTCCCTGGGCCTGCTTTTCCCCGAGGTGAGTGTGGGGGGACTCACTCCTCACCAGATTCGTGCTCCAGACCCTTTCCCAACTCCGCTGCCTTTCTCTCGACTCCCTCCAGCCCCCTTCATGTCTTTCTCTGAAAGAGTGGCTCAAAACTGGTCACATCACTCGAGAGGCTTCTCACCACGGCAAGGGGAGAGCCACAAGATGCCACACATGCTGTTACGTGTTGGGCCAAAGCTGGGTTTTTACAAGCGGGGATAAGTTTTCACACGCCGGGGAGGCCCCGCGATCCCCGCGGCGGGAGCCCTCGGTTCCCGATCCCAGGGCCTTTCCCCGCGGCCGCCAAGGCGCCACCTCCCCGTGGGCCCCGCTTCCCGCGGCGCCTCCGCGTCGTTGTTTGAACCCGAAACGGAAATGGGACCGCGGAGCCGCCGGGAGAGAAACGGAAACAAAACACGGGCCGGGCCGCGCTCACCCGCCGCCGCCACCGTCCGTCCGTCCCTCCGTCCGCTCGCCCGCCGCACCGACACGTCTCGCCGTCCGTCCGCGTCCGGGAACTCTCCCAGCTCCGGGTGCAGGACCGGCTCCGGGAGCGGGTCCGGGAGCGGGCTGCGCCAGAATCGGGGCGGCGCGCAGGCCCAGCGCGGGGAAACGCGCGACACCGCCGCGCCCCCGCACGAACTACGGCTCCCGGCAGCCCCCGCGGCTCCGGAAGGCCCTGAGCCCCTTTCCCTCGGCTGGAGGCGGCTCTGTGCGGGGACGGTGCGTGCTGGGCTCTCCCGGGGCTCTTTCCGCGCTGTCCCAGGTCCCAGGGGCGCTCAGCGGGGCCGGGCAGTGTGTGCGGATGGGGCAGCCCCGGGTGTGCGGGTGGAAGGGGCGGGGGGGGACGGTGGCTCCCGGCGCGCACTGCGAGGGCGGCGGGGCCGAGCGGAGGCAGCGGCTCGGCCAAGGTGACTCTGGGCTTGGAAGCGTCGCCTTTTTTTTCTACTTAAACAACGCGAAGGGCGGAATTCACGGTTTGTCTGGGTTGTTCTATCGCGATTCCGTATCGAATCGCGGTACCGAACGGGTCGCGGAGCTGCAGCCTTGGGATCACGGTGCCCTCGGGTTCAGTGGTTGCTGGAATTTCCCCTCCCCCCATGCTGTTTTAAATAACCTTTGACTATCTCTCTTTAAAGTATTGAGCTTTAAAGCTCAGCTCCAAAGTACATTTTTCTTTCTTCTTATGCGTTTATCTTAATAATATCCTAAAGGAAATATTTTTTTTTGTTTTAGCTCCAAGGTTTTTTTTCCTGCTTTTTAAATGCATTTATTGTATAGCTGTGACTAATTTTTTTATTCTTCCTTTCGTGTTTTATTAAAGTAGTAGTGCCACCATGATCCTGCGGCAGATCTTGCGGCTTTCCTCCCTTTTCAACTCCGCCGTGTCCGTTCACCTGCGCAGGAACATTGGGCTCTCTGCCATTGCTTTCAACAAGACAAAAGAGCTCGACCCCGTCCAGAAGCTTTTCGTGGACAAGATCAGAGAGTACAACACCAAGAGCAAGTAAGTAAAGGAATAATTTGTCTTAAGGGGAAAATCTGTTGATTTGGACATAAAAACATCAGACCCGAAGTGTTTGATTTTTCAGAGTTTGATACTTCTGTAGGCTGGTCTGTAAATATTTAAGGTGTGTTTTTCTGCAACATTTATGGTTTCACTAGTGGGAAGGGTTGTTCTTGCATATCTAATAGAAAATACCAAATTTTTTTCCCTTTAAAAAAGAAAAAATCTGATGCCATTCTTTCTTGGGCAGTTAAGCTACACAGTTAAGGTCTCTTGCACTTTGCATGAATGTACTGGTATGTTAATTTTTACCCATCTACATGCTCTATAAATTGGGGAGGGAAAGCTAAACAACAAACCCTTTCTTTTGGTGTTTTTTTGGGTTTTTTTTCTTGTTTTTTTTTTTTTTTGGCTGAGGAAAACAGTTATTCTGTAGTCTTGTTTCCAGAAGCTGAATGGAAATAGCCTCCAAAACCAATTAAGAATTAATGGAATTAGCAGGGTGGTCCATTTACTTAACTGCTTAAGTTAATAAGCAGTTCCTTCAAATGGAATCTTCGATTCTTGTAATGTTTGGATGAACTGCTGACCAGGAAAGGAAAGCTATAGTAATTCTGTGTCATTTATTCTTGGGAAGTATTCCTGGAAAGGAATTAAGATGCTTCCTAGCTCTACTGGTAGAAGATGTGTCTATCCCTGCCTACAAACCCATCTGTGTAGGGAGGGAGATATTTGGTGATTTTTACCAATTCTAAGCATGGATCCCGTGCTGGTACAACTGAGTGCTGGCAATCTAAAGAGTTACTGTTTTGGATATCTGATGCTTAAATGCCAAGAAGCTGCTGTTGTGGAGGAGACTTTTGCTTCTTTAGCATTCAAAATGCATTTTCTTGGCAAGAACAGTTAAGCTTTACTGAGATAACTAGTTCAGAGACAGAAGAGGTGCAAATCACAGCTTTGTTAGGAATTCACACCTGGAACATACAAAACTAAAAGCCTGGAGAGCCTCCATCCTCATCAGTGGTTTTTTTGCCTCATAAGACCACCTCTTGTCTCAAAAGGCTTGGATTTTCATCCCTGATAGCTGGATTTTCCTCACTGACAGCAAAAAACCTTTACCCTTAGAACCTTGTTTGTGTGTAAGGTAAGGAGGCCCTAAGGTGTCATATATCGAGTTTTGGAAGTATTTTAAATTGTTTCCTTTGGCTGGCTGTTAGAAAGTTTTAATTTATAAATGGGCTTGAAAAACATAGAATTTTCCATGTGAAATATTAGAACTAAGTTGTTAATCACAACTTTTAATGTTTATTAGGCAAGCTGGAGGGCCTGTTGATGCAGGACCTGAGTTTCAAAAAGATATGAATGAATCCCTTGCAAGACTCCAACGGGCCTATGGTGAAGGAGATCTCACCAAGTTTCCAGAATTTAAATTTGAGGGTGAGTTAACAATCTTACTGAATTCTAATTGCAGCTAGAGACATGTTCACTCACAGGTTTCTTACATTCCCCTTTGGTTTATACTTGTACCATTAATTTTGGGTAAAATGCCCTCTGAGAATCTTATGCTTTTGCACTGTTCACATCTGTTTCCATGTGACTCCTGTTTTGATTATTTGCCTTTTCTAGCAGGGATGTGGTCTTCATTATGCTAATGATTAATAAAACTTGCAGTCAGAGCAGGCTATCTTAATTGTCCTTCAGACACCCTAAAAAAAGACCTCAAATAGAAATAGCCTAGGGTGTGTATTTTTCTCATCTTGCCAAAAAAGATCAGCAGACTGTAATGTGAATATCATTTAGTCTTAATATCATCCAGACTGTGACTTTCTTGATTTCGTAAGCTCCTCTGGAAGCCACTAATTTCAGAAAATTAACATAGGACTTAACTTCCTTACTTATGAATATTTTGTGGCTAAATTATATTAAACCCTTTTCTTCAGCTATTTGGATATGACTTTTTTTTTTAAACTGCTCTAAGTATGTTTTAGTGTGGAAGGGAAAGAACAGACAGCAGGAGGCTTGGTGGGTATCTGGCAGCCAGCCAAGGCCAAGCAATCATAGTCAGCAACTTGTAATTCTGATCAGACTGTCTGGGAATTCCAATTTAGACTTGAAACACACCTGAAAATGTTTTGGGTTTTGGTACTATTTCGGTTGGGTAAAGTTGGTGTCAAGTTGTTACTGGTGCAGATAAAACAGAGTACCTGTAAAGTAGGATCTATGTTTTTTTCTGTTTTATTTTGCCACAATTTTAGGGATGTAATTTCTCTACATTCTGTTTTATTTTTGTGTCATATGTGCAACTATGCATATTAAAATTTTACTTGTTTTTGTAAGGAAAAGGAATTTTTGTGACTAGGAACAGAGCAAAGCACAGACACAACATGACTTTGTTCTTTTGACACTGTTGCTTGTCCTTGATCTAATTTCAATTAGGTTTCAAATAGTAATTAATCTGAGTAATTATATGAGTGGGAACATCAATTTCTTTACCTTAGGGTTGCTTACTATAAGCTGACCCTTGCCTCCCAGACTTTGCATTAAAGACAGCAGGCATTAGGGCCCAAAGCCCTAACCTTGGTGAGCCTGTACCTTTGACATCAAGAACTCCTTGGTCAGTGTTTGCTCTGAGAGCATCTTGCTGAGTTGAGTTAAAATTGAGTGCTCCTCTCTTAATAAACACTGATGATACACTAATGAAAGGGAGGGAAGAGAGATTACTTGTTCTTATAGAGCTGTGTTGGAAATACTCATCCAGTAATGTTCTGGTTGACCTCTTCAGTTTCTCTGCTGTCTTCTCCCCTATGCCAGGTGTCACTAAAAGCTGTTTAGGCAGAACATTACTGAGGCTTAGCCTTTATACATAACTCCTGCAGGGTGAAAAAGACCTGTCTCCATCCTACTTATTGTTTACTGCTGCCCACATTTAATCAGTCAGTGGAGGTGTAGACTGCAATGTGCTCCTTTAGCTTGGCAATGTAATGGTTACTTTTCTTTGAATTACAAATTAATTGTGGTGTTTGAGGATGGAATAAAAAAATACTAATAGGAATTTTCTCTCTCCCATTCCTCCTGTAGAGCCCAAGTTTGAGGAGACTCCAAAGTGATCTCTGCAGCTTGTACACCAAACAGCAATGTACAACCATGGAGTTACTGGACATGGCACCAATTGTAATTTAATAAATGTAGTACTTCAGTTTGATTTCAGTGGTGTGAAGAAGCTCTTAATTGCATGGTGAGTGTGGCTAGCTGTGATCATCAACTCTTACATGACAGAGACAGCTGAGTAGTGCTGCTCAGTGTTAACTGCAAAACTCCTTTGTGTGCTGTGTTTTAATGCTTAGATACTATAACACTTGTAATGATACACCAGGAAGGAAGTATTTGTTCTGTTGAGTTTATCCAAAAAGCTTCTGCAGAAAAAAAAAATCTCCATGAACCTTAAGTCTGTAGCAAAGTTACAGTAGTGATGGAGGTGCACAGTCAAAAGCACAGGCACAAAAGCCCTAATTCTACACTACATCAATGAACACAAAGGTGATGAAGGTTATCTTCCTGAAGAAAATGAAGTCTGCTAAAGAGGTTGTGAGGTGCAAATCTCTGCAACTGAACTACTGACACAAACACTTTAACTTCTGAGGAGCTATTTATTTATAAAAATTATATCTGAGAAACTACATAAACACTTTCACAGTCTTCATACTACAGTTTGAATTGTATTGACATGATTTTTATTCAGAATGAAACTACATATGCAGTCTACAGAGAGAGAGAGACTTTCACATTAAACACTAAAACACTGCATGAGTTTTTATTACAGGAAGATTTATTTTGTCAGCATAGTGAGTTTACTGCTACATGCTTTGCAATTGTATCAGATTTGCCAAAGTCATCTCTTAAGTCCTAGTACATCAGAATTGCAGGAGAAATTGAGCTCTTGACAATGTTAGAGACACAAGTAATGAGATCACCTATGAAAGTTATTTGAATAGATTGTTCCAGGCTGCAAGAGTGAATCTTGTATTGCTGCATGTACATATGAACAAAATGAGAAGCTTTCACACAGAACTAAATTGAATATACAAGTTAATTTGTCTTCAGGTTTATTTGGGAGTTGTTTTTTTTTGAAATGCCATTACAGCTAGGTTGACTAAATATTGGCAGTTTTTATTTTCAGCATGTAAGACATAGAAACAATATTTACAGAGCAGAGGCCAAAAGATCCCTTATGGTTTTAACCCCAGCCAGCAACTAAGCATCCCATAGCCTCTGGCTCACTCCCTGTCCCTTCCCCCTACTGTAGGGAAGGGAATTAGAAATAAAATTTGTGGGTTGAGATAAAGCACTTAAATAACTGAACCAAAGTAATAATATGGGAAAAAGAGAGAAAGAGAAAACCTGAGAAGCACAAGTGATGCAGAGCACAAGTGCTCATCACCACTCACTGACTGATGCCCAGCCTGTTCCCCAGCAGCAAATGGCCCCTCCCAGCCAACTTTCCCCCAGTTTAAATACTGGGCATGATGTTCTATCCCTTTGCCCAGTTCAGGTCAGGGTCCTGGCCCTGATCCCTTGTGGCTTGAGCACCTTCTCACTGGCAGAGCTTCAGACACTGGAAAGTCTTTGAGTCAGGGTAAGTACTGCTGAGCAACAACTGAAACATCATTGTGTTATTGACATCATTCTAATACTAATTAAAAAAACCCAACTCTGTACCAGCTACTAGGAAGAAAATTAACTCCCAGCTGAAACCAGAAAAGTATCAGCTGCTTACTCCATAACTGACATTTATGTCACGCCAGATCCCACACTTCCCAACGTACCAGCACCTTTCCTGTCTTTTTATAGATGCACACACAGATACCATTTCCTTTATCTATAGACAATCCCATAGATGTCTACTGAATTCATTCAGTCCATGACTTTTGGCTTATACAGTCATGACTTGTGAGTGTCATGAAGAGTCTTTCAGGGCAGGAAAGAGGGGGTCTGGTGTTGGATTGGTGCATGTTGAAGCCAGTTCTGATTCCATCACTGCTCTGCTTGTCCCATTGCATCAAAGTTCATTCTTAATATGGCAGTTGAAAGGGAGCTGGGTTCACATCCCCAAAGCTGGAGGGGTGGAGACAGGCACCATGAGGTGCCCAGTGCAATTGTGGGCATGCAGCTGATGTAAAAGTACTAATACACAGCATTTCACAGCAATTAACATCACACAATGCACTGGCTATTCAATGAAATCAATGCACAAACCAGACTTGCCCATCCTCCCATCTTAACAAGTGTGCCCAAGTCCTTGAGCAAAAACAATCCCACAGATGAGTTGGCTTTTGCCCAAGGCAGGAACAACCCAAACTGTCTTCTGCAGCACAGTTTTCACGTGCACTACAGGGACTTTATTCTCTTCTATATTAAAAGTTTTGATTGGGCAGGGCCAGCCCACTTGGCTGATGACTCACCAGGTGGCCTTTGCCAATGTGCATCCCAATGTTTGAAGGTTCCCCCTGGCCATTGCTCTCAGTGTAGTCTAACAGTCCATTGGATCATGTGGTTTTCTCAGCTGGTTCATGATACAATATGCCCACTAAATGCTATGTTCCTTGGCCCAAGCATCTGTGAGTGTTTTCCAAGTATTTCTAGTTTATTCTGTTGAAAAGGTGTTGCTTGGGGCCCATGTGAAATCATTCTTCTGAATCACTTGATAAAGAAGGCTTACAATCAGACTAGTTCGGAATATGCATTTTCAAAAAATCCACATCTAAGCTTACATTTTGAGGAAATGGATTAGAATTTCTTTCCATAGGATCAGAAGTAAAGTCAGCCCTTCCACTCTACCTGGGAAACCATCCACTGGAGATGGAAGTAGCAGCTTTCCCGGAAGAACCTCAATTTGGGATTGTTTTCCTTACAATTCATGTCTCTAGGGTCACGGTAGGTTTCCCATCCCAATTCTTCATGCTTTCTCTGTGGTCTCTGAGCTAAACCCACAGGGTATCCCATGGTGTGTACCTTCCATATCCTCCCTCTTGGGCCAACATTTACTGTCATTAGCATGGGACTGTAGAGGTGAGGAATAGAACATAACCTTTTTGAACTGCTGAAACTCCTGGGACAGTTTACCATAGTTTCTTCACAGATGAGAGAGGAAGAGAGGTTGTCTTCAAATTCCCAGAGATGGCAAGCCACTGTATCCACAGATGTGATGTCTTCTCAGATTAACAGTTGCCAGTGGGTTGGTGTGTACTCTTGGTACACTGTACAAACTTCCACCTCAAAGGAATTAGTCTGGATCTGTGGGGAACCTTGTATTGTCCAGGTCAAAATAAATCTCTAGCATGGCTAATTCCCTCAAGTACTAGATATCTTTCCACTTGCATGGTGACATGTAGTGTCATTCTTGTAAGGATACCTTTCCTTCAGGCTTGACAGGAGCTGCTTCCAGAGGCTGGGGACTTGTGTCTCTCTTGCAATCACCTTGTCAATGCTTGCTTTCTTAGAAAGTGATTCCTTCCCTCTAGTTCCAGCCCATTAGTCCCATTATCCCAGCATTGGAACAGCTAGGTGGTAGGATGCTCATCAGGACAACAGCTGAAATATTTATGTATATCCTGCAGCTCACTCAGGAGTAAGGATTGAGTGGTTGCCTCTTGTTGGCCTATTACTGAAGTCTGTGTAGGTACAGTACATGTCAGTGGGGTTTCGGTTGTCACAGATCATTTCCTAACCCTAAATAAGACCTGAACCAAATGCAACAACACACTGATTGTTACCAAAAGGACCAGGTTGGTTTCAAGGGTAGTCACAGGATATGCAAAGTCTTTAAAATTCTCAAATGCTATTGTAATCATCCTGAGGGGAAGGAACGTGTTTTTCCCATGGGTTGGCTCTCTGAGGGTACAAGGCAGTAGATGTAACTGTGGATAGTTTCCAGCAGATGGCTCCCAAAGGACAGAGGGGACACACACCAGACAGGCTCATGTCATTCTATCATTTCACAAGCCAGGACAACACAGAACAACGCAGTGATAACCTTAGCCCAGGCCTAGAGCAAATGAATCAATATGGTGACCAGCAACTATTAAACCAATGCAATGAAGGCTTATAACAAACTTGTTTTAACATGCTCTAGTCAGATCTGGTCTCATCTCAACCTTTTGAGTCCCACATTGGGTGCCAAAAAGAACTGCCAGCACCTCAGTCAGCAGCTCAGCCTCATGTGGCTGCTTTCTCACTGTCCCCACTCCAGCCCAGTGGGAGAACTGGGAAAAAAAAAGTAAAACTGGTGGGTTGAGAAAACAACAGTTTAATAATTGAAATAAAGTAAAATAAGATACTAATAATACTAATTATAATAAAAACAACAGTCCTATTAATTGTAGTGAAAAGGAGAGAGAGGAGTAAAGCCCAAAAAGGCAAGTGATGCACAACAGTTTCTCACCACCCACGGACTGATGACCAGCCTGTCCCCCAGCAGCAGCTGGCTCCTCCTGGCCAACTTCCCCAGTTTAAATACTGGGAGCGACGTTCTGGCATGGAGGTAGTCACCAAGCACCAAGCCTGTTTGAGTTCCAGAAGTGTTTGGACAACATGGCAGGCACATGGTGTGGTTCTTGGGGTGTCCTGTGCAGGGCCAGGAGCTGGACTTCATGATCCTGATGGGTCCCTTCCCACTCAGCTAATTCGATGATTCTGTGATTCTATGCATATCCCTTTGGACAACTCAGATCAGCTGTCCCAGCTGTGCCCTGTCCCTGCTTCTTTTTGCACCTCCTCACTGGAAGACCATGGGAATCTGAGGACTCCTTGACTTGGAGTAAGCACTACTCATCAGCAACTAAAACATCAGTGTGTTATCAACTTTATTCTGATATTAAATCCAAAACACAGCTACTATGAAGAAAATTATCCCAGCTGAAACCAGGACATTGATACTTTTGTATAACAAGTAGTAATTTGATGTCCCTCACAGAGGCTGAAATCTTCTAAATAACAAAGGACTTGGTGTGCTTGAAATCCTAAATGAAGCAAACAAGGTTACAATAAATAATAGTTCAAAGATTTTAAACAGGTTAATATTTAGTGTACATTTCAGAAGAAACTAAGGCACTGAGCTTGACAAGAAATGTGTCTGATGTACGGTTACTAAATGTTCTTTTCTGAGATGGGAGGTGTACAAAATGGACTCTACACAGAAGTAGCAACCTATTCATAAATTCAGGTATCAAACAGCTCTGTTCAGAGCATCAGATTTTTAAGTGCATTAACAATGATAAACAGATACCACAGCTCTTCAAAGCTTTATCTTTCTCACTCAGAGCAAACAGTTGGTCTCAGGAAGTTTCTTATATACATGCTAGGTCAAGGATTAAGCTTATGCAATTTAGTATGTTCTGTTTTGATTAAGAAAATGGGTGGTGTTCAGGGATCTTTTAAGGTTACATCAGTTTACTCATGCTACTTTAACTCCTCTTGTCCTTAAACTGTAGATAGTGATGTTAAGTCACTTCTAGTTGAAGTTTTACTTAGAACTCTATTCCTTTTGCACCAATCTGAAAAGCTGGAACCAAGTATTTAAAGCCCTTTGAGCTGACTCAAGGAAGTGGGGTGGAAGTAGTAAATTCAGCTTCCATATTTCAAGTCTTTTGACTCACATTATTCTTAGAAGAGTTAGGGCCCAATCTTTCTCTCACTGCTGTCTTGGACTGTGTCTCAGTTAGTTAATCAATATGTACAAGAAGATGCAAAGTATGGAGCAAAGTGTTGCACTTAAGACCATGCAATAGGAAGCTGTAAATGCAGATAAAGTGTTGCCAGGTATGGGCACAGCAGGAGTGAGGAGTGTGTGCACATGTGGAAAGACATTACAGATCTAAGGAACTTTGAAGATATTTAAAGCTTTTAAAACACACTAGTGAACACAAAAAACTTGCCTTTTCACTTGTAGATTGATAGTTTGTCTTCTTTCTGTTAACAGAGCAGGAAAAGAATACAGGTTAAAAAATTACTTTTCTGGTGTTGGGTTTACCCCTTTGAGAGCCTTATATATGAAAGCATTTTTCCAGATTTCCAGCAATCCTCAGGGATTTTTCCCCTCCTCTTAGAAAAAAACTTACAATAACAAATCCATTGAATACTTTTAGATAGCAGTCGTTATCTCACAAACCACTGCCAAACAGCTTCTCTAGCTTGTCTTTCCAACTCTTCCAGTTACACTTTTTGTCTAGCTCATGGCCAGAACTAAAATAGCTTGAGGAATCCTGACTTATTACTAAGAAATTTGAGTGAAAAAAATCCAAATCAAAGGAATAGACCAGGCACTGTCAGAAAGTTTCTACCAGTTATATTTTTACAAAACACTTCCTGAAATAACTTGAAGATACGGATATGAGAGCAGATCAATTTGGTTCTGATAATTTTTTGTCTAGTTTGAAGAGGAGACACATGAATAGCTGAGTTAGAAGTGTAAGCTGTAACTATGTAAAAAGACACATCTCTGTGTATTTACCACAGCAATGTAATGATTCACTTTCTGACCAGCACACTGGTTTCTATTAAGGAAACCAGCTAGTGTGTAGGATCAGGTTTATCTCAGCATCAAGAAAGCTATTGCAAAAAATCACATTAGAAAGGCTAAAAAAATCATTAAAAACCATTAGAGTTACTAAATCATCTGAAATGTAAATGAGGTTTGCAGTGATTTATGTACTGCTTGCATACTTACTGGGAAGAACTTTCCTCTGAAAAAGAAAGGAAAAAATAAAAAGGATTAGCACAAGAACAGTTTTCTTAGCTGTTTTAAAGTTCTTTGAAATAGTTATTTCTAGAATATTCAGCTCTTCAGTTTCTAGAAGGAGTTTCTGAACCAAATGTCTCTTTTTGTTGTAGTGAGTTTAGGCAGAAGAATGATTAAGTTTCAAGGGTAAATGAAGCCCCAAGTGAACTCTTAACGAGCAGCTCTGCAGCCCCTGGTAATTTCAGGCAGCTGACCTTTTCAGACCCCATGTTTGGCATCTATTGTTGCTGTGCTCAAGCCTATAGGTTCCAATGTAAAGGCTACAGAGAGGGTTGCTGGATGTTAAGCTTTATGCAGCAATCCTTAAAAGTAAATTTTTTCCATGACCCAGAGGAAGAAGACAGTTAATTTAGTTTCCCTTTCATCAGAACTTAGTTGGTCAGGCACTGTTGACTAAAACAGGATTAATTTTATTTTGCCTATTTTGCCTTTCTTAGGCATTCCTTATCAAAACTAGGGTGGAGAGGTTCCACGAACCAGAGTGAGGCTCATTGCTTTCCCTAGGTTGTTGTTTGGTAGCCTTAGCACAAACATCTCCATGTCATTTTCAACGTACCTTTTGCAGTAGATGTTGGCAGAATAAAAATGTCTGCACAAAATATTGCTGTTTTAATGCTCTCCAGCTTTAGTACCACAGAGTCAGATCCTTTATGGAAAGGAGGGCATCATCAGAATCATAACATCATGGAATGGTATGGGTAGGAAGGGACCCTAAAGACCATCTGGTTCCAGCTCCCTGCCATAAGCAGGGACATTTTCCACTAGGTCTGGTTGCTCAGGACTCCCTCCAACCTGCCCTTGAACACTTCTAGGGGATGGGGCACCCACAGTTTCTCAAGGCAAGAGAGAGTGTCATGGAAACACTGCTAAATAAAGACATTTTTGGACTCAAGGAAGGAGTGATTTTATTCTACTTACTTGCAAAGTAGCCTTTTTTTTGGGCATAGAATACTCCAAGGCCACACAGCACCATCACCAGAGCCACAATTACTACAGCCACAATGATACCGCTTACATTAAGGTCATCTGTAATTATAAAGCAGAAGTCCTATGTTGTAAATTGTAGAAATTTCACTGGCTGGATTTTTCCCTAATTACCACAGGCATTTTTGTATCTATCGGTGATATAGATACAAAAATATCTATATATTTGGCTTTGGCCCAAGATGCATAAGTTAGTTGGTAAGAGTTAGATGTATTTAAGCAGTAAAAGAGCACTAATGTGCCACAGCTATTTTAACACAAGTGCTTGGTACACATCAGCTGCTTAGTTTGGGTCAAAAGTAAGGAAAGAATAACAAGGACCAAGGGATACATATTCCTTACCATATCTACCCCAGATAAGTATTACCCAAGTCATATGTCTCTGAGGAAAAACATCTTGAAATTTTTGTAAATGTTAAGCAAGTTTTTTCATATAGTTTATTTGCTTAACACAACTGAAACAGCTGATGGCAATTGAGTTCCACTTCTAAAGAACTCTTCAAATTAGTTTTTGGAAACGCAGTGATTTTTACATTTTTAAATAGCAAGGCTTTAAAAATACAACACAATAAAGCTGAGTTGCCTGAAGTTAAACTCTACACCAGGCTACTGAAACATCTGGCCATATTTATTTTTAAGGTGATGGCTTGACTTCAACCATGACAAAGACCACACCCATATCCTGATATACTCACTAAGAATTTCAGACTATCATACATTTTAGGAAAACCAAAATTATCAAGAAGCAGAAACATTTTCATAGGTTTTTGTTATGTTTCCAATTATTTGGATCCCAACTTTAAGCATATTTCGATATATAGTTGAGATCTTTACCCCAAAACCCCACCAAATTTTTGTACAATTTAGGCTGACAACAATTTAGGTCTTAGTGCATATTTTCACAAAGTGATTCTATCTCAGTAGCTTGAGGAACATTTGCTCATAATCCACCAAGAATGCATTAAAACCCATGACATGATTTTCAGCTAAGTTCCATGAAAGCACCATATGGAACTTTGCAGTTCCATACGCTTGGACAGGATCTTCCCTGCAGTAGTTACTAGGATTTGTTACCATTTGCTTTCCTATGATATCTGCAAGAACCAGTTGTGTATTTTGCAAAAAAACTCCTCACACATTTTGGGTTGTTACAGACTGTTACATTAAGATTTCTCATGAATGAATCCCAAAAGGGAGGCTTTATGTGAAGAAAACACCCCAGTGGACTGGCACACTCTTCTGTAAACCTTCCACAAAAGCATTTGGAAATATTAAAGTTCTCATATGGCTGATGATTTTCTGTGAATTCAGTGTTTGGCAATCTAAAAGCTAATTACTGCAATAAGGAACTTATTTCTCCTCCCCCCAAATGCCATAATCAAATAAAAATATTTAAATCAATCTGGTCTTAGATTCTTAGTTATACCATGCAATTACATAAATCCTACTGCAAGACTGTTTTCCACTATTATTTTCTTTAACACTTACCAACTTGCATTCGCTTCACTGAGCATTTCTGAGATAATCCAATCCCATTGGAGGCTTCACAAAAATACTCTCCAGTGTCATTCTTTGTAACTGTATTAAACAGCTGTTAAGAAAGAGTCCAAAACCATTATCAGAACAGGGGAAAAAATCCTGTAAGATAGAAATTTTGACATGTCAATGTAGATTTGTTTGTTTGAAATGAAACCCAAAAATGAAACCCAAATGAAACCCAAATGAAACCCAAAAAACCCTGAAGGCAAGTAAAAAATTCTGGTCCATTTCAACCTTGTAACAGCTCCCTAGTCGCATTCCCTGATCCTTCAACTTCTGCTTGTTGCCTAAGAGGTTCCTTTAGATGGACATTTAACTCAGTGGAGTGTATCTACAAGTGTATAATTTTCAGTGGACCAGAACTTTCCAATAATATCCACTATTTTAGATATGCTCTAATTTCAGAATTCCTGAAATCAAACAGTTTCTTCATTTTATCAAAACAACAACCCCATTTACTGATCCTTCAAAAAACTTGATGCATACTGCTTACAATGCATTGTCAACTGAAATTTTTCAGAAGCAAAGAGTTGTTTGGGTGGTTCTCAACACTCCAAAAATGCACTTTGTCTTCTTCCAACAGAGAAATGCTAAACCATACTATTTCTGAAATAGTACCACTGTAAAAATGAAAATTAAATGAAAATGTGAGTGTAGCAGGACATCTCCCCCCATCACAGAAGAGCTAATCTGATGCCTGTTAGTTGGTGCAATAACTCAGAGCATCTTGCTTTCACATGAGCCTCACAGGAGCCTTGGTGAAGTAACTCAATCAGGACAATTTTTCTTGTGGTGAATTATTTCATCGCCATGGGATTGATGCTTTCAGCTGACAGTAAACATCTTGCTGTGGAAGCAGACATGGAAAGACAAGCTGGAATTTCTGACTGACATACACTTCACTTTCCAAATTGTAAAAGCTACACCATATTTTCACAAGGCAGAAATCTTCTGCACATTCTCTGGAAATGCGTGGGGTCTCCCCCCCAAAGTCAGGACCCCAGTTTGTGGTTTCTCTCCTGGGGGCTGAGTGTAAGGACTCTGTCTACGCTATCACCAATTCGGTGGTAAGTTACACTGACTCCTAACCTATACTATTTCCTTGCCAGCTGTAGTATAGGTACCTTAATGTCATGCACGGTTTTAGGTAACCTACTAGTAGTTCTTTTATTTTGCACTGTGAAATAAATAACTGTTTAAGGCCTCTTGTCTGTTACTTTCTGCCAATTCAATCACTAACTCATTTTATAATAGACCTAACTGTCCACTCTTAAGAACTTGTAAGCCAGAGCAATTTAGGTGCAGGTCACCTAAGTAGAGCTGCTGCAAAAAATCTAAGCCTAAGGCAGGGCTTTTCTAAAGCTCTCACTTGATCTGTAACAGAGATGAATAGAAACGGACCTCATATCAATTCCAGTATTTCTGTTTTCCTAATTATTAGACTTCTTAACTGTTTCTTTCCTAATGTATGCCATACTTTGATATTTTGAGAAGTGATTAGTAAGTTTGAGCATCCATCTGATTTCCGTGATGAGCATTCAGAACATCTGAATGCTTAGTCATACTTCAGTTTCCATGTTTGATTTTGCACAAGAGTAGTGCTCCTAGAACAACTCTTTACTTCTGAAAAATCTCAGCTCCCTAAGCAGCATCAAGCTCTTTTGAAGGATCAGCTAACGGGGGAAGAATGAGAGAGACACACAACCCACAAAACAAACTGCAACAAAAATGAAGAACTAAGCTTACTTACAGTCCCAACTCATTCCCCTCTGACTTCACAGGTCCTGGATGGGAACTTGTAAATGGCACTGGATTGTAGAGATTCTGTACTGCCCTGAGTGCTGCACTCCCCTTGAAGTGTATGAAGCTACTATTCCAAATTTTAAGGTTCTGTCAAATAGATCTCTATTGCCATACCAAAACCTCATTCTCACCTGGCACTAGTTTAACAATTGACAAGGTAAAATTTGCCATGTATTTCTAGATTCTCAGTTATCACTACTACAGCCTTGCACCTCACCCAGTTTGTGTGTATCATTCAATGTCTATGGCTTGTCACTGTTTTGAGGCAGAAACCACCTTCTACATTTCTCAGCACATTTGAGCATGACATTGACCTCTAACAAAAACCTTGTGAATTTTTGGATTTAGACTCCTGTGGATCATTCTACTGAACAGTAAATTTCATCTCCTTGATAGCTGTCTATGACAGAGTTGGTTATTACACTTACCAGAGTTCCAGACTTTTTATTCATGGTGTACGTTATGTTTGCTGCTCTAGCACTGCCTGTTCCTGTCTTCTCCAGCAAGGCAACACCATTCTTGTACCACTGGTACTCAGATGGAGGGGAGCCCTCAGTTTCCTTACAACTCATCTGCACGACCGTTCCTGTCATTGCGGAGCTGGGTACCTCACACACTGGAGTAGTCGGAGCAACTGGACAGTGAAATTGAACTTGTTACACATGCACTTATACTGTCCACACCTGTCAGAGTCTCAAATAGTTCATGTCTCAAACATTGATATAAAGTTTTGCCCATTATAACAAAAACTGTATAAAGAAGCTACAACCAAAGAAGCCTCCCTGAAGATACCTGACTGGGACTTTGGACTGAAAGTTAAAGTGCTGAGATTAAATAAAGTGAAAACTCATTCTTCAAATCACCTGAAACAAGCAAGTAAAC
Organism: Zonotrichia leucophrys gambelii; assembly: GCF_028769735.1. Classification (NCBI taxonomy): domain Eukaryota; kingdom Metazoa; phylum Chordata; class Aves; order Passeriformes; family Passerellidae; genus Zonotrichia; species Zonotrichia leucophrys. Next base: position 102,316,757 of record NC_088169.1, read on the forward strand.
AAGGAAAAGAGTGTGAGCCAAACCCAGCTAAAAATAATCTCAGGCTTGCTTTGGGGTGAGGGAGGCCATAGCCTGTCACTGATGGTGGAGACAGGAATGTGACATTTGGAACACAGCGAGGCTCATGCAGCAACAGCCAGAGTTTATTGATGTGTGCCCTCTTTGTGAGGGCTTTGAATTTCCCCTGCTTACAGATATTATTGGTCAAAGGTCTTAACTCTGCCCAGCTCACTGGCCAATGATACAGGTGCATTCCTGGTTCAAAGGGCTGGGGTCCCCTTGTTTGAACTTGAATTCAGCCTATCAACTTAAAACTGAGGACTCGTTTACTCCTTATTCTCTAAGGTGCTAGGCTGGTCGAGTTGGTATCTGTTACGGCCTAATTATCTGTGCAGCCATAGACCAGCTATAGCTGTCACAGTAGCCCAATGACCCATTTGTTGGGAGCAGGTTTGCACAGATTTCCCCCCGAGGTGAGGTGGGGGAGGAAGTTTTGGTGTGTTGTAACCTCTGCTCAGGGGCAGGGAACCCATCCTTCCTTACACAAACTGGCCATGGAACCCCCAGCCTTGGGAAGGCCACATCCATGGGACATTCACGTGGTGCCTTAATCCATCAAAGGCCCCTAAAGTGCTCCCCAGTGTCATTCCTGAAGCCTTGCACCCCAGGACGGCACATGATGCAACAAACCCAGTCTGTTGTAAGGGACAGTGGCAAACTCCCCCTGCCCCCCAAGGGAGGAGCCTGGATTTTCCCACCTAGCCTGAGTGTATATTAACCAATCAGATTCTATGCTTTTCTTCTTCACCACCAAGAAGACCAGCTGGAGAAGATCCTTGAAACATTACTGGGATCCATGGAGTTATGGTGTTTTCCTTATTTTGTCCCTGTTACTCTCAGTCCCTCCCACCTATTTCTTATTTCTCTCTCTCTCCTCTCATAAATTTACTATTAAATAAACCCCCATACTATTGTCACTGTCATTTGATCTCATCTGCACCTTGATATGGGCAGGGGCATTTCTAAGAACTTTACTAATGGGATCATGACAACATGAGGGCAGGCTGACAGTCATTGTGAGAAGCTGAGCACTTGATAACTACTACATCAATGAAATGAAGTGTAGGAGAAGGGCTGGAAGGCACAACCCTGCTACTGAGAGCACAGTAAAATTTATGAGTTGCTAAAAATGAAAGAGGTGCTTACTGCCAGCCTCCCCCCACCATATGCTGTGTCATCCTCTCTCCAATCTGTTCACTTTCATCCAACCCCAGAGAGTTTGTTTCACTTTGTTTCTTGTATGCAACAGACAGAGATGGGATAACATGGAATCTGTAGTCCAGCAATTGGCCCCTTCCCTACCCTAGTATTTAAAAACAGAAGTGAAGAAGAGAAAAAAAGATTTTTTGTATTAAAAGGAGTAAATTTTTGAGAGGTGAATGTCAGAAAGATTCACCGAGACATTGGTTGTCAGCATAGGCACTTTATAAACCCCAGTCTGAGGACCAAAAACCAATTGGTTACTACATTCCAGTTGAAATTAAAAATGAACATTCCCCCACAGAGATGCAGGAGAACTGTTTGTTCCTTCTCCTATGAAGATGAACATCTCTTTTTTGATTTTTAATATGTGAACAGAAAAGAAACTTAATTTTTTATTTTTTGGTACTTTATATAGAAAAAAAATAATGGTGAAGAGGCATCTGCGGAACATTAAAAGAACAACTGACACCTTAACTAGTATTGATTGTTTTTTCTTGGTTGATTTTAAGATAAAAAGCAGAAATAAAGAAAACCAAATTAAATACTAATTCACATTAACTTTCAAAGAGGTTTGTAAGCAACACATGTGTCATCCCCCCCCACTTTATCCTTTGGTCTTGAAGACTTCAACTTTAAATTAAGAAGCCACATTTAAAACAGGAAAGCTGTTGAGAAAGTAGAAGAAAGTGGGGTTACCCCATTGCTGATGCTACTCAGAAGTTCATGCATTTATCATCTTTTATGAAGAACTTAGAAATTGTGCATAATTTTGAATGATCAATGATTATTAGTTTTAATAGGACAGATATAGACTCTACAAAAGCAAGTATTTTCTTTTGTCCCTGTACAAGTAAAAAAGGAAAACTATTGGCCTCTACCACTCATCCAGTGAAACAAATACCAAATGCAATGTGAGAGCAATGCACTCAATATTCACTTTTCCATAAATTCTTTAACTGGGAAAGAAAACAAAGACTCACAAAGAACAACTGCTCCCCAGTAGGGCACCACCATCTCTCCTGTAAATAAAGTCTACTGATTGCCAGCTCTCTGGCTGGCATTGCACAAAAACTCTCTCCTTCCAAAACCAGGACGAGACTGTAGCATCTTGGAACGAACTTCTGCTTATGAATATTTGATAAGCGCTGACAGATGTTGACTTTCCAGTGCCAAACACCATGATCATCTTATCCAGATTCTCAGTCACTGAGCAACTTCAGTTTTGAGACCTGAAACTCACTTTGACTTAATAAAACCCTAGTTATGTCCCTTTCTAATGCAAGTGTGACTTTTGCCAAGCTGTTTTGTGATGTTGTAGAATGTTCATGTGCAAGTGTTTTTATAAACCCAGCCTGAAGGAGACCCAAAAACCTGGCACCCACACACTGTGTGGGCAACCCTACCTTCAACATCCCAACACCCCATCATCCAGTTCCTCTAAAAAGCCTAAGTAATAAAGTTTGTACCCAATACTGTGAGAGTAATAGTAGCCTCTCCCAGGCGTTGCCCCTCTTCACTCTTGGCACTGATTTCACAGCGGTAGGTCCCAGAATCCCTCCTAGTCACGTTCCTAATTCGGATTCCTGTGTTCAGCATCTCTGCTCGGCCTCGGAGATCACCTTCAGGGAGAAGAGACAGAGAGGTTTCTGCTCTTTGCTTACAGAATCATAGAATCACAGAGTGGTTTGGATTGGAAGAGACCTTGAAGATCATTTTGTTCCATCCCCACTGTCATGGGCAGACACCTTCCACCAGACCAGGTTGTTCCAAGCCCCATCCAGCCTGGTCTGGAACATTTCCAGGAATGGGGCAGCCACAGCTTCTCTGAGCAACCTGTGCCACTGCTTTACCATCCTCATAGGGAAGAACTTCCTTTGTATATTTCCTCTGCACATCTAACCTAAATTTCCCCTCTTTCAGTCTCTATAGTTTATTGGCTTATTCTGAAATAATGTACAATTTATCGATATTTTGTGTCATATTGTACATGAAACTATTGCTCATTAGTTCAGTGTTAGTTACCTGTCAGCAAAGAGCAATACGTAATCCCCTTCTGAAAACAGTATGAACCTTCCATTTAGTCCAAAAAACCACCCTCAATTCAAAAAACCTCCATCTGCCATACATTATCCACTTGGAAGATGGAATGCATTTTTCTGCAGGTGTTTCAAGAAAATATGTATAGCAGTAGTGAGGTGACTGAAAGACATCCCTTTCCACTAGAGACATGGCAATCACTAACTTAATTACCTTAAAGAAAAGGTTGTGTGAGACCACAGCAGAGTATCTGACATTTTAACTTGGCAAGAAAAACTTGATGGATTTAGCAAAAATGCTGCCATCAGACTTCTAACAATAAAGAAGTTTTTGTAATTCTACAGTTTATTATGAAAGTTACATGCACACACAGAAGCATGAGTTTCAGTGTTTCTCTAAATTACATGCAGAAAAAAACCAAGTTCATCAAGGTCAACACATCTGCAAGCTCTACAAACTAACAAAATCTCTGTGCTTTTATTTTACTTCTCAGCCTTCATTTATTGTGATCAGCGTAACAGAGACCCATATGTTCTCCAACATACAAAGCTTAAGTAAGTCCTTTTCAAAACATACAAAGAGAAATTCTACTTCTGAAAAGAACACAAATAATTTATAATATACAGCTGAGTTTATATTTTATGTATATAAAAAATGCTGAATTATTTATATCTAACCTCCTGCTTTACAGGAGGCTTCAGAAACCTCTTTTTAGGATAGGAGTGCAGAGCCTGCAGTAGTTTAGGGGAGTTTACATCCACATGTAATTTCATTGTTGAAAAATCACAAGAAATCTGCAATATCATTTTTTTAGCCTTTAATTTTATTATATTTAACTTAATTAAAAGGTAACTAATAATTGATGATTTTAGAAATGGCTTTTTTACCCCAGAGAAGAGTTCTCTTTCTCAAAACAACAGCTCTTCTATATGAACAGCCAAGAGCCTTCTTGTTCAGTCTTATTGGTGTTGTTCCCCAAGAAAGAGTCAATAGCTATGCTAGAGAATGACGTGTTAAACCATCCATTTGCAGTACTGTACCTGTAAATTCACTGTTGTAGTAGACAAATGAGACTCCTTGAGACTGGATTTTCTTCCACTCTATTCTTAAACTCATCCCTTTCGAAAATTTGTGTTTGCAACTAAGAATAGCCTCTAGAGGGAAGAAAAAAAATAAAGACAAAAGGGAAAATTAGAGATTTTAGTATTGTGTTGATACACATTCAGGTTCCATGGAATTCATGTTCCTCCTTCAAAAGAACTTGTACAGTCAGCAATGGCCAGATCTACTTCTCAAAGTGATGCTTCTCCAGATTTACACAAACACAGTAGGGAAAAAGAAACCAGTAATTTTCTTATACTTCAGTGGCTTTTGGGTCAAACTTCAGATCCAGGGAATTCCCATGCTGAATAGGGTTTATTACTTTCTCCATCTAACATGGGAATATCTACTTTATCAATTACATTTTTTATTACTACCCTCATTTTAGTTTAAACAATTCTGAGCAGATCGCCCCTAAAAAGGGGGACTCTGATTTTGTTGTAAACATATTTTTTGAGTTACCATTCTGAATTCAGTATCAATAGCTTTTTAGTTTAAATGTATAACTTAATGGAGATGAAAAATATTGCAGTAAGATGGTTTAAGAAACAAATGCAATATAGACCTTGCTACCTGTAAGCTACTAATTTTCCATTACAGGCCACAATATCCAGAGCAAAAGCCTTTATAGGTTTGACAAGGCCTGTCTAGCTTTCATAATGCCAACATGCACTGCCCAAACACAATCAACCATCATCCTCCTTTCCAGTCTAAACAAACGAGGCTGGAAGGTAATTAGGAGCTACAGACAGATCTACTCCCTCGCCCTTCAGAGTCTGATTTCCTAGGTCTGCTCTGAAAAGAAACAAAAACCCAGACTGGTAGCCTTGGTGATACCTCACAGGGGAAAAAAAATATCCAGACTTGAAAGAAAAATTGAGGCAGGAGGGTGTTCCTTGCCAGAAACATGTTACACGTGCACTGGCTGTTTTGAAAAACATACTGTGCACTCAGGAAGTCTGAGGTTCCTGACTTCAGGTTGAGTGTATGGGTGGAGGCTTCCTGAATCTTAAGATTTGCTAGTTTCCTTCCCACTTTGTTTTTTGTATCCTTCTAACAAAGAAAAACCATCATTCAAGCTCAGCTTGCTTTTGCTACTGGCCTTGTGTCAGCTGGCTTGTCAAATGAGCTGGTCTCTATTAGCTGACACAGAGACAGCTCAGCTGAAGTGTTCTCAGCTGAACAAGTCACCTCTGTCTCAAATGAGCTGTCCCTTTCTTGCATCCCACATGTTTTGGTTTCAGAAAAAAACCCCAGCACTGATGCCCACTCACTATTCTTATTCAGAGAAAAGGAATGCATGGGAGAAAGGGAGTGTGCACAGAACAGAGAGAACATAATAAAATTGTCCTTAGTTATAGCTCCCCTCTCCTGCTTTTTCCCCTGATAATAGAGTCAGGGAGAGGCATTTTCCAGACTTGCATTAAGGTAGGTCCACTGGATACTGTGCATCAGCACTGGTATTGCTAGGCCTGCAAAAACCCTCTGGAATCTTGGAGAGGTCTGCACAATATTTAATTTGGATTTACATCTGGTCTGGAGGCTATCACTGGTGATAGAATTATAGAATATCTCAAGTTGGAAGGAATGCCAAGAATCAGTGAGCCCAACTCCTTGCTCCTTGCAGAACTACCTAGAACAAAACCATGACTAGGAGTGTCACCTAGAGCTTGGTACCATGACCACTCCCCTGGGGAGCCTGACCAGAGCCTGACCATCCTCCTATACAGTGAGAGGAGTTAGAGGAGAAAAGGAAAATGCATTTCAGACCAGCTATGCTCAGTGGAATAACTGTCTATTGGCCCTACCATTCCTTGGTGCTGCAACACATGGAGAACTTGGCTTGGCATCTGGGCTGTGCTAAACTGATTCCATTCAATGTACAAATCACAAAAGAAAAAATGCAAGCCATATACCATATAAAAATACAGAGCCTAATCAAGCTTTAATATTAGCAGAAGCATTTCTCTCTGCTTTTGCCTGCCTTGAGCTCTAAATGCATTCTGTCAAGACAATAGTTAACAGAAGTCCAGATGACAGTTTTGGAGACCTCTAAAATATTTGATTATTACCTGAATAAGGTTTAAAGTTTATGACCTTGAATAAGGTTTAAAGCTCAGAGAACAGTTTTTTTGATCCCAAATTCCCACCTCTCTCCACTCCAAGCAAATTCAAAAAACAAACCCACATAACCCACAAACCTCACACTACAGTACTCCCCTTTCTCATCTACCCAGCAAACAGGTTTTCCTCTTTTCCTCTGCAAATTCTCCACCTCATTATTGGAAGTAATTTGCTATTTTATATATGACATATATATATACATATATAACTATGTAAAGAGCCATTACAGCTACTGACAAGTAAAAACAGCCATTAAATTATTGTTACTTACAATTAACTAACTTATATCTGTTCTTTCTAGTCCTTCACTTTTCTGTCTTTTAAGATATTTAATGTTTCTCCTTTTCATCAGCTCCCATAATATTATGTGGAAGAAAACCAGGCAGAAGTTACAGGACTGACAAACAAGTCATAGAACCACAGAACAGGAGAGGTTGGAAAGGATCTCTGGGGAGCACCTAGGTCAACCTCACCTCGAGTAAGAGAAAGTGGGGACAAGACCAAGATAGTGCAGAATCAGTGGAGAGAGTAGGCACAAGACCCCTCAGGAAGGAGCAAGAATACCTCAATATCTGCACAGCTTCTGTACACACAGTTTGCATGTATTGTGTATATATTAAAAACTACCACAACAATGCCCATACTGTACCTTTAAACTCCTCTGCTTTTACATTTTTGTTATCTGTTTCAATGGAGATTCCAGACACATCAGGATCTGCAAAGGGACAGCAAAAAAGACAATTGAGCAATAAACATTTGTGATTTCACACAAAGCACATTGCTTGTGCTTTGGCAGCTACAAGCAACATTTTTGAGACCTCCTCACACTGTACAAGTTAGACATTGCCTACGAAAAAGAGTACAAACTAAGAGCTAGACTAGGGCTGGCCTTGAACAGTTCATCTTTTTTCTCCAGGTTCTGGCATTTGTAAAAAATAAGTAATTATTTTTTGCAATGGCATAATGACATTAACATGTAAGAAGTTCTATATAACCAGAAAAAATTTTATGCTATGGTAATTTCTGTTTATAACTGGGGAGACATCCATTAATCTATAAGTGTATTTTCCATAGCAGTCTTATTACAAGGCATGCATATTTTCTGAAGAATACCACTTACAGTTTCTACAGGGTAAAAAATATGTACAGTAATTGGCAATTATCTCAAATTCTTCTTGAAATGGGAAGGAAGATAATAAAGATTTATCTAGTTTTAACTCAAAGAAAGAAAAAATCCCTACATACTCTTGGATATTGTTGGAGGAACTGCAGGGGGTTCTTCTAAAATAGATGGCTGAGGATGGAATTGTGTGAAATTGTATTCTATCTGAGAACCATTTATTGGTAGTGAAAAGGATGTTGCCCTACTAAGGAAGAATAGAAAAGACAGAAAATGAACAAGGGGAAGGAAGAAGAATGGGCAGAGAAAGAGAGGGGGGGCGACTGAGAGAAAAAATGGGCATTAGCAGCAGAACCTCAGAGTGGGCCATCAATGTCCAGCTAGTCAGGGCTAAATGACGAAAAGCTCCGAAGCTTGTGACACAGTTACTTTTATACTCCTTGCTCGTCCCAAAATCTGCAATGCTGAGAGGAGATCATTGGTCCAGTCTAACATTCCAGAGCAGCCCAATGCCCTCTCACCATCTGAGTGGAGAACCTCTCTGGAGGTCAGTGTCCCTGGTGGCCTCCTACTGACTGCCCATTATATGTGAGATGTGAGATGGCTGCCAGGCAAAGGCTCCTGAAAGATGGGGCTTTCCATCTTCTCCTAGCTGCCTCCTGCTGATAGTGAAAGATTTTAAAATCATAGAAAATTCGGGGAGCTAGAAAGAAAGTTAGGGTTAGTAGGCCCTGGGAAAATGTTAAGGGTAGGCCCTAGGAAATGTTAGGCCTTGTGTTTGTTAGATCATGTGAAACTGCACCTCTGTAATCAATACATGATAAATGATATGATTGTTAGATGTGATGATTACTTAATAATTAGGTGTAATTATTGTTTAATCATAAGAAGAGTCATGAGAAACTATGTTTGAGGGTCTGAGGCAGATCACAAGAAATCCATGCTCGGATGAAATCAATGTATACAATAGAACAATGTAAGTTTAATAATTATTATGTAAGTCATATAATGATAGAATACAAAACACGTTCAGCTGGAAACCATGTCAGAGTCAGATTTGGGTCTGTACCCCTGACACCCAGATCTCTTAAATAAAAGCACCTGCATATAATCACTCTGTGATTATGTGCTCCTGAATGCTAACATTGCAAGTAGCACTTGTACAGCCCCTCTCCCCACACCTCTGGTGATTTCAAACAATATTGAGACAGAACTCGGAATTAAATTGGTTCCTCACACTCATGTATTGGGAACACTGAAATTCCAGAAAGAGCAAGTGAAATAACCACTAGACCTATATCAACCCCCACCCAGCTACCAGGAGTTGGGCACAGGTATTATAATTAATCCACATCAGACTAGCAAGTGCTTAACAACAACTGAACACAGGTCTACTTTTTTTTTTTTTTTTCCCAAAAGCATCTCAAGTTCTCTTGGTTTAGTACTAATTTTGAAGGTGCACAGACACTTCTACTAGACAATGCAGTCTATTTCCTCCGTCTGCATCAGCCAACTGAACAATTGCTATAGTGGATATGGACAAGAACTTGGAACCAATCCATCAATATTGGAACCAATCCACCAATTTCCATCAATATTTAGAAACTTGACTTGGTTAAAAATAATTTTATTTTGACTGATAGAAACTAGGAAAATAGCAAGATTAGATGTTCTTAAGCCCACAAACTTCCTTCGTCCATCCCTAATTAATTTATCTTTCTTCTGCTTAATGGGGGAGGAGTTGCACACACCCTAGCAAATGAATATCTAGTCTTGACCTGAAGACACAAACAAATTAACAATGTCTTGATTCTTATGGCTTTCTTTTAACAGTTGATTACTTTTGTTGAAATTAGTGCCTCACTTCTGCCTTGAGTGAATCCATTTGGGCTTTCAGTGCTGAAAGTTTTGTTTGTTTGAAGATATCATAATGGAATCTCAGAGTGGTTTGTGTTGGAAGGGATCTTGAAAGGTCATCTAGCTCAAGCTCCCTGCAAATGAGCAGGAACATCTTCAACATGAGTAGGTTGCTCAGAGCACTATCCAGACTGACCTTGAATGTCAGTGTTTCACCACTCTCACTGTAAAACCTTTCTTCCTTATATCTAGTCTGAATCAACCCTCTTTTAGTTTAAGCCATTATCCCTTGTTCTAACCCACAACAGGCCCTACTAAAAAGTTTAGCAACATCTTTCTTGGAAGTCCCCTGTAAGTACTGAAAGGCTGCAGTAAGGTGTTCCCAGAGCCTTCTCTTTCACAGGCTGAACAATCCAAATTTTCTCAGACTATTTTCACAGGAGGCATGCCATATCCCCAAGATCATTTTAGTGGCCCTCTGGACTGGCTCCAATAGCTCCATGTGCTTCTATGCTGGGAAGCCAGAGCTGGAAGCAGCCTTGCAGGTGGGGCTTCACCACAGTTGGGCAGAGGGACAGAATTCCTCTCTTTCCTGCTGCCATGGGGTTTTGGAGGCAGCCCAGCACACAGGGGGTTCTTGGGCTCCCAGTGCAGCCTCTCACTCACCAGCACCCCGAAGTCCTTCTGGTAGGGCTGCTCTGTTCATCCCCCAGCCTGGATTGATACCAGGGGTTGACCCAGGTGGAGCACCTTGAATTCAGTCTTTTTAAACCTCATGACATTCCCATGGGCCAGTTTTTGAGCTAGTCCAGGTCCTTTTGGATGACAATCAAATCCTTCAAGTGCAGCAACAGCACCACTCATCTTGGTGTCATCAGCAAATCTGCTGAGGGTGCACTCAATCCCTTTGTCTATGTAAATGATGAAGACATTAAACAGCACTGATCCCATATACCAAATGTAGTACCCTAATCATAGGTAATCACTCCAATCAATCAGAATACCCTATCATAGTTTTTTCTCAAATAAAGATCATTCCTTATGGTTTAAGTCCGACACAACACAGGGAATTCTTCATTCATTCTGTTCCTATGGCCTTTTTCCTCCTTAATTTTCTGGAGTTTTTTTCAGCATCCTTTAAAAATACAAATTACAGTTCTACAGGTGTCTATAACCACTGCCTCAGAGTCATGGAGCACCACTCAGAAATGTTATCTGAGGCCCGGGCACTGTAGCAAGAGTTCATTCACTGTATATTGTGGTGGCTTGACCTTGGGTGGCTGCTGGACACCCACACAGCTCCTCCTCCTCAACATGACAGGGAGAAAATAAGATTAAAAAGCTCATGGGTCAACAGAAAGACAGGGAGTCAGGGAGTTTAGTTAGCAGTTACCATCACAGGCAAAACAGACTAAACTTAGGAAAAAAATAGTTAAATTTACTGCCAATTTAAAACAGAGTAAATGCAGTAGTTGTGGGAATGTGCTCCTCTCTTCTGCTCCTTCCTCTGCATGTTCTCTCCTACTCCAGCATGGGCTGCTTTCTATAGGCCACAATTACTGCCAGGAACCTGCTCCAACATGGATTCTCTGTGGTGCTTTCCTGCTATCTCACATCCCCTTCCAAATACATGTCCAACAATTCTTGTGTCTAAAAGAACACAGCCTCACCTGACAGTGTACACTGAATTTTCATGTGTGCACATTACCAAAAGATCCAAATTGGGTATAGCTATCCTGTCTGTAATATGTTTCAATTTTATCCACTTTATGTTACTCCAAAAGTTATAATCAGAAGTTTGTAATATGAAATAAATAAGACATGAAGAATTCTAGCAATGAAATTTATGTACTCTGAGAATATTGAAATAGCAAAAAAATATTTGCACTACAAATAGCACTTAGAAATTTTTCCCATCACTCTAAGAAAGAAAACTTTCCTACTAAACTTTAAAGAAAGAAATTTTAAAAATCTTCTGTATAAGCCCCCTCACACCCTGTTGAAACTGGAGGAGGAAACCATTTCTCCAGCTTGTCCCAAAGCAATAATTTCTCCTGCAAGTCCATACACAGCCCAGCTCCTTTTTTTGTTCAGGATAGAATAGCCTGGAATCAGTAAGTAATTTTCTTTTAAACATATTAGGTCCTATTTAGATTTATGAGAAAAAACGAACATGTGACTTTTACCCAAACCATATTTCTAGAACAATACCCCTCTTCCCCCATATTCTAGATGCCAATAGTTAACAAATCCCATTTATCTATTGAAATAACATCTTCCTTCATGATGGGGAGGAGCATTTTATTCTGAGACTGACAACAGCTAACACTTGATAACATTTCAAAAGGAAGCCTTTCTAGATGTCCAGTGTGTGGATAAAACCATTTATAAATTATTGTCTCATCAGCCTCTTCTGATGGACACAAAGCAGCTCTAGTACAGGCAATTCACCACTCTATTACATTCTCTGTTTCATGGGCCTGGAAATTTGTCCCCTCCTCATTAATACAGGTGTCATGCAGCTCATTGTCATGATCAAAATATTCACAGAATATGAAGCCAAAAATGGAAAACATATTTTATGACTTCTAGGTCAGGACCACTATGGAAGTCATTACAGAATTACTTTGCATGCTTTTTACTGGGAGCATGCAGCTGCACAAAGTCTCCATATTTACCCTTACATCAAAGGATTTATAGAATACATGAAGATTCTATTATACAATACAATTAAGGAGAAAATGTGAGAAAGAGGGGGAGAAAGGAGAGAAAGAAGTTCAACATACTCACACAAACCACACATATACATGACTCTTTTCAAGAAGCTGTAGAGTTCAAACAGCAATGTAAGGCAGTGCAGAGACAGCTGACTATATCAAAACCATTTTCTGATCAAGCAGAAAGACAGGAGAAGTCCTTAAAGCTAGAGCATCTCTCCCTTTAGACATCCTTTGAGAAACGTCTGTGTCAAATATTCAGAATCCAAGTCTTCAGCTTTGGGTTTTAGTTCACCATATAAAGAGCAATAGTGAAAAGAGGACATATTACTGTACCAGTAAACCTTTTATTCAGGCCACTTTTTAAAGATCAGGGAAAAAAAGGAAAAAAAAGCTGCTTTTACATGTCAGTAGCTATGTTTGTTTAGAAGTAAACTCCAAAATCCCACACTTTCCCTTTGATAAACACTCATGGCTGTAAACTGAAACTACTAGCTAGACCAATCATTAAGGAAAAACATATTAGTCAAATCAAATCAAAAGAAACAGTGTGCCTGGAAGAAATTACAGGAGAACAGAGTCAAAACAAAGTTATAAGTACAAGAGAAAAAACAGTCTTGCATTTGTTTTGCCAAGTTCTAAACAACAGGTGGTCTAAAGCAAAGTCTAACAAAGGGTTTCTGAGGATACTGTAAATTTAGGAAGTCCAGCATCTCAAGAATAAAGGCCAATTCTCTTACTGAAGTCCCTGAAAGAGAACAGGAAACCAGACATCTGTTTGTTGTTAGCATCATTCAGACGTGACCACTTCAGGGTGAAGCCTCAACTACATGATTAGGTGCTGATGCAAACTTCTCAGCCATGGAACTACCTACCACAAGGCACTCAAATGATACCTGGAGTTTTGCCATTGTCACGTCATTTAAGCACACCTGGTTTGGCTCCCTTTTGCTATACTTCACAGAATCACAGCATTACTAGGTTGGAAGAGACCTTCAAGATCATCAAGTCCAATCCATGCCCACACACCTCAACCAAACCATGGCACTGAGTGCCCCATCCAATCTTTGTTTAAAAACACACCCAGGGATGGTGACTCCACCACCTCCCTTGCAGGCCATTCCAGTACTTTATCACTCTTTCTGTGAAAAACATTTTCCTAATATCCAACCTATATTTCCCTTGATGCAGCTTAAGACTGTGACCTCTCATTCTGTCAGTTGCTGCTTGGAGAAAGAGACCAACCCCACGTGACTGCAGCCACCCTTCAGGGAGTTGTAGAGAGTGATAAGGTCACCCCTGAGTCTCCTTTTCTCCAGGCTGAACACCCCCAGCTCCCTCAGTGGTTCCTCACAGGGTTTGTGTTCCCAGCCCCTCTCCAGCCTCGGTGCTTCCTCTGGACGCGCTCAAGGGTCTCAAGGTCCTTCCCAAACTGAGGGGCCCAGAACATCTCACTGCTTCCCTCCATCTGGTCTCTTTGGCAGTGAGGGTCCCCCACCAAAAAGTGTAGAATCCAATGGATAATTATACGTTTGGGCAACTGGGAACACACAGGTACCTCCTGGTGGGGGGACATGTTTGACACTGTCCCTTGCAAGGCTGCAGATCTGCTGCATCACGTAGGATCACACACAGTGCTGGGTCTGGGGACCCCTTTGGTGGGGGGCCCTTGATGAGCCCTGGCACCCCCTCAGTTGTCCCTCACACAGATGTGGCCTTCCAGAGGTGGCAGGCCCCACAGCTGGGCCAGTCTGCCCGGTGGAGGATGGGTGTTCACTGCATCTGGCCAGAGGCCATGGCACACACCCAAACCTCTCCTCCTTCCCTGCCTTGGTGTAGGGATCTGTGGGAGCCTGGCAGCAGCAAAACCTGGGGCTGGGGCTTCTACCCCAAAGGTGCTGGGCTGGGCTCTGTCCTGGATGCTCTTCCAGATGCTTCCCCAATTGTGTCATTTTATCTCAATCTGCCTGAAGTGGCTTAACCCTCAGTTCAGGGTTTTCAGTCAGAAGGCCCATCCAGGGTGGGCTTTGCTGGTGCAACTGTGTTATACACTTTTGCTATAATAGGCAAAAGTCTTTCATATAAAGATGTTTAAGCCATAAACCATAACATTTCAGTCTCCAACAAGGTCCCTTCAATCCAAACCATTCTGCAACCCTGTGATTAAGTTAACAACATAAACACAGCATTAAGACCTCAAATTTTGAACAAGAGCTAGAGGAAGTTACCCCACATCACTAGGGGGAAAATAGGCAAAAGAAATTCAATTTCAGTCACTCAGCTACCTTAATCCTCAGCTTTGTGGGGACTGTTAAGTGAAATCAGGAAAGCCAGCACATCCGTCATGGTGTCTTAGTTTTCAAGTTAAGAAAAAAAAAAAAAAGGAAAAAAACTTTAAAGTAAAAGTAACTTAACAAAAGGCTTTTGTTAAGACTTTTGAAGTTTTCAGAGCCAATTATCTAAAGTTATCAGTGGGAGTCCTAAGAATTTAAGGTTAATTTCATTTCAGAGCCCCAAGGACAGTTGGCTCTGGAAACAAAAAACTTGAAATGCTTGTAGAGAAGAAAGTGGAAGGGAAAAAAAGTCAAGTGGCACAGGGCAAGAAAGCAAGAGATTATTTAGGTCAGCCTTTCTGAAAAACTGAACACAGAAGTACAACAATTTTAGATAAACTCAACAGCTTCCTAAGTGCTTTCAGTAGTCCCTGACACTGAAAAAATACTGCATGAGAGAGGGAAATACTGAGGAAAAACTATAATTTAATGTTTTATAATTAATAATCAAAATGTAAAATTTAGTTCCCTTCAATGTTTATATTGCTTCCTTCTTTTCTACTCACACAGAAGAGAGGAAGGGTTTGAATGCACAGAACATGCAACTTGCAAAGGTTCAATGTAGCATAGAGTTTATTCCAACAGAGAGACACCACAGAAAGCATGTGCTGTTAGCCAAATAAATATTTATAGCTTGCACTTTTACAACTCTCAAAACACCAGTACTCCCCTTGTCTCCATGGCAATTCAGAGGGAGCTTCTGCAAATGGGGGATGGGGATTTGAACTAGTCAGGCTCTCAGAAAAAGCCTATTTTCCAGCCATCTCCTGGTCCTGCCCATCAATGGTTTCCACAGCAACTCATTGGCAGCTCAAAGACAGCTTGTAAATGCAGTGAGAGCCTATAGCTGCTTCAGCTGTTGCCTATTTTAAGATGCATCAAGATGCTGAGAACATGTGTCTAGTGCCACCATTTTTCAAAAGACTATTTGAATAGGCCATTGGTGTATAAGCCCCCTACCACTGCTGTCCCACCCCCCTCATATACGGTGCAAAGCTGAAGCTGAACAAACAGACTTCCCTTTGCATTTCTAGGGGTAACAATCCAGCAGAAACACTTCCCTGTGCAAACACCTGGTGAAACTGCATTATGTTATTAAATGTGCAAAAGAAAGCTTGGCATCCAGTGCAAGCCAGCGTGTTCCTCTGGAGTCAATAGTACCAAGATTGATTTACATCAACTACAAGAGAGTTGGAAAACCAGAAGAAACAAACAACAGCCCAGCATTCCCCAAATGAACACAACCATTCTGTCCCCCAATTTGTGATAAAGATCTCTGAAGCCTCCTACAAGCTTTAAGTGACTTTTGCTGGAATTGCCAAACAATTTGGAAAGAATAAACACTTTCATGAAGTCACCTCATTTATAAACCTATAAATACACCCATTATTTATCTTAAAATCCTGAAAACAGATTTTGTTTACTTTCAAACTGTATCAACCAGTATTACTTACAATTCCAGTATACTCCATATGAAACTGGAGTCCTTGCTCATTCAGAACCAGTGAAGTCAGGCAAGTTCCCTTTCTGTTGGAGCATATTTCCAGATGTTTAGGAGGAACACCTGGATAGTATAATTTAAAATTGTTCTAAGTAAATACATTGGTAAAGTGAGGGGGTGTCTCATCCTGTAGTTAGTCCTATTAATTTAAGCTGGAACCAAATCTTTTGTGCATCATAGAATCATATAATGATTTGGGTTGGAAAAAACATTCAAGATCATCCAGTTTCAACCTATCTGCCCCCCTCAGTCCCTCTTAAATGGAGCTTCTCAACACTTCTGTGATTAATCTCAATATTTCTACTAAACACACTGCAGAGGATGAGTACATACAACACTGTATTAAGTTCTGGCTTCTAAAGGTATAGGAGTAGCTAAATAACCAGAATTGTGCACAGCAAGCATCTCAAATAGCAGGCAGGATAGCTAATTTGGCTCATTACAGAGAAATGTCTCATTTGCAGCAAAGTATAATGATCAATTAATTGCCACCTTAAATCCCACTACGTTCCACCAATGAAGGAGATAAAACATCTGAAATCGTTGAAAATTTTTTAAAAACCCATTCTCTCTGAAGCAAATATTGACCTAGAATACAGTTCTATATACAATGTGTGTAACTCCTTGAGGTGAGTTTTTAAAAAGGGCATTACTTATGCTTTTTCTCATTCAGATTTTTCAGACTTTGGGACACACTATTATGACTTTATTCTATTTAGTATGCCCATTTAAAAGAAAAAACAAGTCCTTCCAACACTGGTAGGCTGCTCTCTAAATATTCAGAAAGGGTCTTGTGCAATGCTTTGTGAATTTGGGACTCCTGAGATGTTTCCAGTAACTGGGGATGGGAGTGGTGGTTTCACTTGTGTAAATGTCACTTGAACCATGAATTTTAGGACTGCATCCCATTACACAGCACTGAACTTGGTTTTTAGGCCTTTTGTCCTCCAGACTAAAGACCAGGTTCTTTGCCAATATGAGCAGGGAACATGATTACCAGTTCTCACAGCTAAAAGAATATTGTGAACCCTTCCTAAAATCCAAATGCAATGGCCAAATTGCTCATCCCATTTTCATTCACAAGTTCTTTTACACTGCCAAAGTTGCTCAATAGTCCCCTCCTGGCAGAAGCCACTAACAGCTGTGTTTGATGAACAGTACCTTCAATCAGCTTTGTAGCTTACAGTATGAATGCATATTTTTAACTCTAATTCTACAGGCCTTTAATAGATAATTTAGTTATTTAATGGCAAATTTTATAGAAACATCTTCTGGCATATTTGAACAAGACAAGCTACTCTAATTCTATTAAGGCTAACACATACGAAGAGAAGCTACAGCAAACAGAAGATGTTTTTAACACTCTAAGGAGGAGGTTGATTAGAAGAAATCCTCCGGAAGGTAGAGCTAGGAACAATAGGTCACAGTATAAGATGTGCCAAGTTTTCCTTAAAGGGGACAAAGAAAATTAAAAAATCCAACTAAAAAACACTACAGTCTTCATCACAATAAAAGCTACACAAGCAAAGCAACATACAGGTATTCAGATTAGAAGAAATTAGAACAACACTGGAAAGTTACACAGGAAAGAGGAATAAACAAACTCTATGCCTTATCCATTTTTAAATCAAGCATAAATCTTAACTCGGTGATCATCACAGCTTTCCACAGGAAAGATGTTTTAGGAGCCACATCCTCTAAAGTATTTCCCGGATTAAATACTTTGCAGCTTTGCATCAGAAGAAGGGAAAGCTCAGTACATGAGCCAATATTCACAATTCAGTGGTTAGCTCCTTCCTGTAATGGGATTTGATGATCTTGTCTGCAGGTACTTACACTAAGCTGTTGCACTGTCACAAAAATCGTCTTAGAGGGATTTATTACAATAATGTATTCCACAATCTTCAGGTCTGTGCCCAAAAATTGCTATTGTATCTTTAAGACCCTGCAGCCCAAGACATGGTGCGTGGCGGACCAGGGTGATGAAGAGTTTTGCTTTATGTATGAGCATTTTTAAAAGCTCCCTGCCCAGCATTTTCATGGCTCTGTGCAGCGTGGGTTTTGCCGGGCTGGCTTGGTTTTTGGCCCAGGCAAAAAGCTTTTCCTTTCCTTGGCTCAGAGATGCTGCAGCAGCAGCCTTTGAGCTGCCTTGAGGTGAACTGAGCAGCTCCTGCTCAGAGACCAGGGACGTTGTGTCAGCAGGAGTGGAGCTGCCCTGCTCCAATGCAAGCCACACTCCATGAACCACACTGGGCTGGGAAGAAAACACACTGAGAGGCTCCAGCCCAGCTGCTTTACCTGCTGGGATCTGCTGGACTTTGTCCTGGGGAGAAGGCTGATGCCAGATGAGACATTGGGCCTCCGTCTGCTGCTGGAACTGCTCCCTGAAAGCTTCTGCCTTCCCAAGAGGGAAGCTGACACCATCCCAGATTGCAGGTTGAGAGCAGGTAATCTCTGCCATTTTGGGTCTTTGTTCCAGTGTGTTGGGGTGAAATATGAGAGTTTGATATCTAGCAGTTATTTACTTTTTTCCCTGCCTTGTGGGCATTCTGTTTGTTAATAAACCCTTGGGTGTTTTTTCATTTTTGTCTATTCGTATTCATTTCCTATTGCTGGAAAGGAACTGCTGGAACCCTTTAGAGGAGGCAACTCATTCCAGTGCTCTTCTTTAAATCGTCTCAAACTGAGACAAAAATGAAACAAAAAAAAGATGTCAGCAATCTTGCAATTCTTTAAAAACACAATAAAAATATTTTTTAAAGCCATGATTTTTTTTTTTAGAATAAACCACATGCAATTAAGGATTCTGCCCCCTGTGTCACTACTATCTCCAGCACAACTTCCGTGCTTAAAAGTCTGGTGGTTAAAGTGGCTGTCTGCAAAACCTCAATAATACAAAATATCATCACTTTAGTTGTTTAGTACCAAATTTTATAGAAACACCTTCTGGCACATTTGAACAAGATTGAAGCCACTCTAATTAAGGCTGACACTTGCCTAGAGAAGCTAGAACAAACAGAAGATGTTTTTCACACTCAAAGGAGATGGTTGATTAGAAGAAATCAACATTACATTTCTAGAATACCTGTTAGAGTCAATAGATCAACATATTTTATTAAGTCATGCCTGCCATATAGGCATATATGCTGCTTTAAGCTAATGTTTTGTCATGTACTTCACCTACTTCTGCCTGCATTCCCTTTATAACCAACTGCTCATGGCATATTGATGCTCTAGAAACTAGGGTGACACAATTATTGCTTAAAGTTCCCTTTACAAGACAGAATCATTAAGGTTGGAGAAGACCTCCAACCTTAAGTCCATCCTGTGACCAATCCCTATCTTGTCTCCCAGACCAGAGCACTGAGTGCCATGTCATTCACTGGACACCTCCAGGGGTAAGGACTCCATCACCTCCCTGGGCACCCCATTCCAATGCTTGAGATCACTTCCCAAGAAGAATTTCTTGCCCATGTCCAACCTGAATGTTCCCTGACACAACTTGAGGCCATTTCCTGTTGTCCTGTCACTTGTTTCCTGAGAGAAGAGCATGGCCCCACCTGGCTGCACCTTTCTTTCAGGGAGTTGTAGAGAGTGAGAAGTTGCCCCCTGAGCCTCCTTTTCTCCAGGCTGAAAATTCCCAGCTGCTCCTCATCAGACTTCTGCTCCAGACCCTTCCCAAGCTCTGTTGCCCTTCTCTGGACATGCTCCAGCACTTCCATGTCTTTCTTGCAGTGAGGGCCCAGAACTGGACACAGGATTTGAGGGATGGCCAGGACAGGAGGACAATCATTGCCCTGGTCCTGATTACATTAAGACAAAATAATACCACTCTGACTGAAGAACAGTCCAAGGACTATGCTGGAAAACAACTTATTCAGGCATCAGCATAAATGCTATGATCACAAAATAAGGTCTTCAGAGTTCAGCTCTAAATTCACAGAACAGTTTCGTTTTTATAACAGGATCTAGGCACACTTACAGATTTATTCCCACTCTTGTTGCAGGGCTGAACTTATTGCAATGAGCCTGGATGGTACAGAGCATCAGTAGTTCTATGAGTGACCAAGAAATCAAGAAAAGAGAACAAGATGGCTTGTTGAATAATACATTGCTACCCAAGAGATACCCAAAGAGAAACCCACTGCCAACTCAGTCAAAGTTCAACAGTTTTGCGGAAAAAACCTTTGAAAAATAAGCCTGAAAGTTTTTATTGTTTATGAGCATCAGGTGTTATTTTAGGGCAGAGACGGAATAGGTTCTTTACAGGACAAAATTAATTACCCTTATACAGGAAGGATTATCCACTTCAGAGTTCACAGATATGAAATGCAACTCTTTGTACACAACTCTTCATAGCCAAGTCTACACATATCTTCTACTTAAACAGTCTAATTTTATAACAAAGTCTCTTGTCCCATTTAGCCTTAAAACTTCCTTGGACATAATTGTCCACCCAGCATATGTCAGCAGAGGCAGCTTAAGATTGAACTGTCTACCCTTCAGTCAACAGAATTGGCAATCTAAAATAACCAGATTTTTTTTTTACATGCAAGATTTCAGCAGGGCTCCATAAAGGCACAGGGGATTCAAACACAGCATACACATGCAGGATTGCAGCTTTAACAGCAACACAAAGCAGTAGATAATTTTTTCCATTTCAAAACTGATTAGTCCCCTCCCAAAACTGAGAGTGTTTAAATTACTAGTATATCTACACTGAATTTAAAAAGTATGCCTTGAGACAGAGTTAGCTCAGGAAATATGTTCTGCACCTGAAAGTCCATACCTACTGGCTGTCCCCCTCCTCTTTCTCCGTTCACATAGCTTTCAAAAGCTTTGAATAAACTTTAAATATGTGCAATTGCTTACAGAAGCATCACTTCATTCTTCTCTCACAAAAATCAGTCCTCCCAACAGCTACTTATGCTAGAAAGCCACTGTCCTTCAGCAACTGGGCAACCTCAGTAGCACTGTTTTCCCTCCCTTCTTACCCCTTAGAAAGGTGGCTAAGAATTTAAACACAACTGGAAAGTGAGTAGGAACTGTATGTGGGTTGTTCCTGTTTTGAAAACACAGCTAGAGATACAACTGGAACATAATGAAATAAGAAAGAGTTGCAGTGGCGGGGAAAAAGCAGAGCTGAAAAAATCTTTAGTCAATCTCTACAAATATTGCTGATTCACCGTTGACAGAGCCTTCCCAGATGATTTTTTATCCCCCAAAACAAAAGTCTGAAGACAAGTGCTATGGAAGACAAGTACATTAACTTCTGCAAATACCCAACTGCTCCCTTTCCCCTCCTCCTCTTCCACCTCTCAGCCACATCTTTTGTCTCGTAAATATCATCATTATCATCTCTTAGGCAACAAATGGAAGAAAATTCCCCGAGAGAAAGAAGGAAAAAAACCAGGAAAAATCTTAACTTCCAACATTTTTTTACTCATTTTTGCTAGCTACTAGAAGGCTTCAGTTCTGAGACAGGGCCTCCAGAGACAAGTACTGTCTATGCATTCTAGTGGCAAACTGCCGTCTGCCTCGCATAATAGGCATTCCAATGCTGTTTTTCTGCATGTTATAGATGGGTAATGCAATGGTTAGCTCCCACAATTCAGGGATGAATATTATGTGTATGCTAAGAGAAGTTTTATTGATGTATAGTTATGTTATTGTGATGTGCTCTCCCCATACTCCTCTTTCCCCTCCCATTTTATTGTTGTCACAGGGTGGCCTTGGTAGCCAGGACATTTGTGGGAGGGCAGGCTTGTTCCTTGGGGGCACAGCACGGCAACACCTGATCTTAAATCAAATTGCAAGAAAGGAGTCTCCACCGATGGACAGAGAAGGAGAGTTGGCTGATGGACTTTGGGAGTGGCTGGGGTTACCTGATACAACACCAGGGGTATAAAAGGTGGAGCAGCCATTTTGTGGGTGAGCACATGGCGGTTTAGTTTCATGCTCCCAGCACTGCTCTTTCTCCTTATTCAGTCATTTGTTGTATTTGTTAAGGTTTAGTAAACCTTTGAAATCCTAAAATGAGAGGTTGTTTCTCACACTGCATATATTCTTCCTCATATTTTACAAGTATGCCAAACACAAACGCTTGTCCAACTCTAACAAACATATACAAGTCCACATAACACCCCCAAGATTGCCTCCCAGCTCATCCTGGGCACTTTCTGCAGGCTGAGATACAATAATTTTGGCTTGTATATTATATTAATTTGAGCAAATGTAATTTCTCAGGGATTTTCCATCTTTACCTCCAAGTAGTATATTAGAAGTTTGTGAACAATAAATACAGCCCGTTCTGTTAAAATTATCTAGTATCAAAAAAACATATAATAAATAATTTTTCCATCCAGACAATAATATGTTTTGTTCCTCTTTGAATCTGATCCAGTGGTTTGGATGGGGTCAAAAGCATTTTCAATCCTTAAGATGTTAATCCACCTAAGAGCTATGAAATATATCTATTGAAACTTCGTACTTGTAGGGTCTGTTCTTTCCAGCTCAAATGTCACAATTTTATACCTCTTTAAACAATCACAATCAAATTGCAGCTATTTCAATTCAAGTTTTATTTTCCCGTCTCCTACTGAAAACTGCTAAGTTTTGAACTTCTAAAAAGGAATAATTCAAAAAGGTTCAGTACCAGATTTATTTTTTTCATGTTTTCCCCTGCAAATAATCTTTGGGAGAAATTGGATGCCTGTTTTAATTTTTATTAATCAAAAGGTTGACAGACTTACTAGTGGTTCAACAACTTCGATTGTTACATGACTTTCTCTTTTCAGAAATTGCCATTTTCCCCTTCTTCTTCCTCCAAAAGCTCCTCCACCTCCCACTGTGTTAGAAACCAACAAATGAACAGGACCAGATGTTCAGCTGCCAAGCTTACTTTCTGCCCAGTTAAAGAAATTTTATGTAAGCACTTGAGTGCTTGATGATATATTGCGAGCATAGAGGTCACAAAATCAGTTGGAGTCCTCCAGGAAAAAAAGTGACTTTGGAAATACAGGTGAGTGCAACCAATGGCAATCATCCAAATGCTTCTCCAGCCTCATCTGCTGTCTCATTCTTTGAAATTCATATTCCATTCTCTAAAAAAACCTAGCATTTAGATGAAGCAAACAAATAATTTGTCTTGATTACAAGACACCATAATATTTGCTTTAAGCTTCCGGAAGTTGAATTAAAGAACAATCACAGTGCTTTGAGGAAGATGTGAGAGGCTTTTCTGCAGAAATGTTTTGCTGAAACGGATGGATCTTTCAAAAGTGCTGGGGATGGGAGAAGACATGCTAGAAAGTAAAACTGTAACAAAGTTAGCTTAACAAAAGCGGGGTGGGAGAGGGGGTGAGCTAACCAGAACAGAATGACTTGAAACAAAATAAACAGCTTCCACATAACATTTCCCTCAGTTTCCAATAAAGTGCTCTCCCCGTGGTACTGAACTAGAACTAAACTAAACCCTGAACTAGACAGTAAGAACTTGTAAACCATCTCTTTTCCCACAAATATGCAAAACTGCCACAAAGTTAACAGGGTGGAGAAAAAAATCCCAGCAAAACAAGAAAAAAAAGCAGTAAACAGCTCATTGTACACATCCCCAAGGACAATATTTTATGCAAATTTTGTTTTTCCTGATATCCTTATATAACTTCAAGGGAATTTAGCCATTCCATATGGCCCTGTCAAACAGTCTGCAAGGACAAATACATATGTCTGCCTTTGCTTCAATTGCTTTAATAGACAGGATATTTATTTTCTAAGTAACCTTCCTTTACATAAGCATTTGTACTAGAGTCACCTCTAGCATTTCTAAGGGAAAGTATATGACACTAAGCCTTACTTTAAGAAAAGTGATCTTAAAAGGGTTCACCATGTGCAGGGAGCAAGTGTCTTCAGAAGTGCTCCAGCACAAGGATTACATTTTGAGTGTTGATGGATTCTAAGTAGATCATACCAGATGGACACTTTTACATCCCAACTGCAGAACTATATTACTAGCTGTTCCTGTCTCTCTAAAAGCACCACCAACCTAAATCTCTTCCCCCTGAAACAAAGGAAGATTGCTTTCTGCTACTGCAGAACGTTCACATGCATGTCACTGTCTATCTTCAGTGAAGAAATACTACTATTATTTACGTATGTGAATTTATGAGGAAATTGAATTTTCTTAATATCAGATGTACAAGAAGATTCTCTCATATTTCACAAGAGGACTTCTGTCTTACAGACTTCTTCCTAGTGACCACCAGCACTTGAGAAGAAATTAAATAACCTGGGGCACCCTTGGAGCAAGGCTAAGTGTCTGCTGTAATGTTTTTAGTTCACTTCTTTAAAAACAGGTCTGCACACACCCCAAATAACATTTGGACTGTGAAGCCAGTGAACACAGACAAGTTTGGTTGCTCTAGGTCATGAAAGATGAAACCAGGTGTTCTGATAAATCAATCAACTGAAAAGATGATGTCAAAATTCAGCTACTTCTGTATTCTCACCAAATCATTTGCACTGGCATCAGCCAGTTTCTGAAGCAGAACCTGGCAGCTACCAAAACAGGCTGCAGCAGGAATTACAGGTGTAATACAGGAAATAATCACAAAAATATCTTTCTGTAATTCAGTTAAATAGCCAATGGAAAGACCTCATCCAGGCCTAATTAGATTTGTGAATCACAGTGGTAGCTTTAACTGTCATTATTACTGCCAGATGCCCTATGATATTCACAATTACCAGAAATGTGTATCCACATGAACAAAGAATTGTTGCAACTTTAAAGCTGAGAAAACAGGACCTCAGAGGCCAAGCAAATACAAAAGCAACTCCTCCTCTTGCATTCATCCACCTTAAAAAAGAAACAAGGCATTGCAACTGTCCTGATGTAACATTTCCAGGCATGTTTCTTGTCTCCTCTATACAATCAGGGAAGACAGCCACCCTCATTTTCTCTTTTGCACATCCAGTAGCAGTCTGTGGGGCCAGCAGCCTAGAAGAATGATACCATGGGGCCAACCAAGGAGGAGCTCTCTCTGGCTCCTCTCTGCTGGAGAGAGACAGAAAGAGAGACAGAGCAGCAGCACTTGTGGCTGAGCCCTCTCAGGAATACAGAGCCCTTCTAAGCAGCACGCCCAGGTTTAAGGAGAACAGCATGACTTGCTGTTTTGAAATGCAGTAAAAGCCATGATTTCTGAGAGAGATACCAATAACTCACAGACAGTTTCTTCTGAGCATGAGGATCTAAGCAAGAGGGTGAAATTTTGTAAAGGTTATTAAATAAGCTAGAGAGAAGCATGTATCCCTTTTAAAGACAGAAACAGTCTTTCCTGCCATGTCAATTTGTGTCAGTTTTAGAAGCAAATGGGTATCTTGTGCAGTCTCACCACAGTCATAAATGGAAAACGTTAAGCTGAAGGCTAGAAACAAACATGGCTTTTTTTTGTACTTAGTTTCCATTTGTTTGTTTATGTATTAGCAGTTTATTATCCTCCTACAACTTATGTTGTAGTGTCTAAGAGTCTGTGCATGTTTCTAAACCTTGAGCAGCCTTTAGCAAAGAAATATTGCTTCTCACCTAAACCAGCAAGAGAATGAGCATTCAGTTGATGCCTCTTCCTCCACTCCTCCTCCAAAACCAGGCTGTCTGCTTTATAGCATTATGTTGAACAGATATTACTAGAGAACTATGCAGTCTTACAAATTTAAGAAATCCCATCTCACCTGAATATGGTCTGATTTAGAAATCAGTTCCTACCAAGCTCATCCAGCAAACAAAGAGGGCTCAGAAAAAGGGTTGACAATAGTCTCAATTTTGAGTACATCAGTTGTGTATCACAAATAGTCAAGAAAGCATAGTTCAAACACTTCCACTGACAATTCCTACAGCAATGCAGTCATGCTTTATGATTTTTTTTTGTCAGAGTTGGGGAAGAAAAGAAACAAAAGGCTTCTTTGGTCTAGAATCTTTGTATCTGAGTGAAACATTTCTGAGAAATAAGGAGTGGGATTTTCTTGAGCCAAAACAAATACACAAAATATCACCTTACTTACTGTTCAAACTACCCCAGTGAGCTCCATCAAATATTTAGGTAAGACTACTATTTATTGCCTCTGCATAGTCCTCACACACACATATTGTACTGCATTTGCTTCCAGCATCACCACCTGAAGTCTAATTTCAATGTGCACTAATATTAAGAAAAAATCACACCTAGATGAATCTCAGAAAGGCCATTTGGTCAGTACACACTATCTCCTCCCATGGAGCCATTAGAAATTAATAACACTTTCTGTACCTGTTCTGTCTTGCCAACAGAGCTCACAAGTCTTAGGCTGTGGCACCTTTGATGACTTTGAGACGTCAATTCCAGAAGCTTGTGCTGAGAGAGAACATGGTTAAAGACTCCCAGCTCCCTAACTTTCCCAAAATTAAAGGTGGAAGGGAAGATTAGCTCACAGAAACTTCAATTTCTGCAGGTCATGAATATTTCTTAGCAAGTACTCATTGAAAACCAATTCAAACATCATTTGCTTTGGCTATGCTGATGCCTTATGACCAACTTACACAGCTTTTGATTTCTGCAGCTCAGCTACCAAGAAAGTTCTCTATACCTGCTCCACAATTTAACCACTGAATTGCAGAACTATTTAGGCTGGAAAAGATTTCTAAGATCATTGAGTCCAACCTTTGACCAATCACCACCTTCACAACTAGACCAGGGCACTGAGTGCCACGTCCACTTGTTTCTTGAACACTTCCAGGGATGGTGACCCTACCACCTCCCTGAGAGCCCATTCCAGTGCTTAACAACCTTTTCCATGTTCTTCCTGATGTCCTCCCCTGACTCAGCCTGAGGCTGTGTCCTCTTACCACATTGCTGGCTGCCTGGGAGGAGAGTCTAACCCCTATGCTGCTTGTGAGGTATCCACCACTATTTCCCTTCCCTCACTGGTTTCTGCCCATTCCCCACCATCTCCAGAGTACCTGGGTCACACAGACTTCTGGTTGCCTGGATTTATTCCTGGGTTTCCTCTGGCTCCCACAAACAATAGGCATCTGCACACCCATGCACCTACAATCACTTTCTTCATGAAAAGACTCCTTATCAGCACCTTGCTTGTGAACTTGCTTTCCATCTAGTGTTTCTTTGGAATTGGGACAGGAAGGGGAAAAAGCCCGCCAAGAAGAAACCTCCAAGTCTGATAACAATGTAAGCACCAGACTTTGATGCACTGTATTGCATGCTCTATCATTTCCTTAGCAGTCAAAGCCAGCACTGCCAACAGACAGCTAACCAGGAGACTGAGCAGCCTGAACACACTGAAACCTGTCACCAAAAAAAATCACAGCAGTTTCACCTGCTCAGATATATCACACAATTAAGAAGAAATGAAGTTAAAAAAACCAAAAAAATAAAACCATGTGTATTATTATTATTGGTTACTATGTGAAAGAGAATTTCTGCACTAGCTGTTCATTTAACAGCCCAACATTTCCATAAGGTCTTGTAGGAGAAAAAGGAGAGGAAAAAAAAATTTCCAAGCCAAAGACCTATCAGACATACATAATTTTAAGTATCTCCACTGCAGGACTCTGAAAAAAAAAAAAAAAAAGAGAGTTTACACACACAGAGCTTTCTGTTAGGTAATGTTCTGTTAGGAGGAATGAAAGGTAAACCTCAAAATATACTCAGCATCAGTACCATGGATGTTCCACATCTACAGTGGATTGAGAACCCATCCTGGGCTGGTCCTAGGTGGTTATTTCATTGGAAGACAGTGCTACATAATTCTTTTCAAAACACTATTTTCATGTACTGCTCTTTCCCCAAACATCAGTGAGACAAAAAAAGCATAGAACAGAAGCACTGCAAGACATCTGAAAGCGACAGCCTTATCACCACTGACACTACTAACAGTAGCGTTAATTCAGTGGCTCTCTGCAGGTACCTGCTGCACATATCTCCTTTTCCCTATTATTTATGCGTGCTTTCCAGCAGGGGAATCTTTGCTCAACTTATTCTAACCTTACCCCTTTGTTTTTAAGGAGTCAGGAGCATAAAAATACTGGAAACTCAACTCTGTTCCGAAGATGCAGCATCCAGCGCTGGCAACAAAAAACGCCCTCCCGCTCCTCGTTCATTCACCTTGCAAAGGCCACCAGAAAAACAAACTATGCAGCCCGCATTCTAAAGTTTGCAAGGCGTCAGGCGGCCGCTGACTCGCACTTAGCCAGGCCGGCCTTAAACAGGTTACATGGAAAAAGACACATGGAAAGAATCAGCGCGCAGCGCCCCGGCCGTGGCGGGGGACGCGCTTGTGGCGTTTCGTTCTTGGAGACGCGGCTCGCTCGGCTCCTCTCGCTCCGGGATGAGGAGGGGAGCGGCACCTCTGGGAGCCATCCCCCTCAAAATATATACACACACACAGAGATTCCAGCGGGTCGGGCAGCCCGGGGAGGACAGGGTATCCCGGGTATCCCGGCGGGACAGGGACACTTACAGCTCAGGAGCCCCAGGCAGAGCAGGAGCAGCAGGCGCAGGCTGCGGCTCGCCATCTTCCCGCGGCGGCGGCGGCGGCGGCGTGGGGCGGTGCCCGGGGCCGGGGGCTCGGCGCCCGAGGAGCTCTCGCAGCGCCCGGCCGGGCTCTGCCTCCTCCGAGCCGGAGCCGCCCCAAACTTTTAACGTGTCCGAGGAGGCGTCTCCTCCTCCGGGGCTTGAGGCAGGGATGTGCCCTGGCCGCCCGCCCGGAGCGGGGAGCCGCGGCGGGCTGCGGTGCCCGGAGCATCCCTCTCCTCCTCCGCCCCCGCAGCCCGGGCACTGCGCTGGGCTGAACCCAGAAGTTCTCTCCGTTTCGTTCATTTATTTATTTGTTTTTAAGCGGGGACATCTTCATAAACTCAAGGACATTTGTTGCAACAGAATAAACTTTTCGTTAGGAAAAGATTTAATTTCTCAAAGAAGAGCGTTGTCCCTGTTGGTGCGCTTCCCTCAGGCAAATCGCCCCCCAGGGAGGAAGGGGGATAACGGGGTGAATTCACGGAGCAAACATTTGGATATTCCGGCTTCACCCAAGGAGGAAGTAGGGATAACGGGGTGAAATCACGGAGCAAACATTTGGATATTCCGGCTAACAGAAAAAAAGCCATGTGAGGGCGAGGCGAGGCGCTGTTTTAAGGCGAAAGAAGTCACAGTGACTCCTTGTGCCTCTCTCTACAGCTGGATTGGACAGAATCCCACCTAGGGCAGGAGATGGGTCACACGGTGACCTTCAAAACATTTTCATTATTATTTTGTACCAGATTAGGAAAGTGTTTTGTTAAATATACATGTGGTGTAGTGGTTCTTTAAATTTATGAATCAAGGAAAATTACTCATCTTGACAGTTAATAGTCTGAGTAGTTTCCAATGACATCTTAAAAATGCATTACCACTGATGTAAAGCAGTTCTATAAGAAGAAAAGTATCACAAGTATTTTTTTTGGTAATCAGAACAGCAATGTCGGCTATATTTTGTTAGAGGGCAACAAAATGAAGCAAGATCATTTATAAATAAAATCTCTAACAGCTATTTTAATGGAGAGCAAGGAATTAGGATGCCACAATGCTCTTCATGGCAAAATCTTCTTAGTTTATTTTTCACAAGGAAAAAATGTATACAGAACACAAGTAATATTTCTTTTTAAAAATTTGCATGCATATATATATGTATGGATGTGTGTATGTATGCATGCATGCCCAGTATATATTACTGGCATCATGGCATGCATTTAATAAAATAAAAACTGTCCCATTGAAAACAGAAAAGTTTTTTGTGTGTCCCAGCACATGATAGCTTTAGGCAAGTACAAAGGTTCATTGATTTCAGTGGGACTGTTTTACTATTTAGTCAGACAGTGATGGAAATGTTGTCTTGATATAACATTTAAATATGGCAAGAGTCTGGTGGAAAAGTTATAAACGTGGGGAATGTTAAGAAATGGCAGTATGGAATGAAGTTAAAGGACAGGCAACAGGATGTTATTAATACTGATGGTTGATGAAGAACTAACATGCCCTGGCCATGCGTGTTGGAAGCCCAAAACCCTCACCTTGTGCTGGGCTCACCCAGAGCCCCGTGGGCAGCAGGGCAGGGAGGGGATTCTGCCCTTCCACCCCACTCTGCTGAGAGCCCACCTGCAGGGCTGCATCCAGCTCTGGGCTCAAAGCACAGCAAGGACAGGCACCTGCTGGAGCCAGCCCAGAGGAGGCACCAAGGTGATGGGGGGCAGAAGCACCTCCCTGATGAAGACAGGCTAAGAGATTTGAGGCTCTTCAGCCTGGAAAAGAGAAGGTTGCATGGACAACTCACAGCAGCTTTCTAGCATCCGAAGGGAGGCAGGAGAGGGACTCTTCACGAGAAAATGCAGTGACAGGACAAGGAATAATGGTTTCAAACTGAAAGAGGGAAAACTTAGGTTTACACATATGGAAGAAATTCTTTACAGTGAGCATGATGGCATGGATTGCCCAGAGCAGCTGTGGCTGCCTCATCCCTGGTGTTCAAGGCCAGGCTGCATGGGGCTCTGAGGAACTTGGTCTAATGAAAGGTGTCCCTGCCCATG
Source organism: Zonotrichia leucophrys gambelii (assembly GCF_028769735.1). Classification (NCBI taxonomy): domain Eukaryota; kingdom Metazoa; phylum Chordata; class Aves; order Passeriformes; family Passerellidae; genus Zonotrichia; species Zonotrichia leucophrys. The sequence continues at coordinate 102,347,418 of NC_088169.1, forward strand.
GCAGGGGGTGGAATGAGATGGACATCAAGGTCCCTTTCAACCTAAAGCTTTCTGACATTCTGTGATTCATTTACACAACTCTTATACTATAGTAAATCCATATAAATGAAAAGGTTTTAAACAAGCATGAGGTCAGACTGAAGTTCCTTTCTTCTGTTCAGTATTTCATTTCTCTTGCAGGTGAAGAAAATTCCTAGTGTTTCCCCCCCCATTTCTCTGACTTTTTCTAGTACAGTTTATATTTTCTTTCCATTCTATTGCTTTATTTCAGCGATGACTAGATCATGGTTTCTCTGCTTGCTTTATACAACTACAGGAAATATCAGCAATTAAATGTTAGTATTTTGAAGGCATTTGCAGAATTATTGGAAAAGTGGTTGTAATACATATAGTTCATTTAATATATACAGATTTTTCTCTATGTACTTTGCTCAACAATTGCATTCTTAAAAATACTGTTAAGTACTTTGTTAGAAGGGCTCAAGACTGCTATCCATATTTTTTACCTTTTAAAGCTGGAGTAGAAATGTTTTCATTAAATAACACACATAGAGCCCCAAATGGAGGAATTTGAGATGCTCAGTTTAACAGTTATTCTTGGAGAACTTTCCACAGACACTCCTTTTTAGAATAATAAAAATAGTCTATAATTAACATCTGCACAAAAAATGCGAGTCAAGAATAGCTCTCTTATTTTGTGATAGCTGTTCTAGTCAAGTTCTTTGTATAGAAAAGCCTTGGAAAAGTGAGTGTAATTGCAACATGATTTCAAGATCTGGATGTTTTGTAGCAATCCCAGGAATTAATAAAATGAAAGACTGCCCTCATTTTATAAGGCAATATTTTAGATAAATCTACATTTGTACATTGTAATGGAATTCTTCCTCTTCTAAATGAAACTTTCTATTGCAAATGTGAAGTGCTGATGCTAATCTGTTCTAATAATGAATTTACCTCTTTTATTATTGCACCAGCACTGTGTTACGTCCAATTTTTAGAGTTATTAGAGATGCCTCTGCTTGAGTTAAGGCGCAAAAGACCATATGCCAAAGTTTATGGGGTTTATTTAATTAGAAATATGAGAGAGAGAGAGACAGAAGGAGAGAGAGAAAGAAAGAAAGAAATAGAAAAGAGGTGGGGGCACAGAAAGAGAGTGACAGAGACAGGTCAAAGAAAATATCACTACTCTGTGAATCCCAATGATGTTCTGTTGATCCTCTCCAGCTGGTCTTGGTGGTGAAGGTCCTCCCTGAAAAACATAGAATCCACTGGATTAACATACAATCAGGCCAGGCCAGCTGAGAATGCCCAGGTACCTCTCCTGGAAGGAGGCAGTCTCTTCCAGCAGACTCTGGACCTGTTGCATCATTTTGCATCCATGCAGTCTTGTGGTGCCAGGCCTCTGGGATGCACTTTCAGGATCTTTGATGGATTATGGCACCCCCTCAGCTGCCTCCCACGTGAATGCCCCGTGGATGTGGCCTGTGGAGTTGGGGGTTCCACAGCTGGGCTGGTTTGTGTGAGGGAGGATGGGTGCTCACTGCCTCTGACCAGAGGTTACACCACACATCCGAAACCTCCTCCTCACCCCTCGGTTGGGGGCAGTCTGTGCAAACCTGGCCTCTGTGGGCTGTGGTCTCCCCCACCCCAAAAACAGCCACGGTTTGTTCTCTGTTGGGTTTGGCTTTCCTGTGGATGCATTCAGTTCCCTCAGCCTTGTTTGTTTCTCCCCAGACTTGAGGTGATTGAACATAACGTTGCATTTATCTTATCCAGGCTGCTTAACTCACTGTGCCAAGTTCCAGTCAGGCATCTTCAAGGAGGGATGGGCTTCTGTGGTTGTAGTTTCTTTGTACAGTTTTTGCCATAATGGGAAAAACTCCTTCATAACAAGGTTTAAAGCATGAACCACTTCAGTCTGTGATATACTGTTGAAGAGTTCTGTTCTCCTAACCTAACAGAAATACTGTCTTGAAAAATAATTTGTAAAAATTCTGTGATAGACCATAATCCTCTGGCTCTTCACTTGGGAAACATTTTATCTTTCCTAGCTGTAGGATGCTAAAAATGAATAAAGAGAAATCAAATTATATTAAGAGAATCCTCCTTTTGGTGATTTCTCCATTCAAAATATATTTTATTTTGCAGGGGGAACAAAATCTCTCTAGATTTATTTTTCTACAATTTGCATGCTGATTTCTAGAACAGCTCTGATGTAAAATAACAACAACAAAAAATCAGTATAACAAATTAGAACTGCTAAATTTGGTTGCAAAGGTGTTGCAATGTAGATACTCAAAATCTATCACAGATAGATTAGCAGGGAAGAGGACTGATTCCTCTTCATGAAAACCTTCATAGAAGAGGGCAAAAGCAGTGCAGTACATGAAGAGAACTGGCTGTTTAATTAGCGCCTTGAAGAGTAAGATGCTAATTTCTATGGAATATCTTTTTTGTTATGGTTTACATATGCCAGACTAGAAGATAGTTGCAGGAGAGATTATGAATGTTCATCCCTGCAGCACCATTAAAAATAACTTTAGAAAAAAGTTTCATGAAAGACAATGTTTCCCTAGTCAGTCACATTCAGGCATATCTCAAGTTTACTCACTGAATTTAGATAGATTAAATAATGGAACCCTCATTCTATGTAAGAAAACACATATTTTTATCCTGTTGATAAGCAGGTAGTATAGATGTCTGATGATATGGGAGTAGCTGTTCTCTTGTTTGCAGACTGAAAAGCCTGTCAAAGCATAAAAGATTGCAGTTCTGTGCTGCTTTTCCTTTTTCTTCCTGTGCTTTCCTACCATGATTGCTCTTTAAATGTTTTAGTGTCTCTTGGTTCATCTATAATAGAAGATAACCCAGAAAGTTTGATAATAACTGTGCCTGATAATGGTAAGAGTAGCAGTGGGGAAGATGTAGAATGTGGAGCCATAAAGGGAGAAAATGAAAGACACAGGAAAAAAAAAGCATAAGCATGCCTATCATTCTTCATACGGACTGTTGAGAGCTTACTGTTATTGAAACTCACACGGTTCAGGCTTTGATCAAGAAGACACCTTTGAATATTTTTCCATATTTAACGAAGAAGAAACAGATTTTTTCCTATTTTTAAAAAGAGAAATGTTATGTTTAAGATGGTCAGAGATGTCATTTGAGATTTGGTGCCATATCCTGTGCATAAGATCTCTGTAGACATCTTTTTTCTAAGCACATTAAGTTGTTGTCACATATATTTGCTCTAATAAATGCTGAATACAGTAGTACACAGCTGTGAAGTGACCATTCTGATGTGATTCCAGGCACAGCTATGGGACAAGTTCACAGAAAACTATTTTGTAAAACTGCTAAAACAGACTCCATCGAATTTAGCTCAATTGCCAATACGCTTTTTTTACAATCTGTTTCACAATTTTTTTAAAATCCATTGATTGATGTGCTATTCATTTTTCGTGCAGCTTTGACTGCCAGCTGCAGTACATTGAATCTATCAGCTTGAAAGCCTTGCCTTTTACTGTAAAGAATAATCAGCAGCCATATGTAAGTGTGTAGACAGGCTGATACTTCCAATTTAAGGGACACTTTTTTTTCCTTTGCAATTTTAGTTATCACCACACCTGGTTTGTTACAATGTCCTGGGGAATTGCTTTACTGGCTGTCCACTCCCCTGGTTACAGAAGGCCTTGTCTCCTTTTGAGTTCTGTGGCTTTTTATTATTTTTTATAGCTTCATGTGAATTGTTTTAACTCACATCTGGGGAAAAAAACCTGATTTATCTGACACATTATCTGCTTGTTTTGTAATTTGAAACTAAAAACTGTGACCAAGTATATTTTTGATAAAAGAAGCAAAACATATTTTCAGATACTTTTGTTTTCCTCTGAGCTGTAATTGATGGTTGTTTAAAGACAGAGCATGCCATGGATTAGCTGCCTGGCTGTAATGCAATGGACTAGAGTAGTGATAGAACACTGCATTGCTATTAGAGTGTTAAAATATTTCATACCTAATGGGACTGCCAAACTTGAACCAAGAAGGCCACAAAAATGTGAGGGTAGAGCAAGTAAAGAGCCATACAAATTGTTCTCAGTGCTGTTTTTCAGTGAAAGCCCTACAGCCCACCTTCATTTTCTGGAATGTCTTGTATGATGTTATCTTGGACTTGCAAAATGCCTTTTTCTTTTTCTTTTTTATTTTTTTTTACTGAACTTGCAAGGTTACTGCCACTGAGTAGGCAGCTCAGTAGCAATTAAAGGTACATTTCCAAAAAAGATCATCACATAGGATGGCCTTGTTGGACACAATTCAGCTTAATCAACAGTGGACAATGCATTAGCTACAATGCTGCTGGTGGAGAATTCAGAATTATTTTGCCACAGTGTTCCTAATGCTTTACTCCTCACTAGGTTAAAGAATGTCTGGATGGCAGAGCCCAGAGTTCTGGTGAGTGGTGTTAAATCCAGTTGGAAACAGCTCACCAGGGGTGTCCCCAGTGCTCAATATGGGGGACAACCCTGTTTCATATCTTTGTAATGACCTGGACGAGGGGATCGAGTGCATCCCCAGTCAGTTACAGATAACACCAAATAGGGTGGGAATGTTGATCTGTTGGAGGGCAGGAAAGGTCTGCAAGAGGAAGCAGGACAGGCTGGATCAATGGGCTGAGGCCAGTGGTCTGAGGTTCAAACAGGTCCTGCCCTTAGGTCACAACAACCCCCTGCAGGACAGGCTAGGGCAGAGTGGCTGGAGAGCAGGAAAAGGACCTGGGGGTGCTGGTTACAGCAGCTGAACATGAGCCAGCACATGTCCTGGTGGCCAGGAAAGCCAATGGCACCTGGCTTGTGCCAGAAAAATTATGGCCAGCAGGAGCAGGGCAGGAACCGCTCCCTGCACCCAGCCCTGGTGAGGCCACATCTCAAAACCTGTGCTCAGCTCTGGGCCCCCTAATTCAGGAAGGACATTGATGTGCTGGACCATGTCCAGAAGGGCAATGAAGCTGGGGAAGGATCTGGAGCTCAAGTCTGATGAGGGCAACTCAGGAACCTGGAGTTGTTTGGCCTGGAGAAAAGAAGGCTGAGGGGAGATTCTACCATTCTCTACAACTACCTCCCAGGATGGTGTAGCCAGGTTGGTCTCTACTCCCAAGTAACAAGTGATAGGACAGGAGGAAATGGTCTTAAGTCATGCCAGGGGAAGTTCAAGTTGGATATTAGGAAAAATTTTGTCACAGAAAGAGTTGTAAAGCATTGAAACAGGCTGCACAGGAAAGTGGTGGAAGTGCTCAGAAAATAAGCAGATGTGGTACTTTGTCATATGGTTTAGTAGATGTGGTGGTATCCAGTTAAAGATTGGACTTGATAGTCTTGGAGGTCTTTTCCAACTTCAGTGATTCCATGATTCTATAATTCCACAGTGTTATGAAGAATACACTCTTAAGCTGTAGTTATACTGCATGTTTTCTTACAAGGCTGTTGCTGCTTCTGGACATGGATTACTGCTCTCACTTTGCTTGTGCATGAAAATTAGTACAAGAAATAATGTTAATCATAGGAATAAAACATTATCTCTCAGCAGTACTCATCCTGCAAATTGTATCACTTCAGCGACCTTGCATTCAGTGCCTTGCACAGGGCTGCTACAGTTGTTTACCTAGAGGATGAGCAGAGAGAAACAGCCAAGAATGGCAAAGGGACTCTCAGGAGTTTTTAAGCCAATTTTACTTTTGAAGCAATCTTTAAGTGAGCTCAGAGCTGGCTCTGGGACTGTGAGGGTGATAAACAGTCATGGTTTGCTGCTTACACACTTCTGTTGGGTCACATACCATGGCCTAAGAGCAATTATAAGGCTCCTGTTGCTTCAGAGGGAAACCTCATATTTTCTGACCATCATAAAATAATAGACATGGTTTTCCTGGAAGTTAAAGGGCTTTATGAAGACTGGTAGAATGTAATTATTCTTGGACAGTTCTGTTGAGTGATCTCTTTGTTTTTCTTTAGGCAGTGAGGGTGGGCTGCCCAGGCTCCTTTGGATGCAGCCCAGGACACAATTGGCTTTCTGGGCTATGACACTCACTGCTGGCTCATGTTCAGTTTTTCATCAACCATCACCCCTAAGTCCTTCTACACAAAGCTGCTCTCAATGAACCCTGGGTGAAATTTCCAGCACTTTTGGAGTTATTTTGATTTTCTCTGGGTGGTACACATTTGCACTGTCATTCTGTTGGCTGAGGGTTACCAAAAGGCAGATAACCTTGCTCCTCTCCGTAGTCTTCAGAGTGTTACAAATTCCAGATTTTTTTAAATTTACATTGTGCTTCCAGAGCTACATCAAGGAAGTAAAAGGACAGAGCATATATCCCACCATCATTTTTTTCTGAAGATTCAGCTAAATAAAAAGTTGCAGACACTTGTACAAAAGAAGGTTTATAGATTAGGAAGTGCCAGTTTAATATAGATATGTATGATAAAGTTTGTGGTATTAAGTAGAACTTTACTCCTGTTGTTCAATACTCCCTCAGAGTGACAGAACAGGGTTGGTTCTGTCTCTCATTCTCTGAACATTCTGAATTATCTCCTTATAGAATAAAAGTGTTCTTTTTATACCCTACTCTAGTAACCTTGGTTTGCTTATGGTTTTTTAACCATTTAAACCAAAATGATTTGTCATGTGATCATTGACTGCATCTGATTCCTTGAGTTATAGGAGAAATGCTGTAGTTGAAGTGTAATTACACGAATATTGGCATTATTCTATGTAACTTGTATTTAATTCATTTTAAAAATGAAGAAGTAGGACGATTGAGTTGCTGAAATTCTTAACCTATAAAATAATGTAACCAAAGGCACAAATAGCAACCTTACTCGCACCCCTGGTTTTATGGATGAGAGCCCAGGTAAAGAGGGAAGCCAATGCCAGGCACCAAACCAAGGGGACCCAGCTGTCCCACTGCTCCACAGATGTGTTTCCACAGTGGAAAATGCCATGTCTTTTATTTTTTTAATTCTGAGTTTAATTACATACTTTAGCTCTTAATGACACTAATTCACTGTCTGACATTGGCTTCGTGATGGCTACTTATATCATTGCCAGCTGAGGATTGCAATGAAGACCATCATCAGCTAAACTGTAAAGCACCAAAATGAACTCTTCAGTTATCTCATAAATTTATTTTTTTTATGTGAACCATGGTTTTCCTACTTGGGTAGTAGCTAGTTTCTACTGGCGTTCAGTCTTTTGGGGAGGAAGGACAGTTGGGAGGTGTGAGGGGTTGGCCTTGGCTGGACACCAAGTGCTTCCCAAACCACTATCACTCCCCTCCTCAACAGGACAGGGAAGAGAAAATATAGTGAAAGGCTTGAGGGTTGAGAGATCACTCACAAATGACCATCACCAGCAAATCAGACTACACTGAGGAAAGTTCATTTAATTTATTGACAAATCAGAGTAGAGAACTGAGAAATAAAAATAATTTTTCTCTCATCTCTCCCTTCTTCTCTGGGTTTAGCTTTACTCCTGATTTCCCAACTTTACCTCCTCAGTGGGGCAGGAGGATGGGGAATGAGGGCTACAGTCAGTCTGTCACACACTGTCTCTGCTGCGGCTTGGTCCTCATGAGGAGGACCCACACTTTTCCAGTGTGAGCAGCGGTACCTCTGCCCTGGTGCCTGGAGCAAGTTCTCCCTCTCCATCTGCACTGACCTTGATGTCCACAGGGCTGGTTCTCTCAGCCCTTCCTTATCTGCCTACAATTGCTGCTGAAGAGTAACTCTTTTCCCTTCTTAAATCTGTTAATCCTGAGCACTAACACTATCACTGATGGTTAATTTTGGCCAGCACTGAGTCTGCCTTAGATCCAGCTGGCATTGCCCTGTTGGACACCAGGAAATCTTCTGGTATCTTCTCAATAAAAACACAGGGGTACTCCCCTGTAGCTCCCCTGCTCTGCTTCTGTGTTGGTTTTGCATCATGGAAGTGATATTTTGGGAGAGGCTGCTGGCAACTTCTTTCGTGTCTGACAGGAAACCAATCAGTGGATGACTTTGGGAATTGACAATCTGTGGAACCACTGGAAAGCTGTACACACCCCTGTGGAAAACAGAAAGAAACCTGTGAACTTTCTCTTTTCTCTCCCAGCCAGCAAAGAAGTGACATGGCGGTCCAGCCCTTGTCTCAGCCAGGCTGGGCCGGGCAGCCTCTGCTGTGGGGTGTTGGAACCCAGGAAATTCCTCTGGCTGCCCTGGAGGGCTTGAGCCCCTGCCCAAGACCCCTGTGCCTTTGATTTAGCTCTTGGAAAAAACAATTACCAGCCTTTATATGAAGAATTACAAGTCGAAAAAGTTTAAGTAGAATAATAGTTAGTTTTTCATGGGGTGAAAAATAGATTTTTGGGGTTTTTAGAATGGGGGCTCAGGGTCCCAAGATGGAGGAATTTAGGCCTTGTCCTTTTTCCTTCTTCTTCCTAGCCTCCATCTTCTGGGTGATGTTGGCATTTTTAGATTGGTTTAGAGTAGAAACTCACTGTCTAACATAGGTGATAGGTATTGGGAAGTATTGGTTTAGAGTAGAAACTCACTGTCTAACATAGGTGATAGGTATTGGGAAGTAATTGTAAATTGTGTACATGTAGTTTTTAGTATAAAAAGACAACACCGCCCCAAGGATGTGCAGTGTGCCTCACCCTACCTGCCAGACAGACCTTGGTGGGTTGGAGAAAGAATTTTATAGATAAGAAACAATAAAAAACCTTGAGAATGAGAAATGAAGAGTTCTGACCCCTTCTTCGACTGCCGAGCTGGGAAAAGAGACTTTCTAAGGGGCAAGTTGAAGAGGTGTCTTGGGGTCACTCTGACCAGCAGAGATTCCGAGAGCAGGGCACCCACTGGGCCCCTGCTTTTGGCTGCCAGGCAGGGGGAAGGAAAAGCCCTGGCATGTTGGCTGCTGAGATCACAAGCTAAGGAGCCCAGCCAGGTTAGTGACCATCTACAGGCCCTGGGCAAGATATTAACTCTTGCAGCACTTCAATCCTCCCTCAAGTGAGAGAACAAGACAAAAGTGCAGACATGTAAAGAAACAACACGAAGACGCTGATGTCAGTGAAGAAGTCAAGTCCCAGATGGGAGGGATGAGGAGATTCCTTCAGTTTTAAGCTGAAATCCTCTTGTAAAATTATATAAAGTTACTCTTTCTTCCCTATAATGCATGAAGATTATAGGGGGAGATGAAAGTGCTTAAATTATAGATATCAAGCAAAGGCCCCCATGCTAAAGTAAGCAGATGTTAAAGTAGCTGGGATGCTATAAGAAGTTTGAACAGAGAGAGTGATGAAGATCCTGTACCCTCAGGGAGAGAAGAAGATCTCTGTTCCTAGAGATGAAGATGATTTTAGAGATAGATAATAAGAACCTTTGCATTTGAACAGCTCATCTTTAAATCAGTACCCTATAAGTTGACATGGCCTATAAACACAGCTGTAGGAAAAACTTGTGGAACATGGGAGTGATTTCACGATTGCAGATTTCCCTGGGCAACTGCTATTCGTAGAAATGGAGAGCCATGAGAGAACTCTTTTCTTGTGGAGAAGGCTCCATAATATTAACATGAGGGACTTCTCTCCCTAAGTGAACTGAAGAAAGACTATTCTAGAGGTGGCAAACTGACTGAAAATTTTAAGTTTGTCTCTTTACATTGTCAGTGGGAAAGAAAAGGTTGTAGGGGGAGGAGAAGGTTTTGTTCTGATTCTTATTACTCTTTCTTTTAGTTGTTGTTAATAATTTTTTCTTCATACCCTTTTAAAGTTTTGAGCCTGCTTTGCCTGTCTCCTAATCCCACCTCACAGAAGGAGAAGAGTAAGTACATTTTAGTGAGTACACTAGTGATTGGCCAGCACTGAACCCACCACACTAATTAGTGAATTGGCAGAAAAATCTCAAATTAGAAAACCAAAACCACTACATGAAATTGGTGTTTCCACCCGGTTTCAAACTGAAACTGCCACATCTTCCCAAAGCCTAGCCATGCAAACCCAGTGCAGGTGGGCAGTGTTAGTGAAAGGGAGCAGGCAGCCAGTAGTGGAGATACAACATTCTGGGATGATGTTTCTGCCTAGAATAATGCTCATAACTACTCTCCAGGACACTGGAAACAGCACTGAGACTGTCAGAGCTCACAAAGTGTTTGGACAATGTTCTCAGAATCACAGAATGGAAATGGGAGACGCTTCCTGGTCCAACCTCCCTGCTTAAGCAGGGTCATCCCAGAGCACATGGCACAGGATTATGTCCAGATGGTTATCCAGTCTCCCTCCAGTGAGGGAGACTCTAGAATTTCTCTGGGCAAACATGGTGTGACTCCACAAGCTCTGTCTCAGGCACATGGTGGTGAGATTCTTGGGATTGCCCTGGGCAGGACCAGGAGCTGGACTGCAATCACAGTCATAGATCCATAGAATGGTTTGGGTTGAAAAGGACCTTGAAGGTCATCTGGTTTCAACCCCTTGCCATGGACAGGGACACCATTCACTAGACCAGGTTGCTCCAAGCCCCATCCAACCTGGCTATGAACCATTCCAGGGATGGGGCAGCCACAGCTGCTCTGAGCAACCTATGCCAGGGCCTCACCACCCTCACAGGGAAGAATGTTTTCCTTATATATAATCTAAATGTACTCTCTTTCAATTCAGGCCATTTTTCCTTCTTCTGTGTTAAAAACACCAATCACTTGTTTTTAAAACTTTAAAAGTTTAATAGTAATAAAATGGTTATAAAAATAGTAATACAATTAGAGTAATAATAATTTGGACAATTTGAATTAGGACAATATGAGACAACAAATACAAAGAGTTAGGGATGTCCGGGTACCTTTTTCTGGGCAGCATGAGCCTGAAAAAGGACACACCTTAACAGAGGATTAACCCTTAAAAGCAACAGCCTGTTGTATATTCATACACCTCATACATGATGCATAAATTCCATTTGAACACAGGATTCTGTCTCGTCATCGTCAACTTCTTCCGCCAAAACTTAAAAGTGGCTTCGAGGTGGGAAGAAGTTCGTTTCTTCTGATAAGAGAGCAATAAATTCTTTTTCTCTGAAAGATTTAGGTGGCTGCTAAATCCTGTGTCTACTATCTGGTGAGAGTCCTTTCTTAAAAAAAGTATCCTACATAGCATTGTTTCCATTTTAACAATTTTTATAACCTATAACTATTTTTAACACAGTACTTAGGAGAATTAATACAGCATTACTTTCTAACACAACACATATAATATTCATTTTAGTATTTGCAAAAAGCCAATCATAAAATACATGCATTTTTCACATTCTGTCACTACAAGCTCTGGTAAACAGTCTTGCCTCTCTTTTCTGTAAGTTTTTTTCAGGTGCTGGAAGGCCACAACTAGGACAGCCTAAAGCTTTTTCTGTTCCAGGCTGAACAATCCCAGTTCTCCCAGCCTGTCCTCCCAGCAGAGTTGCTCCATCCCTCTGATGCCCTTGGTGCCTGCTCTGGGCTGGCTCCAGCAGGTGCCTGTCCTTGCTGTGCTGGGAGCCCAGAGCTGGATGCAGCCCTGCAGGTGGGCTCTCAGCAGAGGGGGCAGAGGGGCAGAATCCCCTCCCTGCCCTGCTGCCCACGGGGCTCTGGGTGAGCCCAGCACACGGGGGGCTCTGGGCTCCCAATGGCCAGGCCATGGCAGCCTCTCACCCACCGGGATGAGACCGTCCGATGATCGCTGCGGGTCCCTTCCAAGGCAGAATACACTCTGTGGCTCGGAGTTGTGGCGGCGGCACCGAGCCCAGGAGGCTCCCGCCGCCCGGCGGCCGCGGGCGGGACAGCGGCGGAACGGCGCGGCTGCGGCCGCTGTTGCTGCCGGAGCGCGGGCAGGAGGCACCGGGGCTGCTGCGGGAGCATGGCCGCGCCGTGGGCCGCCCGCGGGCTGCGGGCCGCGAAACGTGAGTGCAGCAGGGAGCCGGGAGTGCGGGAGGGAGCCGGGAGTGCGGGGCCGGGCCGAGCTCGGGCTCGTTCTGCGGCCATGCTTTCAGGGGCTGAGGGGGCCTTTTTAGGCCGCTGGGGAGTTGGCGTGTTGAGGGAAGGGCCTTTGCAGCCAGGGAGCGACATTAACCTTTGCATAGGATCAACAACCCCGGGTAGTTAGGGCTGGAGGGGACTTCTGGAGATCATCCACTCCGCTCCACGAGCGGGTGACACAGGAACGTGTCCAGGTGGATTTGTCTCCAGAAATGTCTCCAGGGAGATACTCCACACCCTCCCAGGGCAGCTTATTCCAGTGCTCTGCCCCTCTCCCATGGAAAGAATTTCTTCCTCATGTTGGAGTGAAACTTCTTGTGTTTTAATTTATGGCCGTTGCTTCTCATCCTATTGCTGGTCACCACTGAAAGGAGTCTGGGACCAAACTCTTGGCACCCGCCTTTGAGATATTTATGTGCATTAATGAGATTCCCTTTCAGTCTGCTTCTCTCCAAACCAAACAGGCCCAGATCCTGCCATCCCTCCTCACAAGAGAGGTGCTTGAGACCCCCTCATCATCTTTTTGACCCCTTTTATTGCCTCAGAGTTTCTTGTTGTGACTTTGGGCAGGCAGTGCAGGGTCCCAGCATGCTGGAGCAGCAAAAGTGCTACCTTGAAATATTGAGACAGAGAGGTGGGTGATCAGTAGTGTTGTAGAAACCAAAATCTTATCAAGAGGCTTTGAAAACTCAGAATGGGTCACAGAATGGTTGAGATTGGAAGGGACCACAATGGTCATCTGGTCCAACCTCTCTGCTCAAGCAGGATCATCCTAGAGTACATAGTACAGGATTGCATCCAGGTGGTTCTGAAATATCTCCAGTTAGGGAGACTCCACACCCTCTCTGGGCAATCTGTTCCAGTGCAGGAAAGTTCTTCATGTTCATGTGGAACATTTGTGCATCTGTTTCTGCCTCTTGCCCCTTGTCCCATTGCTGGGCCCCACTGAGCAGAGCCTGGTCCCTGCTCTGACCCCTCCCTGCAGGCACTGATGAGTTCCCCTCTCACTCATCCCTTCTCAAGGCTGAACAGCCCCAGTTCCCTCAGGCTTTCCTCATTACAGGAATGCTCTGCTGGACTCACACTCTGCTTGCTGTGGGATTACTGCTTACTCAGTGTCTCTCCTGTCTGTGCCCAGGGTACATCTCCACACCGGCCGTCTCTCGGCTGACGCCCGATGAGGTGGTTCGGATGCGAGATGAGCTCTTCACCAAAGAGAAGGAGAGACAATTGTCCCTGCACCCACGGATTGAGAAGATTGAAGTGAAATACATGGGGAAGCCACACCCTGGCACTGTGTTTGTCATGAACAAGGCTCTGTCCACGCCCTACAACTGTGCCATGCGTAAGTGGATGCACTTCTGAACTAGCCCCTCACGGTGAACGTAGTGCTGCCACTTGAATTAGAAACAGTTCATTTTTGGAGGCTTATTTCACAGTTCATCCTTCCAGGTCATTTACAAATATGAAACTTGCAGTTGTTAGAAATGTAACAGTCTGAACTGCTGATCCTGAAAAATATGGTTAATAACTAACTAATACTTTAGGGGTTCTTTAATTTTCTTTAGATTTAAGCGAATGGCATTGCAAGAACTCTGTTCTGGCTTTTGTGGATGGTGAAGTGTGGGACATGTACAGACCCCTGACCAAATCATGTGAAATTCAGTTCCTTACCTTCAAAGATGAAGATCCAGAGGAAGTAAACAAGGTAAGTTATTATCTTGTTCCATTGTAGGTGACCCTGGTTCTCTGTACCTTGTCTCATTGTAGGTAGCCCTAATTATGACCCCTTGATTCTGTGTGCACCTTTCAGTTCCATGCTTGTCTGCTTTCTTGAACTTTGTTGTCATTAAAGGTCAGACATTTTTAATGTATTTTTAATGGTGGGTGCACCATGGTTATCATTGGCTGGACTAGTGTGTGGGCTAGGTGAATTGTTGGCTTTCCTTTCAACTCATGTATTATTTAGGGATTTCAGATTTGAATGTCTCCAGGGTTACATCTGGCTTGCATTCTAATTGCAGGGTTTTTTTTTTAATTAGATTCTGTTTGGAGAATCATCTCTGAATAGAAGTTTAAATACTAAAGAAAGTAATGATAGAATCATGGAAAAGCTTGGGTTGGAAGGGACTTCAGAAGCTCATCCAGTTCCACTCCCTGCTGTGGGCAGGAATGCCTTCTGCTAGACCTGGTCAGTCATAGCCCTGTCCAACCTGGCCTTGAACATTTCCAAGGGTGGAATGCTTGGGTTGGCAGCTAGGGTTGTGCATCATCCAGTTAAATTTTGGGAGATTTTTTTGGAATAATTAGCTTCTAGGCATTGAATTCCTGTTCTGAAATTCTCTTTGCAGGCATATTGGCGTTCCTGTGCCATGATGATGGCGTGTGTGCTAAAGAGAGCATTCAAGGATGAATACTCGGTCAACCTAGTTAAAGCTCCAGAAGTGCCAGGTGATAAAAGTGTTTTATATTGATTGTCTTATGCTGATTCTCAAGTGAGTGTTTAATAACCAAACTTAGAAAAAAATTATTTCCAATGATTGATGATACTTAGCATTGATATGTGTATTACATGCTGTTGTAGTTGCCTTTAATTTATAATAACAACACTGGAAACAATGTTGTTATCAATATTCAGAAAATAGGTCTGTATGGCCACTGTGTTTCCACTTAGGATTTCGTAGCTGAAATTAGAAACTAAACCTCTGTATTGTGAAGTGACATGAGCAAAGTTTCTGGATGTGATGAGACATTTCTGTGGAATTTGCTCTAATAACTGCATCACTTGTCCATCACTTGAGTTTCTAAAAATGACAATGTCTACACCAAATTGGAAGATTACTGAGGTACAAACAAGCTTAGAAGCTTAATAACAACTTCTGCTCATCCATGACCTGATTTAAGATTTAGAAAAGTGAGGAAATGCACAGTAGAAGAGGTTGTTTCAATAACAAAACCTGCATAATTATGAATTTAATATATGAGAAGGTTGGTTGCTGGTCATGTGGAGTACTACAGCTGCTTCTCTTTTTAGCAATTTTAGCATTTTTGTGATTGGTAAGTACAGGTAAATATTTCAGTTCTACCAGAATTTGGAATAATCTTGGATATACTCAGCTATATCATTAAACTGCATGTATAGAAATAGTGTGATCTTACTGGGTTTATAGATTTGATTTCTAAAAAGCCATAACTCAATATGCACAAAAGAGTGTTCTAACAACTGTCAGATGAATTTGTGTTGCATTTACCAGAAATTTGTGCATTGCGGTGAACAAAACGGTGAAGTATTTTTAAAGTGAGTGGTTTTGGTTTTTTTCTGCAGTGTTAGATGCAGTTTTGTGAAGCAGTTTATTTTTTCCTGTTTTTATTGGGATTCTGTTATACTGATGTTGCATTAAAATTCCTTTCAAATTACTTTCTCATTCAGTGAAATGAAACTAAAACAACACAAGTTAATCTGTCATTTTATAGTATAATCAGAGATGAAAACTTTTGTGATGAATTTCTAGAAGTAATTCTGTTTTTCTTCTAATTTATTTTGTTGTAAGAATATAGTATGATTGTGAAACGCACACTTGTTACAAACGTTAATATTTTTATCTTTGGATTGGAATTGCAGTGATCTCTGGAGCCTTCTGTTATGATGTGGTTTTGGACAAGAAACTGAATGACTGGAAACCAACAAATGTAAGCACTTTTCAGGCATAAACCCAAAAAGTTCCAGAGCTTGTATCCTTGTGCAGTTGTTCTTTTTTGATAAGGGAGAAGAGACAGAGCTTTTTTTCCCTTTTTGTTAGTGCACATTTGGAGTAGTCTATGGGAGCTGATCTCTGCATTTACCACACACTGATGCTATGGCAGAGTGCTCTCACATTTCCTTTCAGACAAAAATAAACTTTGTGCTGTCTTCCACACGCTTTCAGGCTTTAAGTCTGTGGAGCTAGAGAAAATTCTAGTCTGAAGTACAAGTTCAGAAACAGTTGTTGGGGCTGTTGGAGCCTCAGTGCCATATTTGTTACTGTACAGATCTGTTCCTGCTCAGCTGCTCTTGCCTGGTAATGTAAATGCAGCCTCAGTCTTTGTGTGAGTAGAGTTTCTGAAAATAAAAGTGTGTATAAGGCATATTTTCTGGTGGCTTACAGCAGAATCAGTTTGTTGTTGAATTAAATCTGTGAGCACATTCAGCTGCAGCTCTCCTTAATAGCTTGCTTATGTTTCATGCTCTGCAGTAGATCTAATAATCTGAATGCTCAATCTCAGAACCATTTGTGATCACAAATGTTTTACCATCTGAGGCCCATTCTTGTTCTTGTGCCCAAAAACCAGCAGAGGGGTGTATGGCTAGCAAAGCAATATTGGTACAATGCAGAATTTTTGTTCAATATGATCTTGTGGCTGAAGTAATTTAGTTAGAAATATTTTCTACATAACATTTTAAATGTAATTCCACCTCATAACAATTTCTTATTTATGACTAAATCTGAATTACACAGAACTACAGATTCTGGTCCAAGGTGACAAATTTTTATTTATTAAATATTCAGTACCTTTTTTTTGCTTTGATCTATCATAATAGAGCTTATTTATGAGTGAATAAATACTACTCTGGGAAACAAGATTTATAGATGAGTATTCAACAGTAGCAAGATTGTATGTGTAATACCATGTAGGGAAAACCTACTATCAAACTGCCTACATGGGCAGTTCAATTAATGTATATTGTTTTTGATGGAAAATGCCTATTTCTCATTGAAATGATTGGGCATTGAGTCTGTGCATTAAAACAGTGATGATCTGTAGTGCTCTTATGATAATAGTAAGACACTCCTACAGTAAAATTGCCATATTTAGGGTTTATAGTAGATGATCTTTGTTGCTTCAACTAATATTTAGTGTTTGCTGTAATTATCTGTTCATTACAGCTGTGAAAAGGTGGTTACAGTTTTTCTGTTCTTTTATTAGGACAACTTCTCTTCTCTTACAAGGGATGCCAAAAAACTAATCTATCAAGACCTGCCCTTTGAAACTCTGCATGTTGAAGCAAAAGTAGCACGTGAAATGTTTCAGCACAATAAGTGAGTGTCTGAATTTGCCTTTCTTTCAAAGAGTCAATTAGAAATCAAGTCAAATCTCTGCTTGGCTTTTTAAATCGAAAATAAGATGTGAAATAAGAAGGTGTTTCTCCCACTGCTCTGAATGAGCCTGCCTCCATTCTCTTCCCACCAACTTACTCACACCAATTTATTTAGTTCTTGTTGTTCTCTTCAGAGGCCAGCACCAGGCACCTTCACTGGATGTAGTTTTGTGACAAAAGACTGAGACTTCTTTTGTTCACTAGTGAGCTTCAAGATTCCACTACTACTAAAGTGAAACTCTGGTGCTTAGCCTTGACATGGTAGCCTTTTCTGCAAGGCTTCCATATTTAAAGAAATATGTATTTTTCATGTCCTGATGTCTTCAAATGAAGATTTAATGAAATGCAGTTTTTGAATTGTGCAGGGGAAAATGGGTAAAATACTTTGGTCTGTGCTAAAAAAAAAAGGTTTTATTCAAAATCTCCTGTCTTCTTTACTGAAAAAAATGCCTCAGCCATGTTTCTGGTCCACAGCTTTTTGGAGAGATGTGGGGGAAAATGAAAAATAATTTATCATTTTGTGAACCAGAATTAAACTACAATGAAGCTAAAGTTGCAAAACAGCAAATATTTTAGTTTAATGCTGAAGGTTATTTTAATGTGACATATGGATCATCATCTCCACTTTGTTGGCTGCACTGACAGCAGGTGGGAGCTGACTTTTGATGGTCCCTTTAGATTTTGTGTATAGAAAGCCCAGAGAGCACTTCCCTGTATTGCAGGCTACCAGCTATTAAGGGCTGCACATTGCATTAAGTCAGTTTAGGTGGTGTCATGGTGTTTTCTAGTCTTACATGGTGTCGTCTAGTCTAGTGTGAAATCTCTTATTTGTAGTAGTAGGTCCATTGTATCTTTCTGAATAAAACTGCTGTGGGAGCATAGCCCTCCTATAAAATATGCACAGAATAGACTGGAATAGATGTTTCAATGGGAAGGGACTTAAAACAACCCCCTGGTTCAGCTGCCTGTCTGAATGGGGGGCTGACAAGTTACAGCAAGTTATTAAAGGCATTGCCCAGATGCCTCTTAATCAGTGACAGGCTTGGGGCATTGACCTCCTCTCCAAGAAGCCTGTTCAGTGTTTGAACACTTATCTCCTAAGGAAATGCTTCCCAGTGTCCAGTTTGAACCACCTCCCAGCATTAAACCATTCCCAAACATCCTGTCTCAGGATCCCATGTTGGCTGTGCCTGGTGATTGCACCATTTTTAAAGTGCCTTTCAGTAATGCTCAGTAAAATCTCTGTAATTTTTCCATGAACTGAGGTTAACTAACAGGTCTGTTAATGAAGCATGTCAATATGTGTTCTCATTAGGAATTTAAAGCAGTCTCAAAGCTCACATAAATACAAGCATGATTTTTAGGAATTTTAAATGAATTAAACTAGTTTCTGAAGTGCTCTTATAAGAGCAAAGCATTAAAGGTGAGGATTTTTTAAATATTTTTTTTTCTTGTCCAGATACAAAATGGAGATGATAGAAAGAAAAGCTGCTCAGAATATGGAAGGAATTGTGCCATTACATAGGTAAGCAAAACTGAACTCCCATTCTGTAGTGATTCACTGGAACATTTGAGTATATTGCAGGTACTCTCTGCAAGTGAGAAGACCAAGTTACTTGGGATGGTTTTAAATTTAAAGATCACTTGTATTCATTACTGTCTGTGGTCTTTCTTAAGTTGGTGTGGTTTCTTTGCTTGGTTTTTTTAATGTAACCATTATTTTGTGATACTTTGTGATACTACATTTCTATTTCTTGTTATGTTAAGGGTGGTAAGTGCCAGAGAAGTCTTACTGTTTTCTGTGCTTATACTTGAAAACTAAATAAATCTCTAGAGCTTGAGAGGCTGAATAAAATGCAAACCAAATACTGGTTTGAAAACAAGAGTTAGCATTGTATAATGGATTTTTCTTTCAAAGTTGTCAAGATCTTCCTAGCTTGCAATTGACTGTTTTGTAGTGGTGGAGATGAGAATAGAAGAACAGCATCCTGTGGGATGCAGTGTAAGATACAGAGTTCTTAGTCTGGAAGAAGGATAATTGTCTGTATCTCTGGCCATTCTCTGTCTTAGGCTATTGTAGGATATTCAGTTGTGTAGATGTGTAAAGAGTTCCTAATTTGTTTTTGTTCTGTCTTAAGGAGCATCATCTATTTAAAGGAACAGATGTCTTTGCAGTGGTGGTTCTTGAAATTTTAGAACAATGTTGTGTCATTCTTTTCTTTCTCCCACTCTGATTTGCTCATTAAAGGGAAAAATGGGCTTACCTATTGCTTTCTGAGAGAGGTTCATTCTCAGTATTTCTTTGCTGTACTGTGCTGTCTCTCTTTTCTTAATTGATTTGCAGTTTTCTAAGAGCTGTAAAGGGAAATAACTGTGCAGGTTGTGAACACTGTATTGTGGAAAACAGGTGATCTTGGAGACAAATCTTTTTCTGCTGAATGACAGTTATCCGAGTTTTAGAGCCAACATGGCATCAAAGACTTTTTAAACCTAACATCCTTTCCTAGACTTGAGGTTTAAATTTTCTAAGTTCATTTAAGGAAATTGTGTGACTTGTACTTTTGGTTTAGGAAACTTCAAAATGCTGAGCTGGAGATTTATTTAGATTTGGTTTGGGATTTGTGTTTTCTTTCTGTTGATTGGAATTTGCTAATGAAAAATAAAACCTAATCTCCTTGTATTTTGCTCCAAATATATTTGGCTTATAAACTGGGGTTTTTTTGTCCCCCCAGGTTTGGTGACTTTGTAGATGTCAGTGAAGGTCCTCATATTCCAAGGACAAGTTTCTGTTTCCAGTATGAGATAACAGCAGCCCATAATCTTCAGACTGACCAGTCTGAATTGATAAGGAGATTCCAGGGTGTGTCCTTGCCAATCCATTTGAAGGTAAGTGATCCATTTTGCACAGGTTTCCCTTCTTTAAATTAGAGCATTTTACCTGTGTTTCCATTTTTGTTAGGTGCTGTGTTGGTAGCTAAAGGGAATTCATAGTTGAGAGCCGTAGAAAGTCACCCTGATGGTTACTGTGTTGGATATTTGGGGTTCATTTTCCTGAAACAGTTGTGGATGTGCAGTCAGAACTAGAAAAGTTTGCATGAGAGGGCCCATGATGTTATTTTTCAGTATGGAAGGTGTTGTTTCAGTTTTATAATTCCTGCATGGATATTTCATTCTGCTTGCCTAAGTTGTGCATGCCAGTCTTCTGACATCTAGGCTACTGACAGTGCTTAAAAGAGCAGAAGAATTTCATGACACCAAAGTAAATTGGTCAAAAAATGTCCAAGCTCTAATGAGCTTAAACAAAGAACTGAAGGTGGAGGCAGGAGTCTTTATTCCCATTTGTGTTGACTTAGGTGATTTGGCCTTGTTGTCTAGCACATGTACTATTGTTTTAGTTGGGGAAGTTTTCAAGAGTTTCTTAGCTGATCTCTGTTTTCCCTTCCTAAGCATAATTCCCTTTTTTGCCAATTAATTCCTCAAGGATTCCACACAGTGGGTGAATCATAGAACCATAAAAAGGTTTGGGTTAGAAGGGACCTTAAGGTTCATACAGTTCCAATTCCCCTTCCACGGACTGGGTTGCTCAGAGCTCCATTCAACCTGGCCATGAACACTTCAGGGATGGGGCATGTGATGGGCAGACATTTATTCAAGTCCTCCACATGGGCAAATTGGACACCAAAATTTTAAGTTGTTAAAACAGAACATTTGAACTGGGCATTATTATGCTTTTGTGGTGTCATTTCTGTACCTTTGTCAAATCTATTCTATGATTAGATTATTTTTTACCTCTGCTAACATAATTTAATGGCATTTCACACAGGCTCACCACACTGTGTGGCACAAGCTGCTGGAAAGATCAAAGAGGCTGGTAAGTGTCACCAGAGGTGAAGTACAGGTTACCAAATACAAAGGTATGCTGTGATAGAGGACACTTTGAATGATTAGAGGTAGGTAGTATACTCAAGAACAGATCTTTAGGAATGGAAATATTCACAGGGGAATAGAAATCAGTAATCTAACTCCTTGTTTATTAGTGGATGTGGTAGCACTGTTTCTGAGGTCTGTTATTAAAAAGCATTGTGCCATTTAAAAAACATATACTATTTGATATGATTTGTCCAATTAAAAATACCTGAAGGTAAATATAAAGATATTATAACCCACCAATATATATGACCAAATAACCACTATCAAGACATATTTAAACATAGGAAATCTTTGTAAGAATTAAAGAGCAGCTTTTATAGAGCCTTTCGATCAGTAATTTTACTTACTTGTTTGGCAAGAGACAGGAAATAAAGCACTTCATGTCTTCTGAAACTTGTTAGCCATGGAAATGTTCTGAGCCTGCCCCATGGCATCTTCCCTGAACTTAGTTTGAATATTCTTGTCCTTCAGCTTGTTTAATGTTGCAGAAGATAATAGTCTTTGTAGATTGTCCTTTCTTGTTACAGTGACAGTATGAGGGGAGGATTTTCATGAGAAAATCCTGGAGAGTGAAATAATTTTTAAAAATATAACAAAATTGATATCTTTCTGCAGGTCACTGAAGAAGAATATTTGGAAACAGCAGAACAGTGTCTTGAGGCAAAAGATGGAACTGAAGAAGGAAAACATGTATCAATTTAAATTAAGCTGAATCTCTAAATGTACATAATAAACTGTGTATTTTTACATGACTTGTTTGTGCCTCTTACAAAAATATCTTGGGTAATTAATTTGAATTCTGTGATGTAAATCATAGATTAGTATAGACACAGGTATACACAAAATGTTTCAGTCCCCTTTAAAGGTTTCCTTAAAGAAAAAAAGGGTGGGTGAAGTTAATTTTTATCTGCAATAACTTGCAAGTTGCTCCTGTCCTTACCTTGACAACAGTAATTGCATGTATCCATCCATATATTGTTCCCTACTGCAACCAAAAGTTGAGACAAATAGTATCTTAAAAAGATACCCTTAAGAGTGTGTAAAGGTGTAATTGCCACTGCTTTAGCAATACAAAAATAGTAGAATGTAAAAGCCAGAAAGTCTTGGAGTTTAATGATTTCTTTCTGCTGCACAAGTGCTGTTAAAGATAATTTTCCAGAAGATAAATACCAAGAATTTAGTTCATTACTTGGATCCCTAGTGTACTAAGATTTATTGTACATTTTCTTTGTTTGATGTTTAAATGTGGTGACTTCAATTAAATTTTGCAAGAGGGTTTTGTTAGATGATGTTTTCTGATGTTTTGTATTTTCATCCCTAACTCATTAGAAGTGTTCTCATTATACCAGAGAAAAATTTTATTACTTTTTGAAGTGCAAATATTTTCTCTGAATTTCATCCCAATTATTATTTTTACCATTAATTGCATCACATGGTTCCTAATCATTTGACACCAGTTTTGTGAGAGCAGGGTGGTAGTTCAGTAAAACACATTTAGGTATAGCCCATGTCTTCTCAGGATACTTGGAAAATGGATGGGGTCTTTTTCCTCTTGATTAATGTTTCAGAGGACTGTTTATAATGGTATCAGATGCTTATTTTTTTAAATACATTTATTGATTCAAAGTTTACCTTCAATGCACACATATGCATTTACACATTCTGTATATTTTCATTAAATTGGACTTAACTGGAGTGTACTTTGGCTTTGAACCTGTTGTTCTAGTGCTGTTGAAGAAGCAGGCATTGTTCATGGTCTTAAGAAGCACAAAAATTTGCTGCTTGTGTTGTTTCTTTGGGGTTTTGTTGTGGTTTTCTTTTAGTTTTGCTTGGTTGGTTGGTTGGGTTTTTTTGTTGTTTAATGCAGTACTTGCTGTCTTTGATTAACCCAAGACTGGTGAAATTTTGCCATCTGGGTTCTGGATGTTTGTTTCACCCAAGACTGGTGAAATTTTGCCATCTCAATTTTGGGATCCAATCCATGTGGTCTGTTTTGAATCTTAAGATTGTTCTATTACAACCCAGAAAGGCTCCTGATGTCTGCTTGCCATTTTGGGTATCCAGAATTCCTCCTGGATTCCACCAGCTGCAGAGGAAGGTGACATGGCTGTTATCACTTAGGAATATACATTTTTTAACCCTCTCTGGAATTTCAGAGTTTTTCTGGCATGTTCTTTTTTGGGGGGCTGGGGAGAGGCATTTTTTTTTGTTTGTTTGTTTGTTATGTTTGGGGTTTGAATTTTTTGGTTGAAGCAGCAGGAAAGTCACCCCACAGGTGAATCCCCACAAAAGGGACTTTTGCAAGTGTGCGACTACAATACTGAAAATGCTGTTGATGTCTGTAGCAGATCCTTCCTTGGAGATTGTGCATAAAATGGTGGAAGCTCAAACTTCTATAGAACTCTGTGTTATCTCACACCTTGACTTCCATGGGGTCCCAAAGACAGGTCTTCCTTAGGGAGAGATGTAGCTGGAGGATGCCTTTGAAAAGCACCAGGATCCTTACAGAGCACAGCAACAGTTAAGAGAACTGGGCAGTAGTGTTCATTTCTTTCTCACCATAGCAGATTTTGAGACAGGAGTGTAGATTGAAGTCTGTTCTGCCAATATGGGACAGTCACATGTGCAGAGGAGAACATCTGTAGCCATGACATTTTCTGAAAAATCCTTTCCTTAGGATTTTTCCTCCTGAGAAGCTGAGAGGCCTCAGGAACAAAATGTAAACATTGATTATCTGCTGCTGTGGAATTCAGCAGGTGGATCTGTGATTGGTCTCATAGAGTTGTTTCTAATTAATGGCCAATCACAGTCAGCTGGCTTGGACTCTCTCTGTCCGAGACACAAGCCTTTGTTATTCATTCCTTCTTTTTCTATTCTTAGCTAGCCTTCTGAATAAATCCTTTCTTCTATTCTTTTAGTATAGTTTTAATATAATATATATAATAAAATTATAAATCAAACCTTCTGAAACATGGAGTCAGATCCTTGTCTCTTCCCTCATCCTTGGACCCCTGTGAACACGGTCACAAACATCTGTGTTTTTTGGGGGAGATGGCTCATGCAGTGATTTGAGTACTCCCTGCCTGATCTGTATTAGGTGATGGCACTGCTAGAAAAGCCCTGAACATTTCTGAAACTAGGGTGAGAACAAATTGAAGCAGTGCTCAGTTCCCCCAGCAGCCACAGAACAGCAGGGAGATACTACCCTGAGCTCAAGGCCATTTGTTTTACCATTGAATGTTGGTGCATAAAATGCTGAAACAGCTGAGATGGCTGTTGGAGCAGGTGAACCAGAGTGATGCTTCTTTCTCTTTTTGATTTAGGTTTTCTGAACTTCAGCTGAGCTGCAGGGTGGTTCCAGCTTGGCTGGATGTTTGGGGCTGTGCTCAGACACACACCTGCAACTAGCACTGTATGCCAAACTTAAACATATGGGGCTATATAAAATACCAAAATTGGTACGGCAAAGCTCTGACTGAGTGTGGATTCTGGATGTTTGTGCACTCTCCTGCCCTCCCTGGGGTCTGGCCCAATCTTCTCCATTGGAAATAGTCAGAAGACACCATCATTGATCAGTTCAAAAAGAGACAAGAAAGTAGATGCTATTTTCTGTACTGAATGCTGTAGGAAACTGCAGAGATTAGGGATGGATAGATGGACAAAGAAGACTGCAGAATTTAGCAAAGTTCCCTTCTTGCTATTTCTTTTTATTAAATTTCTGTGTGTAAAGCGGCAATTTTTACTCAGCGAAAGAACTGCACAGGCAGCTAAAAATAAGGAAGCATCTAGGAGGACACAATGATGCAAAGTGGAGAAAGGGGAGGGCAGGGTCAACATACATGAGCAGAAGCTGATACTGGCCAGATTCTGATAAGGAATAAATAGGAAGTTTTTTATAAACACACTGGAATGTGTTGTTTAAATAACTTTGTGAGTACCTCAGCCTTGGAAATGTTTGAGGTCAGATTGGATGGAGCTTGGTGCATCCTACCTAGTGGAAAGTGTCCCTGCCTGTGGCAGGGGGGTGGAACAGGATGATCTTTAAGGTCTCTTTTGAACCCAACCCATTCCGGGATTCTATAGTGACAGGGGAAAAGGCCTGAAGCCTTCTTCCTTGTTGCACATCTCAGCAGTAGTTTCATGGCTTCTCACATTCAAGCTGTTCCTCCTTCTGCATCTTGTTTGAAAGAGTTGAAACTTTTAATTTTTCCCTTTTCTTTACTGGTTTTGTCCAAAAAAAAGAAAACCCTATATTAAGATTAAAGCTACATGGTGTCTTGATCCTAAGAGGTGTCAGTAGGAAGGCTGAGCAGTATCAGCTGACACATATAATCAACTGAGAAATTTTTTTCCAAAGAAATATTCTATATTTCATGTTATCATGGATTTTGGAGATAGAAAAGGCAATTGGGATTTGGTATGACTTATTTCATAACAGAAGGAATTAAATGCTAAGAAAGTTATTTTTTTCTTACCAGGCAGTAAAGGTCTTCCCTGGGAAATTGAACACATGCAAGTGATGAAAACAATCATCAGTACACATCAAGTCCTTTCATGACAGCATCCAGAACAAGTTTCCCTTTCAATTTTAACTTCTGTCAAGGAGTAGTCTTCTACTGCTTTTTAGTAACTTATCTAGCACTATTCCACTCAGCACAGTACTTTGTTATGTTTGAAGCTAGTGAATTTGCTACATTTATTTTATTAGTTTTTACAGACACAGGAACTTGGCAGCATAAAGGTGTTTGATGGCAAGAGGTGACAGTGGGTATTTCTTGAAGAACACCAACCATCTGAAAATGGTAATGCTATCATGCTGTGATTTTTCACAAGACTTAACCCCAGTCATGGACAGCATTAACATTTTTTCAGAGTGAAAAGAAAACCTATTATTTTAGTATCTGCCAATGTAATATCCACAACCTAACTATGTCCACTTTTCTGAGGAACCAGCTATGCAGAAAGAATACACAGAATTGGTCAAGCATTTGACCATATTTATAATAGCTATCTATTTCTTAAGTTTGCAAGTTACTCACATTTTAAAGAGAGAAAATGTGAGGGAACAAATACTTGATTTTTATGGCATGACTATGAATCGGGATGATGAGGGGAAAGATCTGTTTTCTTCCTTAGGACACCTTTTGTTGACATGTATCTATACAGGATAGAAGCTCTAGGATCATCTTTGCTTCAGCAAACCAATGCTGCTGAATGTAGCCTCAAATGGACAGAGAAATCAAACTGAGCTTCAGTGTCACCCAAGAAATGAGATTGTCTCTGGACTCTCTTTTGCCACAGTCTTCTTCCTGCTTTTAAAGCCATTTTCTCTGGAAATTTAATAGGACTATGCTTTTCTTCACCAAAATATGCTGCACCACTTTGGGAGTTCCCTCTCACAGCTATGGCTATGACTTTGGAAAGGATAAAAGTGGCTTTTCCTTCTTGGTGGTTATGGCCCCCCAGCTGTATGCATCCTGAGGGAGCCACTTAACCTAGAGCCTGGTTCAGAAAACATTTATGCCCTGCAGCAGTTCTGAGTGTAAAAATCACATTCAGTGAGACTCTTTGTATGGGACACTTTTTAATGAGACCATTGATTTCTGTAAGTTTCTGTGGTCTTGAGTGCTCCGTGATCATTCCTTGTACTGGGGATTCACAGGCAGAGCAATGCTAACAGAAAGAGGTGCTCATATTGATACATGACAAACATTAAACATATTTCTTAATTTATGGTGAGTACTTTGAGTTTTTTAGTTTTCCCTTTTGTTCTCCCATCAAATTAATGTTTCATAGCTAAACTATTCCCCTGGCAGATTTAAGTAGAGATATGAGAGAGTTTTAAGGACTGGCTCTGTCACTCAGGTTTTGTGACTGTGAATATTCAGGAACTATTTTGGCCTTCCACAAAATAATGATACCAATTCTTTCCTGTTTCTCTAAAATTTTCTAAGACTTCTTGAAGTTTGTAATGCATGGGTAATCCTTAAGTAAACTAAAGATACTTTGATTTTCTCCTAATGACCCATTGACCCATTTCTCCTAAAGAACTCATAATGAAATCTCAAAGAAATATTTTCTGTCAGTTTTTGTCTTATGTAATTAAATTCTATAGAAATTAATGGGAGTTGTACACGCCAAAAGTTTAATCCATATTTTTTCGTTCCTAAATAAAAAGGAAGAAATGAAATATTTGTGTAGGAAGTAAAACCAAAAGATCTAAAAGGTGATAAAGTAAAATACAGGTTGTTGGGTTCAAAATGTTACAGATTTGACATCCTGGTAAGGACCTGCTAATACACAAAGCTGCTGTTTTTTCACTGCTTTTCCAGACTCTATACCCAGCAAGCATGCCTGTATGCAGAACAACTTGTCTTTTTACATGTAGAGCAGAGGTTTTTCCCAGCATAGCCACTGACTGATTCATGATTTCTGCTCTCCTCCCACAGCTGCACCAGTTTGTTCCGTGTGAATTCTGGTAAGAGGCATGGTACAGTGTTAATGCTAACGTGTAGGAGTCAGTCATAGGTAAAAACCCCTATCACGATTAGCATTAACAACATACAGCCCGCAGAACCCCAGAGACTGGAGTATGAGACATAAAGAACTCAAAGCACTGGGTTTTCCCCTTGACATACCTAAAAAAAAAAAAAGAAAAAAAAAAGAAAAAAATATGTATCAAGAAATTATGGCAGAGGATGGAGAAATATCAGAGAGGGAGTTATTGCAGTAAAATACACAGGAACCATCTGCTGTACATTTAAATCCAGTCAAACTTGCCATTGTTTTAGTTAGAGAGAGAGAACCAGAGTGCATTGAGCAGTGAGTGCATTGAGCTTGCTGGGAGCAGGCAGAATACAGATTGCAGCATGGTCTTGCCTAATTTTGTATCCTTTTAGATATCAGCTAATGAAGACTTCTAATACAAGCCTATTTCCTCAAAATGTTTTAAACTCCCCAAAAAACAAAACCAAAAATGACTTGATCTATTCTGATTTAGCTAAGAAAAAATGCCTCTCAGGAGAGCTGAATCTTTTACAGGATGTGTGAAACAGAGCTAAAACACAATCATACTTTCATCAGTATACAAGGCAGATGATTAGGCAACAAATATTCCTTTGGATTCTGGTATAAATGAGCAAGCCGAAAGAAAACCTTTTGGACAGATTTAGTTGCCGATCTAGAATCCATATGCAGGGCTCCTACACCCTACACCTCTAACCAGTACATTAGAATGAGATGAATTAATATAATTGCCTGTGTTGAACCATTTGCTAATTGCTCCATAATATTAACCAGTCCATTAACCGATGCTTTGACCTAAAATTAATGTGCTGAATCTTTTAGACCAAAGTTGAAAAATTTTTACTTATTTCAGCCTATTATCAGTTCTCCTCTGGAAATAAACAAGGAGATACAGTTCTAGAAAACAGCAATTTCAAATATCTGCAAAGAAATCACATCATGACATAGAAATACACTCAGTAAAAGCAAGGGTAGAGAATCACCATTATATATTAAACCACCCGATTGATTTTTACAATTTTCAGTTACTTACATCAGTAATAAGGGTTGAATTGTTGAGACAGTCTTTCCAAGCAGTTCTAAAGGCCTAAGTAATGCCCATTTAGTTCTCTGCTAAGTATATCTTGATTGAAATATATTTTTCTTTATCTATCTTTCTGAAATAAAGTATCAGCTCCTGTGCAGAGTCCATAAATAGTTGAATCTTGTTTGTTTTCTCTTTGGTCTCCCAGTAACCACTTTAAAAAAAAAACCAACACTTTTTTGTTTAATCATAAAGTAACAAGAAAGCTTGTATGAGAAATGAGACATTATATATGAGGCAGTTTTGGAGATCTTTTTGTGTATGTAAATTTAAAGAAACTGATGTACTTTTATAACTTCCTTACTGTTACTAACACATGTTTTAAGGGGAAGTTAAAATGTCATAGTAAGAGTGTGATCTAATTTAGAGATTTTAGGGAAATTACCTTTCACTTTGTGCCACTCTAAATGAAACCAGCCTCATACATGGCTGCAATATGTCAGTGTCAAGCAAAAATTCCAAGGTGAATATAAAATTTTGGTAGGCAGAAAAAGGCGGTTTAGAAATTTCCAAACCTCAGGTTTAAAGTGATGATTCAGAGCTCTGGTGAGTGTTCAGAGTAAACTCCCACTAAAGTTGGGCACAGAGAGCTGTGGTGTAAGATTTGCATTTGTGGGCAGTGAAGTGAACAGTTTTTAAACCTGTGATAAAATGTTGTGTGTCCCTCATCTTACAAACACATATTTGTGGTATGTGTTTGTAAGATGAGGGACAAAGGCTGGGGGAGAAGGATAAAAAGATCCAAGTTAAGGTATTAATTTTTGGTGGGTTTTTTGTTTGTTTGTTTTTTGTTTGTATTTTTGATCTCTTGTTTGTTTTTAAGGAAGAAAGCAAACCTGTAATTTCTGTCAACAAAAGGTTATTGTCTTACCTAAATTCATTCTGCATTGAACCTTCTTTGAGCAGGGCTTTGAATTTGATGATTTTTAGAGAATCTTTTTAATCTTAATTATTCTTGAATTCAATTATTGTGCTTTTAATGTCCCTAAGTCCTTATTCACTTGATGTCACTCAGTGGGCAAAGGTATGTATGAAAGGCTCAATGCAAAACATCAGTTCCTTCTGTGGAAACACTAAATTTGTCCTCATTGAGCTTTGGATAAGGATCAATTTAGGCAATAGGACCAGAGCTTTCGTACCAAAAGCTTTGGTCACCTCCAAGTCTATTGCCCCTAGAATATTTGTAGAATATGTTTGTTAATTTGCATTATTTTAAATGTATTCCAGGTTGCTATTCTTTACACCATGCTTCCAAATTCTGATTATTTTATGTCTTACATGGGTTTTGCCAAAAGGCAAATGTTTTTATCTGTGGTTTGCAGAAGCCATTTGTGATTGACAGTACTTTTCAGCCTGCCTGTGCTCAGACTTGGAGAAGAGATAGTTTTGAAACGGATCACTTAAATAATCTAATAATAGTTTCTCTAGAAGCTGAATGAGTGCTGTACTTGCCCATGCCAACTTCCAGCAGTATTGTTGAGCAGGGGTAGAAGTGAGAGACTTTGGGCAGCATGTGGTCTCTGCAGCTGTACTGCAGAGCCAGCCCTTCCTGCCAAAAGCACAAGGCCATAACCGCAGATGAGAATTTGCTTTGGGGCTTTTCTGCTCCCAGATCCATCTTGGATCTGTGTAATGGAATAGTTTTGCCTAGGCTGCTATACTTGCATTTCAGTTTTGGATTTAAAAGCTGCATAGCATCTCCAACACTGCAAACTGTCTGGCTTCTGTGGGCTAAAGGCAGAAATACAAATCGTGCTTTATCAGGAAGTGGTGAGAAATGACACGTGTTTCCTCTTGCTGAACCTTTGTAACAGCTTTTGTACAGCTGTCAGGTTTCTTTTACGTGAAAAAATACCTGCACTGCTCCCTGCTGTCTTCTCAAACAGCTCTAAAAATGTGAGCTCAACATCAGCGGAAACAGCGACCATCTCCTCAGGTTTAAATATAATGAAATAAATTCCCCTGTGATTTCCCTTGCAACATTAATAAAGAAAAAGCTCGTAAGATCTGGTGTGACCTTCCTCTTCCCTTTTCCAGCACTATCTTTCTTCCCCTGCAATCAGAACAAAACATGAATCCTTCCTATCTTATCTGCTGACCTCTGGTCATTAGGTCCCATCCACTCATCTGCTTCTCTGTTCCTTCACCTGTTGCAGTGACCTCAGATAGGTGTGTGTGTTTTATTTTCATTTTCAGACTTCATGTCTGCTTTCACTGTTACTGCCTCCATGGAAGCTGTCCAATTAAAAAGTCAGATTCCCTTCAGAAGTATCATCAAAAGTATAGTTCAAAGTACTTAGTTAAACTCTGACAAATGCTTCTTCCCCAGCTGTACATTTGGACAATTTTGTATGGTACCTAAAGGTTCTGAGGGGACTCACTGTAGTCCACTGAAGGATTAGAAGCATCCAGCTCATTGGTCAGGTTATGTGAATCTT
The DNA here is from genome assembly GCF_028769735.1 of Zonotrichia leucophrys gambelii. Taxonomy (NCBI): domain Eukaryota; kingdom Metazoa; phylum Chordata; class Aves; order Passeriformes; family Passerellidae; genus Zonotrichia; species Zonotrichia leucophrys. Next base: position 102,378,559 of record NC_088169.1, read on the forward strand.
AGCCAGCTTTGCCTTTCCAGTTCCAATGACCAAATTCTAATTTACTTATTGCCCAGCTGGAGGGGCTACTTTGTCACAAATCTGGAATGAAATTCAACTTTTTGTCCCTGGGTTGATAGGAAGAAGACATGCAAGCTTTGGTAGTACTTCCCATGTAATTTTTTTTTTTCTAATGAAAAGCGTGTGCAGCTTAGGAAAGTAATGCCAACTCTGCAAAATTCAGCAGCCAGTTTAGAAAGATAAAAGGCGTTCTCCAAACAGCAAAAATAATTTAGGACTTGCCTTTTGGGAAGCCTTATCTGCTGATGCTTAGGGTTGTGCTGTCACATCTACCAAGTCCTTTTCTGGTGGGAGGAAAGGCAGTTCACAAAGGCTAGAAATCTGCAGTGTATAAGTATACAAACTCATGTATAAGTATGTAAACTCACAGTCCTGTTGGAAGAATCAGACTGTGATAGACCCCAAGCCTGATGCTTTGGTAGTGAGAAAGTTTACTGTTCTGCAGTCATGGAAAACCCCGTTTTTTGTAAAAAAATAAGACCAAAATGGAATGTACCAGTTTCAGAGGTGTTTTTACCTTTGAATAACAGAAATCTAATTTTGACTGAAAAAGAATTAGAGTTAATACAATTAAAAATTCTATGAATGTTTTAATCACCTACGAAAGGCTGTTACATATAAGCAGTATACAACCATCCATTTTCAGATATCCTGTTTACATTTTTCAGGAGGTTTTTAAGTCTTTTCATCTAATTTCTCAGAAAGCAAAGCTATTCTTTTAAAAACATTTTAAAAAAAATTGAATTCAGGTTTTTAAGATACTGGAAGAGGTCCAAAGATGTGTATGTAGATAGAAAAACTTTTCTCTGCCAAAACCATTTCTGTATAATAAAACATACCTCCACTTTGTGTCTCAGTAGCTGGATAATCTGTTTTTTAATACTAACTTTCAGCCACTTTGCTTGCTCCTTTGTAAATTAAAAATTTCCATATTGAAAAGCCAGTAGAATAAATTATTGATCCTAGATATTTGCTGCCAAAATTTGAATCCAGAGCAAATTTTAATCATCAAATAAAACCTTAGAGTTTTCGCCAGACAGGTGTTAATGATGAGCATGGCGATCCTGTTTTGTTGATATGATTAGGAATTTCAAGAAAGCTATGTTGAGTTCTTATATCAGCATTTGAATCATGTTAATTTTAAAAAGAATTAAAACAAACCATAGTAAATGATGCAAATCTAATGGGTATATTTTAAAGAAGGCATTTCTCTGCTGTTTATTTATGAAATGAGGACAAAAACTTGACACATTATCCAGAACTACTTCTTTGGTCAAAATTTAAAAAGTCACACAGTTAGTTTTTCACACCTCAAAATGCCTCTGATAAGCTGTAGGCAAGACAGTAACTGCAGATGCATCATGAAACTCTTCCAAGTAGGTAACTAAATGCTGCAAAAATTCTATTCCATGTTGCCTGTTCTTCTAAACTATTGACCTCAGAGCAGAAGGAGGAGTGCATGAACTGACAAGCAGCATGCACGAATTTCCTCTGTGCACTGTCCCACCAGATAAATGAGGTCACCATGAAGGTGAATTCAAAACCAGCAAGGGAACTGCCTTTGCATTCTCTGAGTTTGGATGGCTGCAGGCATATTCCGCAATGCTAGAGCATTTCTGCATGTGTACGAAAGTTTGAGGTTCAGCCTCCCTGACTCTTGAGTCCTCTAAGCCCTGCCCTGGGGGCCCCTCCCTCGGCCTGGTCCCTTTAGCACACGAGCTTCTCATTTTTAAAAAAGAGTGCACGCAAAAATAAACAAACACCAAAGAACCAAGCTAAAAAACCTACCTGCTATGAGGCAGTGTCTTTACACAGAGACACAAGCAAAACCAATGCAGCGAGAAGGCCACAGACTTCCTTTGTTCCATCTCACAGGTTAACCATGATCACTCAACTTGGCTTTTTTTTTTCTTTTCCTTTTTAAGGAGAGACAGAGAAAGAAGGTAAATGGAAAATGAGGCAGAAATAGTTGCCACAGAGGTGTGTTGGTCTGGCTGGCTCCTGATATCCCGTCAGCATGAGTTAGGTGGAGAAAGCCTCTCCAAACAACTTGAGACCCTTTATAAGTCATGAAGGTGACTCATAACCAACCGACTCGCCTTGCTTTTAGTAAATCCCCCGCTTTCCTTTTCTTAGAACGGAGCTTAAAAAAAACAAAAAGAAGAAAAAAAGTAGAGAAACCCCAAGGAAAACAGAAAACTCCAATCAAATTGAGGACTTTTTAAAAATGCACCATGTACTTTCCTTGCCTCAGACGTTTTGACATCAGCCTTTGAATTGAGTAATAATAATAATAATAAATGCAAATGATTGTTTAGTGGTGCTGGTACACTTAAACAGGTTGTGGGTATGTTGTGAGAGAGAGAGAGTTCATGCCAGTGTCTTCTGACTGAAGAGGGAGTTCACTGTGGTGAGGTGTTTCCTACTTTTCTCTCTATTCCTTTTGCATCCAGGGCTGTCCTGCATGGATTTTTTGTGTAACAATTAACCAGGGCAGATCTAGGCAAAAAAACCCCCTCAAGAAATGTTCAGAGACACTGGACAGCTGTAGCTGGAACAGCTGCAAAACCTCTAAAACCAGGGACATACTTTGGTGAAATTAGGGTGTATGTGGGGGACTGTAAACCAGTGGGTTGTGGAAACCTGTTACTGAAATTATATAGCATTTTTTAACACCATTGAAAGACCACTGCAGATGACTGGAAAGACAGGTTGGTCTTAATGAACAGGAGATACCGTATTATACAGTCCTTAGGTTCTGAATATATTCTCTGAAAAATCCAGCTTATTTTAATTTCCAGCAGCAAAAAGGGTGGCTGCTTCAGCCTGATTTTCTGAGACACTGAGGTTTGTATCTTTTAAAGAATTAATACATTTTCACTGTGAATACAGGATCTTTTTGCCTCGAGCTTTGGAAGTTCTACGATGCTTTTAATAATATTTTCTTTCAGATCTCATTAAGATGGCCGAAATACAATAGCTCCATTTACCAACCACTGAAATATAAGGAAAAAATTCCATCAAATCCCACCATAAATATACTGTTGTTCTCTTTGTTTTAGGTGTGTGATTACAAATGTCTTAATTTTCCCCAGTAAGCCCACGTTAAGTTTCTGGTGTTTGTGCTCAGATCTGCACTTCCATGGTTCCATCAGACCTCATTGCTCATTAACAATGGGATAGGGTTTGGCTTCCATGGTTATAGAGATGAGTTTGAAGCTGTGGCTGGAGCAGTGGTGTTTCCCTGACACATCCCAGGCAAAGCAGCTCTTGGAAACACAATTTTGTCTCCCAGGGCCCCTGCTTTGGGAGCACTGCAAGAGGAGAGGTGGGTGGCCAGCTGGGCTGAGCTCTGGTGCTGGTGCCTCTGGATAGGTGGGGAAGCCATGGCAGACACCTCTCTGTGCTCTTCCTGCACCTCTGCCTTGAAACAAGGCTGGATTTCTCTTGGGCACCTACTGAAGAAAAAGAAAAAATCCTGAGCTGCTTGGTTCTCTTCCCCAGTGATCCTCTCCCATGTGGTATTTGATGTAGGGCCAAAACTTGGGGCCAGCTTTTATGGGAAGCAAGTGTGAGATTAGACACTGAGATTGTGTCCAACCTGATCATATTACAAGACAATTTCTTAATTTTTACCACAATTCTTTTTTGGTTTTTAACTTGCTTAATTCACTTGATTTCAGTACAAATTAAAAACCTATATTCCTAAGGAGATGAGACTTATTTTGTATGTGTGTGAGCATATCTGTTGGTCTCCTCTCCAATAACTTGAAATCTGGGATTAATTTGAACACATTTGAGGATGAAGGGGTATTTTGAGGATCTGAAGTTCCTATAATTTCTGTGAAAACAAATGTGGAGATTAGACAAGACGTTATTAAAATTCCCTTCTCTTACAAGGATGGTAATTGGAGTTCAACTCTTATCAAATATCACAATTTTGCAATTCTATAGGCAATAAGGTTTTGTTCATTTTGCCACACAAAAAATGACCAGGTTTGTAAGGGATTATTTTAATTGCATGAAAGCACCACTTGATACATTGATTGATACATAATTTTGGGTTAAAGGACATATAAAGTCCTAATGTTGCTAAGAACAATATGCACAGGCAATTTAGCAGGATAGCTCAGCTAGGTATTGATGCCTACTTAGGGTTAGATTATTCAGGGTACATGGGTTTATTTGAAGGCAGGTAGAAAATCAGCTCCAAATGCTCAGATCACTGATGCTGTGAAGTGGTCTGGTGGCATTCCTGTGGGCTAGGGTGCTGAGGCTGTCCTAGGCTCTCTTCCTGCTCCTCTGGGTTTCCCTCCCTAAACTCTATTTTGCACCTTTCAGCATTATCAATGTGGTTCTGCACTTGAGTATGGTGCAGCATAATTTCCAGGGAGATTAGGATAAACACTGTGTGTATTTTCAGGTGTGTTCATATGATTCCAGTGGCTACTCTGAGGCCCAAAGCAATTTCACCTTGCAGGAATGTAAAATAGCCCTGGAGTCTTCCTAGTTGTCCAGCTTACATAGAAACATAAATCTCCTGGATGACAAGACAAAGATGTTTGAGTTTCCTGTCTTCTATGAGCAATATATTCATCCAAGGAATAGATTCCAGTCCAAAACTGATGAGATTGAAGGTGAGTTTGAGCTGAGTATGACACTGGTCAGACCCATAACACTCAGCTCTGACTTCACTTGAGGTAGTGGTTAAGGCTCAAAATAACTTACCAGAGACAGGAGCAAACCACAATTTGGCTCTATTAGAAAATAGACAGTGGAGGAGGTGGAAATGCTAGGTTTAATTTAAGTTGCTTAATGACAGAAGTACTATTTTGAAACAGAGTTTCTTCATGAGTAATTGCTGAGCTTTAAAATATGGGTCACTGGGAAAAGTAATAAAAATCTACATATAGCCAGCTTCTCTTTTAATTAGCTGCAATTTTTTTCGGACTGTCCAGACTTATCTTCTCCCTTTTGAAATAGGTTTTGCTCCTTAATGAGGCTTTTTCCATTGAAAATTTCAAAATTGCTAAAATTTGTCTTTGCAATAAGAGCTGCCTGTAAATTTTTATTTGCAGTACCCTTTTAATGTTTTCATGGAAATTTTGACATTTATTAGCCAAGATATTTTTGAAAAAAAGTTCCTTAAATGTCACCATTTCAGTTAGCCAAAAAGTATTCCATATGTTTTAATCAGTTCTTGTCACACTGTGTAGTCTAAAACATTTGAGATGGATGTTTGGAGCTTTTTAAAATCATCTCTCCCCATTCTCATGTATTCCTTTGCCACAGTTTCTGGTACTTCAAGTTGTGCAATCCTAGGTCTTAAAGTAAAATGAATTGCTTTTAAAGGAAAATCTGTTTTTCTTGTGGACCCCAAAATTCTGCCCAAGTTACTCTTTAGATGCCTTCTACTGTGAGAATGAAATAGTACCGATGAGCCAGAGAGAAGACAGAATGTGATTGCTCAGATCTATCTTCCTTTTCTGGTGGAGATTTAAAACTGATGAACAGTGCCTTCTCTTTCTTGTCCATCTTCTTGTGCTTGCAATGGAGATGCTGCTTTCTGAATCTGCCACAAAAGCAAGATGCTCTGCAGGACCTCCTTGGAACTTGTCTTTTCTGAGGACCTAGAGCTAGAGCCAGTGCCCCAGGAGATGTGCAGGCTCAGGAAAACCTTGTGGTCCTTCTCCATTCATGTCAAAAATGGACAGTGAGGAATCCAGGAGCATGTACCAGAACAATAAGCAGGTGGTGCAGATGGTGGAATGCAGCTTGGAGGGTGTTCCAGTGAAAAACTGGACACCAGAATTTGAACATGAACTCCAAAGTCCACATGGACAACCCTTGGAAAGACACAGCAGTGATGGAGAAAACTGCTTGAAAAGCTGGATCCTATGGAAAACAGATTTCTTCTACTTTAAAGGAAAGACTCAGTCCCAGAAAGCAATGAAAACTGGAACTAGCTAGCAGTTTTTTTAATACAAGAAGGAAATGGGTGTTAATGTGAATTGCTTTTGAGATTAACTTTACATGGCAGAATGGGTTATGGTCATAAAATACACATTTTAATACATCCTGGATAAGTCTAAATGTGACTGAATAGAATTCAGATATAATTAAAAAGATGTTTTTTAATGCTTAAATACTCTGTGTAATTTTTAAGTGCTTTGAACTGTATCCAGACATCAAAGAATAATGTTTGCATTTATATCCTAATGTCATTTTTCCTAACAGAGTCCTCAACTTACAGTTGGAGCTTGCATAGTTTCTGGATGTCTTCTTTATTACAGCCTTTCATTCTTAAAGGAGAACCAGGCTTTCAGTAATTTTAGTTTCTAGTAGACTGTGATGCAGTCCTTTATTTTTCATTATGTTTATCATCCATGCTTTTTCCACTTGGTTTCTAGGAAGGAAGGGACAATATAGGGCAGGTAGAAGAGAAATCCCTGCTGGGCTTGGCAGGAGGAAAAAGGAGTGAGGAGAAGGAAACTCTGCATGTGTAATGAAATAGCAAAAGATGCCTTTGTAGCAGAGTTCAGAAAAGTTGAATTTCCATAAATCTACTCATGAAGAACTCATTGGAGCTTTCCTGTTCAGCTGTATAATGTAGTCTACAATTCCATTAGGCATTGAAAATACGACTGAAGAAGTTAATCTCCCCAAAAATGTGTTTAGTCCAAGCTGTAACCACAAAAATATGTAACCTTAAGCGGGGGACATTTTATGTTTCTATTGCTTTTTTTACTCTTGGTGTTGGTAGGCATGGGACAACCATCTTGGAGAAATGACCTTCACAAATCCCTTAGGCCGCTCCCTAAGCTAAAACATCTGGTATGTGTCTTAGTAGGGATCACAGCTAAACTTCAACCCAAAACTAAAGGAGAATTTTTTCTCTCATCCTAGCCCAACTGTTGCATTTGTATTTTCACAGAAAAGGTGTATCCACATTTCTCTTCACAGAGAAAAGCAAGGCACAATTCTTCCCAAGAATATTCTTATCTCATTTGCTGTGCCTGTGTTGTGCCAAAGTGGAATGCAATGTGGAGATTGCTTACCCAAAGTGATGGTGTTTTGTTTCCTTGATCAGGGCCAAGCACGTGTGTATTGGACTGTCACCTGACAGTCACAAGATTCAGTGTTGTGTGCAGAGTGGAGTGCTTGGCAGATTCAGTTTAGATGTAATGTAATATAGCATAGAATAATATAGTTTAATAAGGTAATTAATTAGCCTTCTGATAAGATGGAGTCAGATGCATCATTTCTCATTCCTCCTTTGTTGGTGCCTTCTCAATGCAGCCATAAGAAGGGGAAACCAGAAAACTCTGACTGCCTTCACTGATGTGGAACCTGCTTCTATCTGTAGGCCATTTACTGCTGCATGCTTTCCTTGTGGGGCATTTGAGAATAAGAACCCTGAGTAGTCAGAACAGCAGCTGTATGATTTTTATACAAGTTACACAGAAAAATGTGTCAGTCACAGTTAAATGCCCCCAAGGACAGACCAGGTATCAAATCCTTCAGTCCTCACTTCCTTCTGAAAAGTCTGAGTTAAGTTTTTGGGAATCAGAACACTTCTATAGATTATTGATCACTTAAGCTGAAGAAAATGGCAAGTCTGTGGAATTTATTTTCTCAGAGGTTTTATTGTATTTCTGAGAGTTTTAATTGTGGGGATTTTTTTGCATAAGCCAGGTTAGTGCTGTGAAAGAAATGCTGTATTCTCTTGCTCCCACCTTTCCCCAGATAAGTAGTTTTAGATGTGAAATTGGAGCAAGGGACATCTGCCTTCAAAAATATCCACTAACTGTTTGAACTTACTGAAATATTATTAATAAAATTCCAAAAGTACATGGTCACATACCCTCATCAAAAGTGTGGGAAGCAGAACAGCAGTTCAGAAGTTATGATAATGTAAGACTGGATACAAAAGCAAAAGAATGACAACCCTCTTGCTTCCTCACAAGAGAAGAATTGGCAATATTTTAGGGGCTATCTGCAGCTTTTTCTGAGTGCTACTGGAAAGCCAAAAATCCTTTCCCTGAAATAAGACCTATTTTGCCTTTAAAGATGATTTGCATGCTGCTCCTGCCTGAGCTGCATCCGTGTTCTCTTTGGTGGTTGTGTTTACTCACTTTGCCCTATGTTCAGATGCAGGAAGATTAGGTTGATCTTGTAATTGAATTTCGTTCCAACTTGGTGTTATTCAGTGGTTCCAACAGGAGAATTCAGGTAGAATACAGCACAGACAAAGGATTTCTTGGAAAAGAATGAAAACTCACAGGTAGTAGACAAAACATTCTGACAGAAGATGAAGTTAATGGTACATATTTTGGGTTTTGAATCTTGAGTTTATGATCACTGCTCACCTCTTGTTATGGTGTAAGCTAAGGACCTCTGCCCTGTCTTCTCCCCTTTGTACCACAAATTTTATCCATATGGAATATTAGGATATTTCTAAGTGAGTGTCTATTTTGATAAGCCATTATCTGCAGAACATTAGGAATCATTAAAAGTTCCACAGTGCAAGCAAGGTATCCTTACAGCTCCAGAACTTGTGTAGATGTCTAGGAAAATTTAGATAAGGATTATGAATTTGCATTGTTTTATTCTCAGCTCCTAATCTCTTGCAGTCCGCCCATCTCTAATCATCCAGCAAAAGACTTCAGAAAGAACTAAATCAGAAATATCTATCATGAGTTGATAATTTAGAGCTGGGTCTGAGCTCATGGCACAGTTCTCATTCAACAACATACTAGAACATACTAGGCTGCCAAATCAAGAAGAAAAACAGATGTTAATTTTCTAGGCTGAGAGACTATGCTGAAGTTTTGTATGAGAAAAATATTTTGTAGCTGTTAGAAAAAACAATGTTGTAAAGAACATGAAAACACCCATAGATATTTTCTGTGGATAAATAAATTACCCAGTGAGTAGAACAAAAAGTTCATAAAGAAAAAAACCCTCCTCACAGCCACTGCTGTTTCCCACTGAGACTGTTTTTCTTTGTTGCAGGACCTGCAAGGTTACAAGTGTGTAAATATAACGTGTACTGAAAGGGTTAATGGAGTTTATTTCCTTCTTTTATACTCACAGGAAAATGACTTAGATCAATTTCCTGTATGATAGAGAGCTGTATCACACCGTGAAACACTCAGCTGACAGCTTTATGGCAAGAAGGAGCAGCTCTGTGAGGTCTTCACAGAGTAGTAATGTGGGTGGGGAATTTTTTCAAGCTCTACAAAAGTTCAAAAATTTCTGAAGAAGTCAGTCTTCAATCAATGATTTTTCTTTCTGTAAAGTACATGGGATTTTGTGTTTTTTTTCCTCCATGATGAATATTTCCTTCCCAGGATACCCTTAATGACAACATTGTTGGTACTACAGAGACATGAGATTAATGAAAGAAAAGAGATTGCCTGGTACTATGGTAGTAAGTATTTTTGTGTCAGAGAGGGTGAGGGATATTGAATAAAAAATTACATGTTTAGATGTATTCTATGCTTTCCTGTGTTGCTAGGAAAATGGAATAACTTACTAAATTGTTCCACAGTTATATTTTCTCTTTAAATGTTAGTAAGGTGTATTAATAAACATCAATAAAGTTTATTAATAAAGTAGCAGTAGCAATAGAGTAAGAGTAACAGCAAATAATTTAAACACTCATTTGCTGAACCACAGTCATTAAAAATTTTCATTAGATGCAAGCACTCTGCACTTAAGAAATGAGTGAATAGGTAAGTAAAAAAAAAGCAACACATAAACAAGTGGAGAGGGCTTTCAGGGAGGTAACACACCTCTGAGAAAGATTTTTCGGCATGAGAGTGTCACAAAATCATATCTGGGAGCAGAAACTCATTGGGTGTGGAAGATGTTGCTATGACCAATATCACTATAACTTCACTTCTATTTAGCTTTTTAGAAGAAGGGAAAAATGGGGTCTGCCTTTTCTGGGCTGGCATCCTGGAAGCTCACGGCTGCAGGGAAGACAGGGTGTTTCAATGCCATGAGGAGCTCTAGGGCTCCTAATCACAGCCTTCTTTAAGTGGCAGAACTAGAATAATCAAGCCTTGAAGGTATAACAGCATGTGGTGCCAGCATCAGGTTGTCTTGGAAAACCAACTAGTAATTATGTACCTAAAAATCATGTTACTACCTCACACCTAACATGGCCTTCAAAGAAGAGGCAGTGGTCTTCAGTGGAGCCATCACTTTTATTTTGAGTCACAGCCTCAACAGGTTTCTTCTCTGTTGGAGAGAGGGATGAAGTAATATGTCTGTCTTGTTGGAAAGAGAGCAACAAAACCCTTCACTGAGAAAAGTTACAGCTGCATATACCAGCATGATCTCTTTAAGAAAGGACATGGCAGCACTGGGGACTGTGAGATGAGAGTCCTTCCTCACACAGACAGTCATGTCTTGGGTTAAACACTCGTGTCTGTTAATGGTAGGATCTGGATCATGTACATTTCTGGAACGAGAGAAAAACAAAGTAAAATACTACAGACCAGAGATTTCCTCAACATATATGAGCAGAGAAGTAGCATTATACCTAATAAACTGGCTGACAGTGTGACAGTGTAGCAGAGTAAATCTATCTATCAATCAATCATCTATCTATCTATCATTTCCATGTAGGTTGTAGTTATATGAATATGCCAGCATTTCAAGCTACTTCAGCCTAAGAATGACAAACCTGGACACACAGGTCACTGCATGAAAGTGAAGTGAGATTCCTCTAATGTGATGCAGCTGGAGGTCTGGGAAAATCAGTGGCTGCTAGAAGCAGCCATCAAATTGTGGGCAGGTATTTCAATCCAAAGATTCTCTGGCACACAGGAGTGGTTGATCCCTGGTATGAAGTGCAAAGCCCTGGAGAATGGCTGGCTTCAGGAGAGACTCCATAAAACCCTGCATAGTGGGGCACAGCAGGGACCAAGATTCCAGCTCCTCCAGAACTGCTGGAGTTTTTGCTGAGGCATCTTAAAAGTCCTACTTTAGTTCAGGGCAGTTTGGTCCTGAGGCTTTAATTTAGGGCAGTTTGGTCCTGAGGCAGTCCTAGTGGAAGGGAAGAAACAGTCTGGGGCCAGGAGCCTCAGTGAGCAGAGCTCACTGGGAGAGATGAGGTGGCAGGAAACCAGGGGAAATGCTGCTCCCTACTTAGTAAAAGTCTTTTGAAACAGAAATGTTTCCATGAGGCCTATGGTCATCATAATTTGCACTGTGTTGCTGGATTCTTGACCAACTCTATGGGATGTCTCCAAGTGCAAAAGCTTTGGTCAGAAGCAAAATGCCAGCATATTCACTTAGAAGTGGCAAACCATTTTTTTCTCCCTGTTCCTTCATGTATTCTCCATTTTAGGATAATTTTTAAACTTTCTTTGTGCACAGCCATGAGGGCTTGCAAGCTTCCCTGAATGAAAACTGGAACTATGATGTTACTGCAGAATTCTTGAGTCCAAGTTTGCTAAGGAAAACACCCAATAACCCACAACTTCATTGTTGTGCTCTGCCCAGTGAAATGTAGCCACAGCAGAATCTCATTCTTTTAGCTTGTGCTCCTTTAGCCTGCATTCTCCTATCCTGCAGGAAAAACAGGTGGCAAAGTAGAACAAGGAAGATCTGGTATCAGCCAGAACATGTCCTTTCAGCTCCATGCAGTAGCTATCAGCAACTAAGCACAAGTGAAACTTTGTGGGACATAGTTTCTTCAAATGATTCAAAACATCAGACAACTGTGTTGCTGTGCATTGGATGCTACAAAGAGATAAATTGATATGAATTTCCAGTTTTCAGCATGCAAAAGTACATTCATTTGGCCAGAAAGTTTGTTGCCAAGGCAGAGCTGGTGAGATGGAAAGGGATGATCTAGTTGGGAGAGATGACACAGATCTGTAGCTGTAAAACCCCTCAACCCAAGGGAAGACAGTTTGAGATGAAGAAACTGGTTGCAAGCAAAAGTCCATTCCTCCTAGGACATGTAAAGACCTTGCTCAGTCTGCCCTTGGAGGTTGAATATAATCATTGTGTGTGCATTAACATGGATTTATCTCTTTCATCTCCACTCCAGCCCATGATGGTCTTTGCTGTATGACTGTGGGCACTTCTCAGACTGCTAAATGTGTTGATGAATGATTTTCAGAAAAAAATTAGACAACATCAGATAGAGGATCAGTAGATTTGTAAATTAATTTATGGTTCCAGAAAATGTACAAGGTTACAACTCACTGACACACATGCACACACACTTCTTGCCCCAGATCCTAAAATCCTTTTCTATATGGTGCACCCACACTCTAGCATGAAAAGAAAACCTTCAGGTATTAAATGTTACACACTTCTCTGAAATTTCAGCCTTTGAAAGAGGAACATTTATAAAGGACATCCAAAACTAATAACAAGAAGTGTGTCTAGTACTTTCTTGTCCTCCACAGAGATATCCCCTTTTCAAAGTGACACAGCTTCATGAACAAAATTTGAGTTTCTGAAGTGACTCATGAAATGCATACAGGCTCTGTTTATGACTTCACCTTCTTAAACAAAGAATGCCAAACCACTGAACGTTAGGAAGCATTCCTACTTCATTTCTTAGAAGTTTTTGCTGTTCCCCTTTCTAACGAAGGCTGCCGTTACAGTCGTATGTCAAGAATGATTCATATAACACCAGATAAGTTTACATATGCCTAACTTTGTGTACTTTCACTTATTTATAAACTTACTCATTCTTGTTTTAGATTTTATTTTAATCCTGTATAAGGGTGTGTGTTCATTTACTTACAGACACACCATTTATCAAATTGCATGGACTTTTGTGCATAACATATATTGCCTGGATGCTTTATTTTTGAAAAAAACCAGACATTTAAAAATGAACTCTAAAAACTAGCTTGTCCAGATACATGTATTTTTGTCTCCTGTACATCATACTAGAAGTGTATGGCTTTATTTTACATTTACTGTCCTAATCTTACTGGTTTAAGCAACTGATAGTCATTTCTATAGTAATTCATTTGCCCTATTGCAGCACATGGTGACCTCACAGATTTCCAGATGTTTGCCAGCACGGGCTACTGGATATTTCAAAAGCCCAGTAAGAGATGCCTAGGGCAGAGTTAAACTATTTCATATGGAAACTAGAACTGAGCAGGTCTGGATACATGGAAAAGGTTGGCTCTTGCTCAAGATTTACTAAATATGCAGTGAACAAGGAGATTCATGGAGTCCTTTGTTGCCAGTGATGTTCCAGGGACAATAATTTTAATGGATCTGGGACTTTGTACAGGAGCAGGGTGATTCTGAAGTCCCTTTGAGCTTGAATGCAAGCAAGTTTAGGTCATTGACAAGGGGTTAATCTCATGAGATGGATTTTAATGATATTGATATCTGTGTCTGTGTTAGATTCTCTGCAGTCTGTAAGTGGGAAGAAATATACTCTTTTGGACACAGTTCATCTGGTTTAGATTTCTACTTTAGATGGAGATGACTTGTAATCTAGAAGACCTATTTATCTCCATGACTACGCAGAAAACCTATACGTTTATCTCAGATGCTCAGGTCTATTTATGCTAGACTCTACATTTTTTCAGGTGAATCCTATTCCTGGAGGCCAAGCCAAGTCATAGATTAACCAGAAGAGCCCAAGGAAGTGCAGTAATCTCAGCATCCTCCTGAAACAGGGGGTTGTATAGGTATAGGAGTTGAGATCCAGTGTTGATTACCAAATTTAGCAACATGAACACAATTCCAAACTTTTTGTAGAGTTATTCTAAAATATTTCAGGTGTGTATTAACAAAATTGATTTATTTTAAACATATGATGTTGCTGATGAATGCATGAATTTGCTATAACATGATCCAAATAAGTCTCTAAGATTCCACAGTTAAAAAGTAAAGAAAACATCTGAAATCCATTTATGAAAGCTACTACATGGACTTTATCAATTTTGGCTCAAAAAAATCATCTGAGTAAATGTACCTGTAATGACCTCTATTTGCCAAAGGATGTAAATAAAGAGAGAGGCTGGACATCTTCTGGCACAGTGAGGGCTTTCTTGACAGGTGCTGATTGCAGTTAACTGATTAGTTTCTTATTTATGGAGTGCAATGGAAGAACATTTATCTTGATCTAAGCATCAAAACTTTCTGTAGATGTTTATATGCAGAAGTCCAAATTATGATACCCGTATTTGAGCCCTTAAAGGCTTGTCATGTTCAGATGATCAGATTTGTTTGGAGTTAGTAGACTGGATCCATAATCTAGATCTAATGTAATCCAGACCATAACCTATGGCATTGCCATAATTCTAGCAATGCCACAGATATAAAAAGGTGGATAGGGAAGGAATTTGCTCACAGCTTTGCAGAAGTACACATTGTACCTTTATTTAGATGTGCCACTAAGGACCTCCTCCGATGTTGCATTCCTACCACCTGGTGAAATAGGTAAGACAATACACATATGTATTGAGTGCAGGGAATGCTTTTTCTTACATTCTGAGCTGTAAACAAAGGTTACTCCATACCCCACCGCTCAGAGCACTGTGCTATGAAAGCAGTTGCACCACTTGGGTGTTTCTGGCATTGCATGCTCCTGAAAGACTCTGCTGCTCCCCTCTTTCAAACAGGAAATGCCACTCAATTTTATCAGATTTTTAAAAACAGGACTGTGCTTTAGCTGCAACATTTTCCCTATGAAACAAAATTACTATATTCTGACTGACTTCTGAGACATGCACATGCACAGGGGAAAAAAGTAATGATTTTTTAAAGAAAAGTCTAAGTTGAATTGCAGCCAAAGTTAGAATCAAAGAATCATAGAATATTCTGAGTTAGAAGGGGCCCATCAGGATCACTGAGTCCCACTCCTGGCTCTGCATAGGTTACCCCAAGCATACCACCATGTGCCCAACAGTGCTGTCCAAACACTTCTGGAACTTTGTCAGGTTTGGTGCTGTGACCATTTCCCTGAGGAGCTTGTTCCAGTGCCCAACCACCCTCTGGGTGAAGAACCTTTTCCTCATATCCAACATAAACCTTCCCTGACTCAGCTCCAGCTGTTTCTTTGAGTTCTGCCACTGGTCACGAGAGTGAAGAGATTAACTTGTGGAGTAGGGTGACCTAGAAGGACTTGGAAAAGTGCTTCATTCCAATCAATTACATCAATTGAAATCTGAGATTCTCAGTTCCTTCTGGGGGATAGGCTACTAAGAAAGGTAATTTGTCCATTAAATATCAAACACATGAGTGATATTTAATTTAAAACTACAACAATAAAACTTTTGCATTGGCATACATGTTCCTACTTATTTTTTAAAAGCAGTATGAGTTTTCCAGACTTTTCCTTTGGAACAGATTTGCTAAGATATTATAAAATAAAACTAAATAGAAAGAAATGTATTATCATCTGGAATATAGAATTTAATTTAACACTGATGGAGTAGGAAGCCAATTTTCTTGCAGGGTATAACATGGCCTTAACAACGAGCAGTGGTTACTCATTAGTTGAATGGATTCCTTAAAATAGTTGGTTATTGAAACCCATATTAACTAGCATCTTGTGATCTTAACACTGAAGCCCATGGGACATATACCATAAGAACAGCAGGTTTCATTTTGTCTGAATATTATGTAAAATTGATAAAGATTGACAGGAGAGAATAAATGGATTTATTCATGCTGTTCCTACATACATATCATAATGTTGTATCTATTGAAGACTCTCACTTGCTTCATTGTGACTTTGGAAAAAGCTGGATGCAAATATATGAAGACAGAAAATATGAATTATTTCTAAGAATAAAGTGTTAATATATATATATGTATCATACCTTAGTATGATACATAAATATATATGTATGATACATGATACCTTAGTATGATACATGCACTTATTCAGAGACACTGTGAAAAGATACTGTTAAATTAAATAGAAAATCTTGTATAATCTTATTTTTTGTTGCATGCAACAGTTACTTATTTTTGATTTTCCAATGTCTCAACAGCTAGAAAAATGGTGTGGGGACAAATTTCTCTATTTGAAGTAGAAAATCTCATCTGGAATTTTTTTTTGTTTTAATTTTAAATAAATTTGGAACTCAACTACTATCTTTTATTCAAAATTAAAAATCAAGTCCCAGAATGAAAAACTAGTTGAAACTGAAAGAATATGGAGTCTTACACAAGTGTCACTTCTTCATGTTTCTGTTCAAGAAATGAATCTGATTTTTGTAGTGGCCTGTGGTTATTTTAAGCTGAGAATCTCACTGGTGTGGGGATGGTTTGACCGTTCTTTTAGGAATGTTACAGGGAAAATCTAAAACCTCTTGCTTTTACACCTTTCATGCTGAAACTTGGTGCTTTATTATGAAATTACTCAGGGTTCTTACCAGCCATAGGGGAAGTTTGCTCCCAAACTTGTCTTCTGCTCTCAGAGAAGCTGAAGTGATGCCTTCCCTTCATTTCTCCTGGTCTACAGGCGCACTATAGAGGTTGTGCATACAGAAGTGAGAACTGCTCTGTTCAATGTGTCAGAAGACAGTGCATCTATTATCTTTTTGTGAAGCATTAAGTGTAGTAAAAGTAATGATACCTGTTCTCACTACTTTTTTTTTATTAGTTCACTATTAATTTATTGAATACATTTCAAATTATTTTATTACAGGACCATGTCCGGATAAAATATACTCAGCAATTTTCAGGTATTTCAGCAATATTCAGTGTGTGTTTAGTTCTCCTTGGGTTGACATGAAGTGTCCTACACCTCACTTTCACTCCTAGTGGCCTACTCAGCAACCTGCTTCTTTGAAAAATATTTTAATGAGCTTTAGAAACTTTCCTGTAGTCACAGAAAATGTGATAACAGCGCTTGGCTTCATGTGAAAGAGGAATTCCAGCAAAACCTAATGGGACTATTGAAAAGTTTAAGGTAGAATAAATCTATTGGTTCAGAACCTGAATTTCTGCAGGATCCGTGGAGATCACCATGATACACATGAAAAGACAGTGAAATGATTTTTTAGATCCCTTGTAACAAACCCTTGAGAAAGGCTATTACCTAAAGAATATTAACCTCTCATATTTGGCAGGTAATCTGTTTCCTTCTTGGGACCTGCACCTGCAATGAGTCTTTTTTTTTTGTATTTTAAGGCCTCTAAATCACAGATGGTGAAAGAAGGCAGTGAGATAGCTATTATTTCCTTTGGATAAATACATGCCATTAAGTTCCCTTATAATTCCAGCTTTTTCTTGCATCCCAGGGTGGAGCTGTTTTACTCTGTGATATATATGAATACTGTTCAGTATCATTCTGACTCATTAAATGTTTTCATCTATGGAAATCTGCTTATGCTAATTTTTGCAGATCTTCATGCTTTTGCCACAAAGAGGAAAAAAAAACGCTAAATCATTTTGCCACCAAACTACAGGCAACAATTTAAAAAGAATTATTAATTTTGTATATATTTATGAATAAATGTATCCCTTTGCTATTGCTGCAGTCTTAGAGCTATGATGAAGCAACATGGCTTATGCAGACTGGGCTTAAAATGCATACAGAAATAATGGCAAATGAAAGATTTGACTTAAAAAATCAACACATTTTTTAGTGGTTTTAAGCCCAAGGTGTCTGGAACAACATCTCTGGTTTTGGCTAGGGCAGGCTGAACCACTGCTATGATTCATCCTGGCAATTCTCAGTTGATTTTATACATTGAATGGGGATTCCCACTGAACAAGGGTAATTCTAAAAGAGTGGTTGAAAGTGAATTTCTGCATCTCAGCAGATTTCTGATGTCAGTGCTGTTGTGAAGATCAGGACTTTATCATCCTACATGTACATCTGCTGATATGTTCACTCACGTTACCTCTACCTAAACCTGGGGGGGGCACTGAGCTCTGCAGTGGAGGGGCATGGTACCATTTCCCTGTAAGAATTGATTTCTTACTTTCATACTGTTTTCCTCATTATCCATACCTTCTTTTCCTTTTCCAAAGATCTTCATAAGAAACAATAAAGAAAAACTCTTTTCGATCTCACTCTCTTGGCTTCCTGAGTTTTTTATCCAAGACGCTTTCAGTCATTTACCAGCACTCCTGGTTAACCCAGAAAGTTCTCAGTTGACTGGAAATTGGCAAAAATGTCATTTATCTATAAGAAGGGCTGGAGGGCTTATAAGGGGAACCACAGGGTTGTCATCCTGACCTCAGTGCTGGGGAAGGTCATGGAGCAGAGCATCCTTAGTGCAGTCACACAGCATGTGTAGAACAGCCAGCAGATCAGACCCAGCAGCTCTGTTTGTGACAGGCAGGGCCTGCCTGACCAATCCAATGGCCTTCCTTGAGAAGGTGATCTGCTTAGTAAACGAAAGGAAGGATGAGGGTGTTGTCTTACCTGGACTGTAATAAAGCCTTTGACACCATCCCACAGCATTCTCCTGGAGGAACTGGCTGCTTATGGCTCAGACAGGTGTATTCTTCACTGAGTTAAAAACTGTCTGGATGGCCAGGCCCAGAGAGCGGTGGTGAAGGGACATAAATCCAGGTGGCTGCTGGTTACAAGTAGTGTCCCCAGGGCTCAGTAATGGGGAAAATTCTGTTCCACCTCTTTATCAGTGATTTGGATAAGAGGATTGAGTGTACCCTCAGGCAGTTTGCAGATGACACCTAGCTGGGCAGGAGTGTTGATCTGCTGGAGAGCAGGAAGGGTCTGCATAGGGATCAGACTAGATCAATGGGCTGAGGCCATTGGTCTGAGGTTCAACCAGGCCAATTACTGGATCCAGCCCGTAGGTCACACCAACCCCAGACAGTGCCACAGGCTGGGGACAGAGTGGCTGGAAAGCAGGAAAAGGACCTGGGGGTGCTGGTTACAGCTGCTGAACCTTGAGCTGCTGCCCAAGTGTGCTTAGGTGGCCAAGGCACCAAATGTCATCCTGGCCTGTATCAGTGATAGTGTGGCAGCAGGACCAGAGCAGTGATTGTCCCTCTGTGCCAGGCACTGGTGAGGCCACATCTCAAATCCTGTATTCAGTTTTGGGCCCCTCACTACAAGAATGACATTGAGAGGCTGGAGTGTGGCCAGAGAAGGGCAACAGAGCTGGGGAAGGGTCTGGAGCACAAGTGAGATGAGGAGCAGCTGAGGGAGCTGAGGGCACTCAGCCTGGAGAAAAGATTTGGGAAGAGTTTCTCACCTCTGCAATTCCCTTGCAGGAGGGTACAGCCATGAGAGGATTTGGCTCTTTTCCCGGGTAACAAGTGGCAGGACAAGAGTTGTGCCAGGAGAGATTTAGGCTGCATTCTAGGAAAACATTCTTCACTGAAAGAAGAAATCAAGCACTAGAAGGAGTGTTTAAGTCACTATCCCTAGAGGTGTTTGAAAGACACATAAATGTGGCACTCCAGGACATGGATTAGCAGTGAACATGGTAATCTTGAGTTTACTCAATTATTTTGGAGGTCTTTTCCAACCTAAAGGATTTTATGATTCTATCTAGTTCCCTCTGCTGTCAAAATTTCAGTGACTATGAAGACTGTCAGAATTGTCTCTGGAAATTTGGCTTCTGAAGAATTTCCAGAATTCAACAAACATGTGAATACTAGAGAAGACACATTGACAAGTAGAAAGCAATCAAAATAGTGCTGTTTAAAGAAGCATTTGTGACTGACATTCTAGCACTTTTAACATGGAGCTGTTTTTTTAGTTCCAAGAAGTAAATTAGGACATTACTGCTAAAAGCGAAAAGCAGATAAAGAAAATGTGTTTCTTAAATACAGAACAGATGAAATTTCATTGAAAAACTGAATCTAAGCAGAAGAACTCATGTGTGCTGCAATCTTAATCTATTGATAAGCCAAACTAAAAATCTGGATAGTCATGAGTGAATTGAAGCATGTTGGGGAATATTTGCTTCCTGTTTTTTCCCTGTATCTACTTTTCCTCAACGCCCCCCCAGACACTGAGTCTCATCCTGAAGTGCAGCTGCAACACCTCTGGAGTGACTCTTGCATGGGGAAGCTCTTAGTGTAGACATAGATGATAAAATGGTGAAGGGAATGTTTGTCCTGGGAAAATATTCCAGGCACATTTCAACTCAAACTTTGCTTCAAGGTGACTGTTTAAACCTGGAGATGGAAATGTGTTGATGATGTTTCAGGTTATAGCAGAATGATTAGCATCAAGTTTCTCAGTTTGTCTTGAAAAGCTTTTTACTTTCTTCCATCTAGAGCATGGGTAGGCCTGTTAACCTCTCTGCTGGGAATGGAAAAACAGTGACAATAATTGTGCATCCTTGGCTTTCAAATTACTTTTGTATAGGTGATAATAATAACAAATAGGTGATAATACTTTGGTTTAGATTATCATTGCTAAAGATGTATTTACTTTATTTTGTTCCTCCAAAAAACCAAATATTTGGCTAGAAAATGGACATCTAAAACTATGGCATATGGGTTTAACCAATGTAACCTCAGGGCAGGCTGTTTTCATTCCCTGCAGAGACGGTGTTTCTTTCAGGAAGGAAAGTATATTTCAGTGATCTCAATGAATACAGTAAGGAAGATGACTGACTTCCTTAAACTTTTTTTGGAGACAGTGGATGAGATACTTCTGACAGCATCTGCTAGATCTGCCACACTCAGCTGTGCTGGAAAAGAGTCAAAAAGGAATGAGACAATAACACACAAAATGCTTAACTTTTGTAAGAACCAGCATAACTCCTTTAAGGGCCCTGTTCTTTAGGAAGTGCTGACTTTGTCTTCTGTCTACAGTCCATGGGATTTAGTGTCTGGGAAAATGTCAGCATGTGGTCTACAGGACAGTCATGCAGGGGGTCACTTACTCCACACTCCTGGAAGTGCAAATGGTGGCAAAAGGGAGTGATGGGGTCTACAGGCAGGTTTTGTTGGACCTGGTTTGTGCCTGGGGCAGATATTTGAAATGAGAGAGCAAGCTTGACATGGGCTTAAAATCATTCACAGTTCTCTTTATAAACCTTTAGAAAGCAGGTGATACTAAAAAAGTCTGCCGGAGGGTAGGCACATCATAAAGGGAATCTAGGGAGTTATAGACATTTATCTTTTATTACCAAAAAATACTGAGACAAATAATGAAACAAGGAATTTATAAACTCCTACAAGTTTAGGTTAATTAAAGACAAATTGAGTCAGGCAGTTTCATTCATGAAGGTGAACTTGGTTTTGTACTAGGAAAGATGCTTGATTTTACATCTTTTTATGCTTTCTTACATGACATTTCCATAAGTAAACTGTAGAAAAATTATCTAGATGAAACTGCTGTAGAGTGCAAAACTGGTTGGAAGACTGCTCTTACAGAGTATCAATTAGTGATTCTTCACCAGAAGAGGAGAATAAATTTTCATTAGTGTCCATGATGAAGTAATAGGGAGCATTATATATTTACACATTACATGAATGACACTAGAAGATAGCATTAAAATTCAAAGTGTTCCTGGTAAACTTGTGAAAAAAAATTCAAAAAGGTGCTATACAATAAAGACAAATGCCAGGTTGTGCCTTGAAGGTCATCTTTCTGGTATATTTACCATGTGTTCATCAACCAGACTATTTCTTTCAATCCTCATGCTACACAAGCAATACAGAACAATTGGAGAAGATTTAAAAATTAACAGCAAGAATAATTGACCACCTAAAACGTGACCTACAAGGAAATCTTGAAGGATCTGGAGTTGTTTATTGAGGAAGGAAATGAGAGAGGTAGCAATTCATCAGTTTTGAAAACCAGAAGAAAGAGGAAAAAAAAAAATCTGTTCTCTGTGTTCTTGATTGTTAGGATAAGAAATAACAGACTCTGAGGTAGAAGAAATAATAGACTCTGATGTAAACTCTTTGACTTAAGAAGCCTACACAAAACCCTAAATAATTTCCAACAGGTTATGTATCTGAGGCTTATGCCTTATATAAAGCCATTATTTGAGATTTTTCAGATCAGCTTTTAGGAATAGCAGCAGTTCTACAGCTTTTGGAGCAGGTGAATATAGTAGATGGTGTCTTTAAACCTATTCCTCTCCTGGTTTCTGTGGTTCTGTCATACAGCTTTTGATAGACAAATCAAAAGTTGTTGTTTATAGAAGTATTAGTCTTGAATTCAGGAACTGTTTTTTGTGCTTCCTGTGTCTCTTTGATTAGAAATTACTATTTCTGTCTTGCTCTGGTTAGGGACAATCATGCCAACATTTAGCTGGTTTTTATGTACTGGTAAAACCAAGAAGCCATAGCCTGGCATGGCTGTGTTCCTTCTGACTCTCCAATATCAGAGCCTCATGTACACTAATAAGCCATAAACCCCCTGTCCAGCCGCGCTGGGGCTTCCACACACTCTGGTGGTTCCAGGAGCTCTGGATCAGCCCCAAGCCTTCTGTCCCTCTCTGAGCTGGGATCCTCAGCTCAGGTACAGCCTTGCCTTGGCCTCTCTACAGAGCCCTCTGAGCTGGGGGACCCCATGCTGTGGAAAGCAAATTTTTCATAGCACAGATAAGTGCTGTGGATGAATATCACGTCAGCAATAATTTCTGTTTAAACAGGCAATACACATATGTGGTTTTGATTCACCTCTCCTAAGTGTAAACCTCTGAAGTACTCATTTTTATGTGACAATTTTGACCTTTTGCTTATGCTGTGCCCATCATGAGGCTCCTAAAGTATTTCACAAAATGAAGGTGGCAAAAAGGGACACAGAATAAAAATCTTAACATGGAGGATGTATTTTAGATTATAAATTTCCCAATCATGTCAGGACTTCAAAAATGTTTTTTTTTCTACAAATGACATCAGCTTGGAAATAACCTATGACTTCTCTGGATAGAAGATATTAGTACAGACTCTTGATTGTAGTATTAATCATATTTTTCACTTCTGTTATGCATAACCTTGGTAGTACAGACAAAGTGAAAAACTTTGAACTACAAGATTAAATAACAGGTTACGTATATAAGGGAGACACCTAAATTGGCATCTGAAAGCATAGACATCAAATTCCTGAGGGAAAACAGAAAAACTGCAAATAACAAATGAAGCAATGTAGTTGTATTGTGAATTTTGGTGTAGTCTATTTTTATTTTAGTGAATTTCAGACTTTCCAAGGTCCTTATTTAACTTGGATGTATATACTTACTATTTTTTCACTCTTTAAATCTTGTTTGTGCTGAAACTAAAACAGTTAACACTGATATTTAGTAGACATGTAATTTTTATATACTTATTTTTTTAAAGAAGGCTTGAAGAAATTAGGAACAGAAATTATGAAAAAACCCTAACCCTTTCTATACCCAAATGTTCCCTTTCCACGTCAGTCTTGGAAAATATTACTTGAGTTGTTTTCCTCCTCTTTGTAAGTTTTGGTTTTTTTCACTTATAACCTCCTGACTGTAAAAGAAACCAAATACTCAGAGGAATTGAAAAAAAACCCAAACCCTTTGGGATTTACCAGCTCTACTTCAAAGAATGAGGAAACAATGGAGAAGCTAGGAAAAAGCTGTCTTTAAGGATTTTCCAAGGAAACTTATATCAATCTTTATCAAGAAAGAAAGTGGCAATGTTTGGATTTTCAGGTATGTTTTAGTGCTGAACTAGTTATTAGTGTTTGTTGAATTTTTGATGATTCTGGAATGACTAAAAGTGCAGAATTAGGAAGCATTTGGCATTTGTCAGAGTGTAGCAAGAGGCACTTGCCTCTTGTAGCAAACTGTTAATTTACAATCCATTTACATTAAAAGGTTGCAGATACTTTTTTGATATTACAGAAAGAATTAAATTGTAAAATGTTCTATAAAATTTCAGTACAGCAGTAGAAATGATGTTCAAGAAGATTACGCTGACCACTGAAGAACAATAACAAACAAATAGGAAGGTCCTGATTAGTGAAGAAATATATTAAGTTTCATCAAGTGTGGCTGTCTAACAGATATCTGGTTGTACTAAGATTTTTCTAACCTAATTTATTAATGTGGGTTTTTTTTCTAAAAATAAAAATAAAAATAACAGGTAAAGATAGTTCCTACCAGTTGTTGATTCAGCCTTACTTTCTTACAGACCTATATTAGGATGCAATTAATTACCCTGTGGGTGTGACTGTATGACACAAATTTTCTATCAATAAATGCTCACTGGGCTCTTGGACAACTATTACTGCATAACTTATAATTTGCATTTCTTCCTGTCTCTTTAAAGAGAATTAGAAATGAAACTTGATCCTACTATGCATTTCCATCAGGCAGCTTGAGCAAGATGCCAGGCCCTGCAGAGTGCCCACTGTTGTAACTGTGGATAGGGGTGTCACACATATGATATCCACATTTCTGCCGTGACTCTTGGCTGAAGGAGGCACAGGAAGGTCTCTTGAATCTGCAAAATGAACTGCTTCCACTGGGGATTTCCAAGCACCTTGCTTCTCATACGACAAGGTGTGAGCAATGCATTCAGATCTAGTAACCACAGTGAATCAATTTCCTGTACAGTCTAGTTGGTAATGCTGTAGCCTGCATCCTTAATATTCAGTATTCCTATATTCTCTAATCCCAAAGGATTTGTTTTTCAGTATCACCATTGCTTTTCAACTGTATATATTACTGGTAATTTTTCAAGTACCATTAGCTAAATTGCTTTAAAACAATTTTGAGTATAAAAGTCCCCCTGCAGAACTACACATATGCTCATAGCTCTGCTCCATACACTAAGGAATAATATTTTGGGGGCAGCTTGGATTTCTTTGGGGAGAAAAGCCCTGTACCAAAATGTCAGAATGATTGCTCATAGAGTTTAATTTTTAAAAAGCAGAAGCTGCTGCTTCTTGCTTGTGAAGGGTCACTTTGCAGCCCCTCTTAGGACTGTCCTTTCTATATACTGTAGTCCTCCTCATCTTTAATAATTCCATAGTACCTTTTCTTTCAAGCTTAGCCTTCCTCTTTAGTGTCTAGATATTAAAACAGAATTTTCATGCTCAGGTGATTCTCTGTTTATAGTCACTGGTATATCCTCTCCCCAGAATTTTTAAATGGATTCAGTTTTGATGGTTTTTCTTACTGAGAAATTCCTCAAGTAGAAAAAGATTTCTTTTTCACAATTTAAAAATGGGACCTCTTTTTTAGCAAAAACTTTTAGTGTTGGCAGTTTTGTTCTATATAGTAAGTAATCACCTATTATCAAAAAAACCCTCACAATTTTAGTCATAAAACCTCAGTTTATTTTCTTATCATTTTGCTAGTCTATGATCAGTAAAACCAAAATATTGCAAGTTGGTCATCTTCCATCCAAAAGTTTTGTTTTAGTTAATTATGGTAATAAGTGGCCACGAAGATGCATCAGTTGTACTTGAGGACAGCTTTAAGAGCTGAACCTGTGATAGCTGGTCTGAAAGTTTACATTTGGATCATAGGGCCAGATTAACTTTGGAATGAGATGGATATTTCTGGTTAGTTCTCCACTGTTCTTTTGAATGTTCAGTAATCACTGCAGGAAGGATTTCCCCTATAGTAATTAGTAATTTGGAAAAAGAAAAAAAGTGTCTCAACCACAGGAGCAACGTTTTCAATAAAATTTCCTTTTAAATGTTAAACAGTCTGTACAACAAGTGAGTAAAGACTTAATCATAAGTATCACTACGGCAGTTTGGGGAGATGGATTGAAGCCAATCTACCACAAAAAAGCACACCACATATAGTTCTGATATATGAAAGATTATTTTTGAACTTGACAGTCTTTTGCCTTTTTCAGAAGCTGATGAAAATTCAGTCTCAAAAAATCAACTTCTAGTGTTCTTAGTACACAAAAGTTCCCTTTACCACAAAGCTACAGTCTTCTTGGTGCTCAAATAGACACGGTCATGTAAATACAAATTTCTACCTTTGGCTTACCTGCTGCAATTGTCTTTGTATCTGAGTGAATACTTTCGTCTGCTTAAATACACACTATAAACAGCCAAGTTTCCATGACAACAAAGCCATACACTTCCTTTTTTTGCTGATTAATGTCTGTAGTCTATCCCAGCGATAGGAGCTTTAAAATTTAACAATATTTTGAGACAAAGCTGAACCAAATGAAGTGATTTATTTGGAACTCTTATTGTGTTACTGATAAGCTGCAGTTGTGAGTTTGCCCTGTTCTAGAGCTGAAGAAAAAAAGATTACAATTTGATGGCAATATAAATATGCCATGCTGATTCTTGCAAATATAAATATGCTGATTCTTGCAAAACAGTCAAAATTATCCTGTATTTGTGACTAGGTTGAAGGGGATTATCTGAAGTTTAAATATTAAAAATCTAATTTCTCTTACGTAAAAAGGAACCTGCTGCAAGATGAAGTATCTTGAGCGTAAAAGAAGCAAAAACTAAGGTTTTCTGTGTGTGTGAGACCTTACTGCTGAGCAAGACCCTTATGCTTGTATTCATTGAGGTATTCTGTTTATTTTTTATTGCTTCAAATTTATGCTTACTTAGTGAGAAGCTATTTAATATTTTATTAATATCACAATGTGATTCATTGCCTTTGAAGACAAAGTAGTAACTCGTGATCTTGATTATTGAATTACGATAAACTTGTTTAGTATACTACATGTCTTGTGATGTTAAAATATCAGCTTGTTTTTTACAGAGGGGAAACTGAGGTACAATATGATTGTAGGTCTAAAGTGTTTTAATTTTGCATGCCACCTTCAGGTTGTCCAGAGCTTGATTTTTATCAAGGTATTTAAAGAGAAACTTATAATTAGTAGACACCTGAGAAAATAATTTAAAAACTTTTCTGATCAGCTGATGAGTCTCTGTGACAGAGGCAGGGATAAAATGTGATTCAGTGAGATAGATTTCAGCTGTCTTAATCAGAAGGCCATCTTGATTCTGATATCAGTTTACATCTCCCAGTGTCAATGACAAATCAAACCAAGGTGTTATGACCAAGTGCTTATTTTGCTGCAAAGCAGTGATGTGTTCCAAGAAATGGTTTGTACTCTACACTGAGAGAGGTAGAAATCTGCACAACACGTGATGGTATAATTAAGACCTTTGCAATGCGCTCAACCAGGAGTATGAAACAAGTGGGACAGACACCACTTCAATCCCCTCATTTATTAATTTTAGTGTAATTAATTTTACAGCAGTCATGTAGAAATCTGCAATTATGCATAATTTTCAAAGTCTTAAATCACAAGACAAAGAGTTAAGAAAGAAAATTGTGGTCTATAGCAACATACAACTATGAGGCCAGTTGCTACTCTTAAATCAATAACTCATACTTCTGGCATTTAAGTTAAAAGCAACTGATAAAAGTGACACTTATTCTCTGTGTACTGCTACTAAAGTGGTACTAAAACTTTCATTTGGCCATTCCACATTTTCTCGCTAAAATCAGAGGAACTTAACCTTGGCAATTTTAGTCACTGACAGAAGACCTAGCGTCTTTTAATTTGTTACTAATTTTGGACTTTTTTTCGTGTTGATGTTCTCAGAAATTGTTTAGCATTTCTCTCTGTTTTCTCTTGTCCTGGTAGTATCCCAGATACTATTTACTTGAGGCAGAGACAGTCTTTGTCTGCTGTACATGGTACTCATGGCTACGGGATTCTGGTGATGATGCATGCTGGTGAGGGGCTGCAGTTCTGGTATGTGCTGTTGCAATACAGTTAAACACAGATATTTCACTCTTCTTTCTGAAAATTAGGCATGGTCATCCATCAATGAAGTGTGTTTCATGGAGATTTTGCACACTGTAATGTATTATATATTCAATTATCATAGCTCATCCAATTTCAGCTTATCTGCAGAATGTATTTGCTCATGGTTAAAGCTTTTTTTCCTCCAGCATATTTGATCCAAATAAAGGTAGAAAGTATTATAATATTTTATTATTGACAGCAATATCTTCTCAATATTATAATATTTTATTATTATTACTAGTATCACAATTATTTTCTTATAACCAAAGAAGCTAATTTCTTTTTACCAATATCTCACTTGACGCTCCTCCAATTTTCTGCAATAATTTATAAACAGGACAAGAGGACACAAGACGTCAGCTGGAAAAAAAGTTGTTCAGAAGAATGAAAGTGCCTGGAAACATAACTGTATTGTGGGAAAATCAGTCTTTTTCTCAGAGCACCTGAAAACTCTCCCTTTCAGTAGAGCTTGTTATTTCCTGTCAAATATTATAGGTGAGCTGTTCTTCAGCAGAAGACACCAGATATTAACCTTCTAAATGTTTTTGAACAAAGACTTGAAAACTGCATCTTTATGATAATCATCAGGGTTTGGTTTTTTTTTTTTTTTTAGTATATGCAAAGAATATTTTACAGCATTAATATCAAATTTCAAGATGTAATTCCTGTCCGAACTGATATTCTAGGACAGATAGGCTGTACAAAAATTGTTTGTACTCTGATTCCTCAGCCTCAGGATCCTTAGATACCAACCAGAATCTGCTCTATGCTATGGTAGTCAGATTGGAGAAATGATGGAGCCCTCATCCAGACTCTGGGTTTCTGACTGTCAGGAAAGGGATTCAGAGGTTGAACATGTATGAGCAAAGTGTAATGAAAGAACCACCCATACCCACTGTATTAGCAAAAGTGTAGTCAGCAGGCCTAGAGAGGTGATCATTTCCTTCTGTTTAACATTTGGGCTGCACTACTGTGGCCTGATTGGGGCTTCCTCAAAGAAAGTACAAGAAAGACATAGGCATACTGCAGAAAGTTCCCTGGAGAGCGACTGGAACAAAGCGGGGCTGGAACATGTGATGTACCAAGTGCTGTCTTTTTTCTATGTTGAGGTAAAAAGGCTGAGATGAGGGGGGGATTTTAATTACTGCTTTCAGATAGTGAATGAGCAAGTATAACGAGGATGGAGCCAGAGTCTTATTTCAGTTGAACAGTGAATGGCTGAGAGATAAAGGGCATAAAGAGCAGTACAGGAAACTCCAATGAGATGCTAGAATTTTTTTTTTTTTTTTGCAATAAGGTTATTCGAGTAATAGAGCAGATGTTCTAAAGAGATTGTGAAATCTCCAGCCTTGGATGTGTCCATAATTCAACTAAGCAACTGGCTCTGAGTTCATCCTGCTTTGAGCAGGCCTCCAGAGGTCTTTTACAAACTATACAGATCTATAATCTCTAAAAAAGTCTCTTTGCCTGGGCAAGATAAACTTTTAAAGTAAGACTCATCAATATTTTTTTACTAACAATCATCTGTTGGTGCTTAGGGTTACAATAGAGTAGACATGCTCATCTATCTATGATGAAGCTCTGTGTGATCAAAGTGAGAAGCACTTGCACATTGAACACTTCTGAGTGCAAAGCAGTTTGCTGTTACTATATGTCACATTTGCTTTTTTTGGGATAGCACACCTTTGAGAAACAGTTAAGGTGATTATAAAAAGGGAGTAAAGTCTTCCAGCAGCTGCTTTGTTAAAATGATGGTGGAATGGGAGTCTGATCTGTATTTTCCAATCATGTGAGTCGGTACAGTCCCTGTGTTGGGACTGTTTTCACGGCTGGTAAATCACTCCTATACAGTGTCAAGCAGTCAAATGGGTTTTTCAATTTCCATTTTAACCACTCATCCCAGCTGTGTATGAGAAATTGTCACAGTTGCTAACTATTTGTGTCACTTGGCACCAAAGAATATTCAGTGAACCAGCAGCAATATCCTCTCAGTGAACACCTGTAATTTCTTTACCATGGTAAAAATTCTTGAATGGTATTATGAGTTATATCTCCTGAAAATGCTAATTCAATCTTATCTCTCCAAATATAGTTTTCCTTTTCCATGAGAAAGAGAAAGGGCTGTCTATAGTTGAGTGGTCTTGGCAGTGCTCTAATGGGCCAACCCTTTCACATAAAAATTAAGAGCATTTAATATGTTGTTGTAAGATATGGCAAGGATGCAATGGTTTTTCTTCATTCCTTCATTCCTTTATTACCATTCCAATGGTAAACACGAATTCTTTTTCTGCAGTAGGAATTGCATGGGCTTTCTTTGTAGGGTACTATCTGCTAAATTCCCATATCATGGCCTCATCTTTCCAAGAATTCATTGTGGGACCCCAAGAACATGGTCACCCATTGCTCACAGTCTAATTTCCTTCTGGTTTTTGTGGGGGTGTGTATCAGCTCTATGGAGCTGGTGGCAGATGAACTATGTAAGCCTTGATCTTATGTGGTCAGGCTTGAAGTTCTCAGGACAGAAAAATATTGCTAGTTTCTGTGTTTGGGCTCCAAGGTAAAATGAATTGTGGTGAGTTCACTGTTGGCCAATCACTAGTGCTCTCACTAGAATGTACTTACTTGTCTCCTTCTGTGAGGTAGGATTAGAAAAAAGGCAAAGCAGGTTCAAAATTTCAAAAGGGTATAAAAAAATTTTGTTAACAGTAACTAAAAGCAAGAGTTATAAGAATCAGAGCAAAACCTTCAGAACACTTCCCTCTACAACTTTTTCGTTCCTACTGACAACATACAGACAAACTTAAAATTTTCAATCAGTTTACCACCTCTAGAATAGTCTTAAGGTCACTTAGGGAGAGAAGTCCTTCTTGTTAATGTTATGGAGACTTCCCCACAAGAAAACAGTTATCTTGTTGCTCTCGATTTCCATGAACAGCAGCCGCTCAGAAAAATCTGCAATTGTGAAGTCCCTCCTATTTTTTTACAATTTTACCCACAGCTGTGTCTCTGGGCCATGTCAACATATGGGGTACTGTTTTAAAGATGAGCTGTTCAAGAGCAAAGGTTTTCTTCATCTATCTCATCTCTGAGAACAGATGTCTTCTTTCTCTGGGGACACAGGCTCTCTTTACTCTTCTCTCTTTCTCTGAGATCACAGCTACTTCAACATTTGCTTATTTTAGCATGGAGGCCTTTGCCTACAATTCAAACAAGTCATCTCCCCATACTTGTATGTTCTACAGCGAAAAAGAGTCTGATGTACCAATTACATCCTTCTCCATAGCTTTACAAGAGGATTCCAGCCCTAGGATCAAGGCATCTCCTCATCCCTCCCATCTGGGACTGACCTTGGTGTCTTCATGTTACTCCTCTATCTGCCTGTACTTGTCCTTTTCTCTCACTTGAGGGACGATTGAAGCACTGAAAGAATTAATATCTTGCCCGGGGCCTGTGGATGGTCGCGTGAGCCTGGCTGGGCTCAGTAGCTTGCAGCAGGAGCTGCGGCTGTGGTGGGGAAGTGGCTTGGATTTCAGCAGCCAACACGCCGGGCCTGATGGCTTCTCCTCCCCCAGGCCCAGTGTTTGTGGGTGAATCTCAATGGTGGCAGAATCTTGGCCAAGCTGCCCTGGCCTGGGGCTGCTCCTGGGGCCCTGCAGACCCTGGCTAGGCCTGGGCCGGGCAGAGGGGCAGGACTAATGTCAGCGAGATGCTATCAAACATGGCCCAACCCTACTTTGGCTGGAGGCCTCTCCTGGTCACCAGGCCAGGACTGAGGGGGAGAACCTCTCTTTCCAGGTACAGGAAGGAAAAAGAGGGAATTTCTGTGTTTCTTTCATCTTTACTATGTGTTTTTCACAGAGGCGTGTACAGCTTTCCAGTGGTTCAACAGATTGTCAATTCCCAAAACCAACCACTGATTGGTTTCCTGTCAGACATGGAGGAGACTGCCAGTAGCCTCTCCCAAAACATCACTTCTCACATGCAAAACTAGCAATGAATTAAGCCAGCAGTTTCCATTCATACTGAATTGATCAGCTGGTGGCTTTTGCTCAGATCTGATTAAGGCTTTCTAATGTAAACCGAGCGTGACCACAATGAGCTGAACAAACCAAACCAAAGTCTGCAAAATTTATATTTTGAGTGCTTAGGTTTCAATTTTGTTGTGATGTCTTGTTTTCCAATTGGGAAAACAAACTCAATATTTCATTTCAGACTGAATCTATCTGAAAGGAAATATGGTGGCTTGTTGAATTGAGTTAAATGGTTTACATTCAGGCCAGATTGTCTGAATTGATGCAGTAGCTCCTGGAAGCAGTAGTTGTGGGGAAAGTAATCATATCTCTTGATTTTCTTAGGAAGAAGTGAAATTGAAATAAGTCAGGCTGACCATGTACTTTATCTTCTGGTATCTTCAGGTCCAACTAAGAATCACAGATATTTAAATACATACATTTTGAATGGTATATATATGTACAAATGTATGTATTTCTAGGAGAAAAACACATTAAAATACTTTTACATATAGATAAACATATATATAACATTTATAAACAACATATATATATATAAAATATACATATTTTATATAAATATAACATTTAAACTGCTATACTTGTGTTTCTATAAATGTAATAAAATTGATTTTTGTTTCCTTTGAGAAAGCATGGCTGGAGCCCAGAGGAGAAGGAAAGAGGTCTACAAAGTAGGAATCTCTTTCTAGGTATGATGTCCTGATACATAGTGTTTTATATTTTGATACATGGCTATGCTTTATCTGAAATGTTCATATGTACACAACTGTTACTGGCAATCCTGTGCCACACATAGGGATTAGGAGAGCTAATACTGGAATTTAGTTAAGTATAGAAATGAATGAGTTTATGTTCTTAGGACTCTGTGAAACACAGCCACAAGATGGCAGGAGCACAACGTCAGTTTCTTTTCACAGCACTTCCATCCTATTTTCCTCATTTTCTGGAATTGCATTGCAATTTACATAGTTTTGATGGTTTTAAAAGCCAACTCAGTTCAACAGCAAGTCATTTTAAAGGTTTCAGGTCTGTTACTATGTATGCCAGAATCCAGAGTAAATGCAATAGTAACATTAAAAGCTTAAGTGTTTTACTAATGGAAGAATGAGCCATCCAAATCCATAATATTTTCTTTATTTAGAAAATAAATTGTATCTCCATATTATTTTTAACTCCTTAGGAAATTGACTTTTTCTTTTTTGATCAAGTTAATGATGTTAAAAACTTATAATGAAGCCAATCTATTC
Organism: Zonotrichia leucophrys gambelii; assembly: GCF_028769735.1. Lineage (NCBI taxonomy): Eukaryota > Metazoa > Chordata > Aves > Passeriformes > Passerellidae > Zonotrichia > Zonotrichia leucophrys. The sequence continues at coordinate 102,411,578 of NC_088169.1, forward strand.
CTCACATTTGAATTTTGGAAAAAAAAAAATGCAAACAGCTCCTTAACCAAGTTAATGAGAGACTACTATAATCTTGTACTACTGAAGGAAAGTGCACCAGGTGAAGAGCTATCAGAGTCTCACACAAAGCTAGTGCAGATATGGAATGTTGCCCACAATTTGACTGGTGCAAACAGTTTTGGAAGATTTCAGCAAAGCAAAATCATCTTTAAAACCCTACACACTCTTAAAAATATTAAGCAGTGATTTATGAGGCATGTCTAGAATAGCTGTGATTTGAAGAAAGGAAGGGATCCTTCAGTATCAACAATTTCACCATCTCTAGGAAATGAGCTCACATTTGACCATATGATTAGCCTAGATGATTATCATTGTACAAGTACCTAGCAGAACCCTATTAAGAGCTGGAAATATCAGTATTTGGTGTGTCTTCTTGCCTAAGTGTATTCTAAGTACTTTACGGGTTTTCTATGTGTTTGTGGATGTACACAAAGTCCAACTGAATAACCTGTGTGTAAGCCCTCCTGGGCTCCAGGGACAGAGCAGGCTTTCCCCTTCAGTTGTGGACACTCCCTGTCCTTCTGCTCAATGTGAGGCAGACACTGTCCTGCTGTCTGCAGGACAGACAGCATATGTCCAGTCTGTCATCATGGACTGCATGGAATGATTATGTAGGTGGTGCAGAGAACAAAAACTGAAGTAGAAGGAAACCATACTTGTGTGAAAGAGAAAGAAATATGATGGTTTTGTTTTTTTTTTTTGCTTTCTTATTTTTAATTTTTTTTTTATTATTATTATTAGAAGGATTAGCAAGCAATAAGATGAATTTTAAAGAGAATGCAGAAAACGATGTATTACACTGCTTGGTAAGGCAGAGGAATAAAAGCATGAGACATTTGCAAGGGTGGCCTGATGCAGCCAATGTAGAAGTGTCATCGCATGTAGCATCCTAAGAGTCTGTGGGGCCTCACTGCTTCTGTCTAGCAGAGCCCATCCATCTTGAATCCTAAGGATACCACTCACAAGTGCAGGTATAAATACAGGTATTTTTAGGAGTTTTTTTCCCCTCAAAAGCCTCAAAAGGTGAAAGTAATTTTACACTCACAAATATGGTTCCTTTACTGCAGACCGTGAATGCGAGAGGCACACTGGCAGCTTACCATTTGCTGAAACTACTGGATTGAAAAAGACATCCTTGCCTTCTCCTTCCTCCTCAGCGCTCAGAAGATGTGGACTGGTGGAGGGAGCCTGATGTATCTGCCCTGCAGTGCTGTGCTGTCTGTTGGAGATACTGATGTTCTTTACAATGCTCAACTCAGTACTCCCAGGAGCAAAACCTTTGCTCAGGCATTGAGCAGCAAGACAAAGCCAGGGTGATTTCCCACCCCCATCCCCCCAACCACTGCCCTCCATGGCACGTGTAGGCAGGAACTGCATCTAAAATCTGAATTTTTTTTTGTATTAAGATCTTGTTTTCGGTTTCTTAGAAGATTTCACAGCTTAAAATGTTCTCTGTGAAAATGCCCATGCAGGGTGTCATTCTTTTATTTGTATAAGAGGTACAACTGCATGGCTAGACAATTTCCCAGAATGTAAATGGGGGGAAGTACATTTGACCTTTAAAAAGATCTTGAATGTTTCACTGAGATGAACTGGCACTTCTGTGTTTGGAAACATCTCTTGTGGGACTTGTTTCTGAATAAGGGCATTGCCTTTTCTTTATGGAAAGGAGATGACAATTGATTGAGTTATGCATAACTAAGAAAACCTTGCAGTACACATGGTGATCCACGTGTATGGAAAAAGACCTGGTAAGCCAGGTTGACTACATCTAATTCCTCTTAGTATTATATAGGCTGGTTGCTTCTGCTTCTGGCTGGAAAGGAGGTAGCACCTTTCTAGCAGCACTCCTCAAGGAGTGACACTGAAGGATCTGTAAACCTTGATTCTAAATAATCTCCTCCCTTGGCTTTAACCCTGCTCTCCTCACCCATTTGTCTGCCCCTCTGTCCCTCTGCATCCTGCTTTTGTTTTGAGAGGGTCAGCAAAATTAAACTTATATTTCTGAGAAGCTATGAACTAGCTCAGACTAGTCCTCCCAGATGGAAAATCAGGGGATTGCTCTAGCATGAAACATCTGAGGAAGCTCTATTTAACAGAGGTCTGAGAGAATTTAAAATGCTAGGATAATCAGTGTAACACCTACAGATAACACCAATTCCTATGGCAAACACATAACTAATTTGACAGAATATCTTAACTTTTACATTTATAAACTCCTAGAGGCCTCACACAGTAGCTTTTTTTTTGACCTTTGATGCAACTAAAGCATGTGCATGTACATAAAATATTTGTGTTTGTCTACTGCAATCTATTTATCTAGCTATCTAGTTCTCTTGACATGATTTATAATCTATTCTAATACAAACCCACAGCTTTGTATTTCTTTGTAAAGTAGAAAATATAAGTGGTAATTTTAACAGCAGAGAAAATCTATTTGAAGGTTTTCTCTTGATGGCAGCTGCTTCTTGAATTTTTATCTTCTTTAACATAATGTGGGATGCTAAAATACACACCTACCCAGGGGGATCTTAATCCATTTTAGCTGTTCAAACAACATTATGCTATTAAAGGACTTTTGATTTCTGAGCCTTCTCACTGTACTGAACCTTTTTTTTACTGCAGCAGTATATTTGGTCTCATTCTAGTCCATTTTATACCTTCTGTCTGTTGTAATCTTGTATTATTTACTGAGTGTTGCATATAATCATCTACAATTTGTATTGTTACATTTATTTAACATATTTTAGAACTAAAAGCTAGATAAATACTAAAGAAAAAGCAAAAATTGACCTGCTCCTTTCTGTCCTCATCTTATCCTCATCCAATCACTTATCCTCTAGTGTTTCAAAAGGAAAAAATAATTTGGAAATTGGGGAATTGGCTTTTTCACCTTTATCAAATGAAGGCTCTTGTTTGTAAAACCTGTTGTGTGTTTCAGCTCTTTGCTGAACTCCCAGAGCTATTTATGCAAAATATACCCATGATGTAGCTGCTGCAGGCATCTCAGTTGTGTTGCTTGGAGTAGGTGGCCTAGAAGGAATCCAATTAGAAACACAAATATCTGTGAACGTATTTCAACTTGTTATTTTACTAAGAATTTGAAGGAAGAAAGACATAATGTATACTTTTACTGCCTGCAGTGTATCTATAATCCCAAAATGCATACAAAAAACTATATAGCTTTAACTGTAAAATGGAATTATTTCCATCACTGAACAGGATAATGTACCAAGCATTATTCTTTCCATCTTCCCTTATGCTTGGTTTGTCATGTCATGCTTTGATAAGCCTCCAGAATTATAATGTATCTTTTTTTTGTGTGTGTGTGTGAAGAATTTAAAATAATTTGAATTTAGTTTTCTGAAAGATTACAATCTTTTCACGCCATTTGACTAAATGGAACAGTAAATATGGAGCTGCTGAATAACAACTCCTCTCAGCACATCCTTAATCCTTATGGAGACTCATGGGAGTTCATGCTAAATACAAGATTTCTTTCTGCTGCCTTTGCTTATGAAACCAGATGAAATGTTTGTAAAAACATGAAGTTATATAGGGAGATAAAATTCAGACATTTTATGTCTTTTATGAAGCTTGGGAAAGGCAATGTCAGCTGTGGTGTCAATTAAGGAAATCTCCAGGAAAAAGAGGACACACCTGTAATCTGTCTCTCTCAGTGACAACCTTCCCATAACACCCCCTTTATAGTGAAAATTCTTCTTTCCATAGGAAGTCTGAAAATCCTGCACCCTGCTGGTCTAGCCTGTGCACATCCTCTGGACTGAGGATTCCCAGGGCTTTACTCTGGAATAAGAGGCTGGAAAGGGTGAATTTAGTTATGGAACAGCCAAAATGCCATCATACCGAACCATTGTTTATGTTGAAAAGAGAGACTCTTTTGAGGAACAGTAGGCAGTAAGAGTGGTTAATTTTAAAATAATCTCTAAACCATGATTTTTTCCCAAATAAATAAAGATGGTTTGTTAGTTGCACTGAAGAATTTGTCCATGTCATAAAAGAGTACTGATGAGCAACTGAATATATAATTTTATTTGTATTTGACCTTTAAAAAGAAAATAAAAAGACTCCTTCAGAAGCTATTGAGAAGATAAGCCCATGTTTGTTAGGCAAATTAAATTAAATGAAATAAAACCTGTAGAAGAGACCTTCGCAGCTACAACTAAATATTAGAAATCAACTTATTTATTGTCCCTTTGGTATCTAGCTTGTAAAATAGTTTCCATTAAACAACTGGAAACAGCTCATGAAAAGGACCAAATTGCAAGAAGCTTCTGTCTCAGTTTTCCATTGAACAAGTCTGTGGCTTTTCATTAAAAATGTTTTTTTTCCTAGGTATTCATAAAAATATCTCTATTGTTATTACCATAATTTTCCAGTCTTCATTGTTAGAAATAAATATCATGGTGACTGACAAGAAACCATTTTGCCCTTTAACTTTTACTGAAAAAAATATAAATCAGGTTTCATGGATGAGGTGGACTCCACCACAATAATGAGAGAAAACAATTATATCATAAGGATTGTTCACATAAACCTTTACAGGTATACATTTTCAGAATGAGCGTAATACTGAGGGATAAAACCTTACCAATAACATGAAACCCTGCATTTTCCTTATTAAGAATATATAAGATGTGTGGTATAGGATCATATTTAGAAGCATTTTTTTAAGAGAAATGAAATATTTACTTTTGTGTGCTCAGATTTGGTACAGAAGTGTACGGTACTTTTTTGTTTGTTTTTCAGCAGGGAAATGTTTCTACTGTGTTACTTGGGAGAACAGCTGGATCAAAATATTAATTTCTTGATCCGTGAACATTATAACTTCTATCCATCCCAAAACCCCCTGTGCCTCAAATTGCAAGGAAGATTCATAACCCTCATTTAAAACCTCCCACAACCTAAATCCCACCTGTAGTAGTGTTAATGATGTTGTGATTAATTTGAAACACAGTATTCTGGTGTAAATATTTTTTTACATGATAAGCATTAGTTCAGAGTTGTCATTTAGATACCATGTATGTAGACACCTGAGAAAGCCATAGGGTAACTTCCCTCCTGGTGTGGTGAGGGCTCCTCTAGCAGTCCAGAATGCAGAAGGAGTGGGCAATCAGAGCTGTGACTGCGAGGGTGCTTTCACTGCATCTGCAACAGGACAGAGCTGATGCAGCCCTTAAGGCCAACAATTATAAATTGAGAACTGGAGACCTCAAGAGCAAATAATCTGAATTGCTAATAATCAGAATAATAGGAATTACTAATAGTCATGTAATTTACCTGCTTCTGCACATAATACAAGAAAGACCTAATAAATTGAGACCTCTAATAAACTGAGATGTTTTAGGGCAAGAATTGCTTGAACAGTGTGATCTGTTGTGTTTCCTAGTGATTACAGATTTGGAAAGGTAATATTACAAGGTCATGGACCTGATGTTACTCTGGGGCTGATCATTGCTTTAGTCAAGCAAGTGGAATGCCTTTCCCTTGTATGAGGGAGAGTAGTCCATATTTAAGAAGGCAGCTTCATGAATACCAGATGGTTTTTCCACAAAAACTGTCTTTTACCTCTTCATTGGCTTTTTCTGCCGCAATGTACTACTTTGAAAGCAAGCCAGTGGGAGATTCCAAGTTAGAACTAAAATTTAATAGGAAAATAAAAATAAAGGTAATAGTACAGAAACTGACAAAGTCAAAATATGACCAGACACCCTGTTGATCAGTCTGGTGTTAACAGTCCAATTGAATGGTGGCTACAATCCTGTTGGAGTGATGAATGTGGTTTTGTCAAAGTGGTGATCCTGGAGAAAGATCTGGTCCTTCTCTGAAGGTCCAGTGGTGGTTATCGAGCTCCTGTCCTCTGAGAATCCAGAGGTAGCACTACCGTGGTGTTCCAGCTCTCAGATTATAGACAGGTAGGAATGTTTGGTTCTTCCTCTCAGGGTGGGGCATATCACAATGGAATTATGTAATTCTCTGAGCTGTGCAGTGAGACCTTGATGGCCAGTCCTAGAGATGGCCCCCCACAAGCAGCTGCTCCTTCCCCGGATATATGTGGATTACCACATATATCTCACAGCAGGTATTTTGAAGTCTGCTTAAAGCACTCAACCTAAATTCTGAGAAAAGTTGTAAGTCATTAAATAAATATAGAAAGAAATTCAAACAACTTCAGCACTCGGCACTTCCCTTGTATATTTTCCAGCTCTTGGGGAAAATTGAGTACCTTCTCTGAGGAATCACATTTGACATTCTCTTGCTACCATTGGAATTAAAGAAGGGGAAAAAATCTTCCATAAACACAAGCTTGTATGTGGACAAGGCGCAGCACTTCTTGATTTCTCTTGAGTGCCTCTTCAAGACTAGAACTGCAAAAATGATGGCAGCTCCAAAACTGAGAAGATATGACCTGTCTTTATTTCAGGGTGTTATTTCTTTTATTAATGGTAGTCTGGCACCAAATTTAGCAGAATAAATACATTCTATAGTACCCCTGGTATCTAGCCTCTACCATAACCAAAGACACACATGACTTCAATATGTGTGTAATATTTGTGCTAACAAAAGAATTCTTTGCTTTTTAAAAGCCCATAACTCTGATTTAACTGAGATATGAACTGACCTATGTTATCCTTTTCCCCTATTGTATTGGCATAGTAGACATAAATATCTTAATTTTACATTAATTGAAGGTAGTACCTTGGAGTTGTGAAGCAGCAGATGTATACTTGCTAACAATGAAAACACAGAATTGCTGGCAAACAAAATATAATCCATCATAAACAGCATAAAATGGAATATGCTTCCCTGATGCATCACTTCCAATCACACACCGACTCATTTAGAGTACGAATTTTCCTCAGGGCTTCTGCAGTTTGTAAGAGTTGCTGACTATTCATACACAGATAATATCCATTCTCTCTTCTCTTTACAGGGTATTTAAATTAATAGTGTTCATTAGTGTTAATAGAAAAGCTTCAGGTTTATTCTTTTAAAACTGTATTCAGAAAAATATGCTGTTGGTTTTGACACAGAATATCTGTACATTAGCTGTATTTCACTGCCCCAGCTGAAGAAATTAACTGTGTATTTGTGAAAACATGTGCCTCTTTCTACAGAAAAATGTATCCCATCTGAAAGTGAGTTGCCAGGAGAGCAACTAAAAACTCAGCATTTTCGTGCTGGGGAAATTCTGACACCCTGAAAATGCTTACATTGTGCTTCAGTACAGCACAGCATCTGGAATCTGCTTTGTGAGCAAAGAGCTGAAAAAAGTTTGGGTTAGTTTTGAAAAATCTTCATCTTCTTCTTTTTCGGGGGAAAAATAGAAAACATATCTTTGACTTTAAAGATTTCCTTGCTTCCATCAGTTAGGGGAAGGAGGTGGGAAGGTCTGAAACCCTTACTCTGATTGGAGTCCCAGTGCTGCTGGGGTGTAAGGATTAGATGGGGCAGAGATGCAGATACTGATATGTCCTGGGCTAAACTGTTTGGGTCCTGGCATCTTTAGCTGTTGGTCTAAGAAGCTTGGATTCATAAGCAGTCTGGTAGGAGAGGGAGCAGAGGTATGTCAAAATCTTGAGATATTTTTCATAAGTGTTTATGGATGCCAGTGATTCACAAAACTTCATTTCCTTAGATTGGATTTTCCTTTATGTTCAGCTTTGACACAGGACTTGCAGACATACCTGCTGAGTTTGGATTCACCCACTTATTTTTAACATATCTGCAGGAATGTGAGGGGAATTACATCCTCTGTTTCACTCTTTAATATTCCATTTTGAGTCATGCAAAATAGGTTTAAATTATTATGTACATGGAAATTCCTTATTTGAATGTGTTTTGGGCCTGAGTTGCTCAACAATAACTGGTAAGGTAGCATTGAATAACTATTGTGATCTGAGGAATTAAATAAGATGCCTGTATGCAGCTATTTACTAAAGACTCTTCCCATCTTTCTCCAGTTTCACAGCTTTGTGCTTTTGCCTCCTTGGCCTAAGGGCATTGTGGAATCAATCACATTGCATGTGCACACAGTAATTCCATCTGTGCCCATCAATGTGCAGGAGGCTGGGAAGCCAAGCTACTCTGGCACAATTTACCTTTGCCCCTCATTCCCTCACTTGGGTTTGTTCTCATACATATACTGAAGTCAACAGAGAATATGGGAGCAATGCATCTCTTGAAGCATGCCTGTGGCTGATTATTTTCCTTTAAAGACATTCTTCCTTGCACTCATATGTTAGTGACCTCAGGTTCCTGAAAATGCCTGCTTTGTCCTCTGAGAGTACCTACAATTACATGCTGTCTAACTGAAATATCATCTGCAATTTGACACAAATGCCCAGTGGACTGTGTTAGGATGTACTACTGTGATATAAAACCCCCAGTATCTTATAGCTGGAGTTGTCCAGCAACATGAATGAAAACCTTTGTTCTTGGCTCAGATTCTGCATAATCTGCACAAAGTAACCTCCTGAACTTAAAAGGGTTCTGTTAGGACAACAGTGACAAATAACATTGGTGAGTGGAAAATACTTAGTGCTAATTAAAGATGAAGCACTGTAATTATTTTATTTGCTTATTTCTGGAAACTTTTGTGATTTTGTTATTAATTTTGTACATGAAGAGATGGTTTAGACAAGGATATTGAATTAGGTTTTATGTCCTCTTAAGACCTTCCACTGATCTATGCAGTAATATATAGAATATTTGGAGTGAGGGAAGTAAAATAACAGTATCTTAAAAATGTAAGCTTCTAGAGTCCTTTGTGTTAAGTCCATGATACTTTACTGGTTGCTAACAAGTGACTTAGGTATGTAGGTACTTGATTTTTTAAAAGAACTCAGAATGTTATAGTGACACCCCTGGGAAAGCGTTGCAACACATGCAAAAAGAGCAAAACCCATGCAGGATCCAGACTTGATGAACAGATCATAAATGCAGAATGTCAGAAACTATTTGTTAGTCTCTTTGCTTGCCTTGGAGGAATTAAAATTCAGATGACTTCCTAGAACTGCAGAGACAGCAACAATCTTCTACCCTTTGTACTGGTGGTGTGCCCTCAGTATGGAAAATCAAGATTTCTTGGGCCACAAGGAGAAGAAAAGATTACTTGTAATTTCTGCTATATCTTCCTCCCAGGGCAATCTTGAGTGCTGTGCTTTGGTGAGTCTGGTCTGCAGAGCTTCAGATGTGATGGGTGGGATGTGTCCCTGTCCAAAACAACCATTTTACCATGTATGAATGTGCTCTCCTGCCCCATGGGAATCTTCAAAGAGCAGCTCAATGTTCTCCTGCTCAAATGCTCTGCCTGTTAAGGACCAAGATGACCATTGTGTCCTAGATTGCAAGGCAAGGTGTATTCTATTTCCCATCTGTTAGAGGTGGGGCAGTTTCTTCTGTTATTTGTGCAGTTTTTCTTTATCTCTTCCACAAGCCAATCCTTCCCCCTGGGAGACATCTGCTGTTAACGGGCTATTGAGCCTCACTGCATGACTGATAAAAATTACAGCATCCCATTGTGAGATGCTCCACCCAAAAAGTGAAAATGTTCTCTGGAAGTGTTCAAAACCAGTGTAGCTATGCTGCTTAGGGACATGACATAGCGGTGGACTTGGCAGTACTGAGTTAATTGTTGACTCCTTTATCTCAGAGGCCTTTTCCAACCTTAATGATGGTTGGAAATGATGATGCTGCCTCTTCTGGTGGCACCTTTTATCTTTTTGGTGGGCTGTGTGTCATAATACAATTAGTTAGGTCTTGTTACAAATTCAGATGTGTTTGGAAGGTTTTATTCAGTACTTGTGAATTGTCTAGTGACTGATTTACAACTGTGGGGATTTTTTTCTTACAGATATTTATGAAATATTTCAGGCAGACTTCTTTGAAGATATATGCTGTTCATCATCTGTTTACTTTAAATTACCTGTCCGAACAACTTGTTCAGTCACTCTATCTTTCTCTGAAGTCCATGTTCCCATGTAGACCTCTGAAATTTGGTCCATACATTTACTCAATCATTCTCTAGGTTTTTGCATCTCTCATTTAAAGAGTGTCCCACCTGAAGCAAACCTAGGGTGAGGTAAGGTGTAATGGTGCCCCTGATACTTTTCAAGTTTAAATAATGATTTAGACTGAGTTACAAATGAGATGAAGGACTAAAAATCTTCTTTAATAAACTTATATGGGTAATTCCTTTTTACCTAATTTCTTACCTTTCAACAATATTTTTTTTTCCTTTTTTCTATGCATTGCCACAGTTTAATCAATCTTTTAGATTCAATGCTTTGGATTTTCCTTCAGCTTAAATCTGATATTTGCATTTATGGTACCTTAGGGTCCATAGACTCCATTTGTTTTCTCTGTCTCCAGAGCATAGAACACATTTTAGGCAAGGATACATGGCTTTCTGTCTGACTGGAAATAAAAGATCTTGGCTTTTAGAGAAAGTCTGATTTGGCCTGTGATGAGTTAGAATGGCTTAGCCAAATGCCAGGCTTGTCTTCTTTGTAGCATTAAATGATTGTCTGCTTGGTCTCACTGATCATTACATAGCTGGAGGAAGGGTGCTGTGCAGATAACTTCTTAGTTTCTCCAATATTTTCCCTTTTCCCAGATCTGCAAGTGTTTAATCTTTTCTGCTTTGCTAAGCTAAGGTAACTATCTGGCCAGGATATACTCCTTTTTTTTCCTTCCCTCTATATTTCCACTTATTTCCCTGGAGATCATTCTTGGAGACTTTTTCTAACTACTGTCTAATATATTATTTATTTGATAGCTCTGGGTATAATTCCTTCTGGACTGTTTCTTTTTACCTTGTAGCCTCTCTTATACAATGGAATAACTCAAAATGACCTATTGTAGCATATCATCACATAGTCAGTTATGACTGTTTTTTCAGTTTGTTTGGAGTGCCTCAGTAACTCCTAAAATAAATAGTAAGAGTTAATTATTCAGGCAAAAAGAAATTGACCTCAGTTATAAATGGTTTTGGTATATGAAGACGAAAAATCTCAGGACAACCCATATTACATGTCTTTCTTCTGCCTAGTTTTAAAATTGCTAATTGCACTTGTCTTTCTGTCTCTCTCATGGTTTAACACGATCTCTTTATTGAGGCTGTCTGTAGCAACATCATATTTTCAGATTTTTTTTTCAATTTGTGTTCATGTTCTGCTATTCTTATTATTAGAATTATTAGCAGCAGCAGTAATTCTGTGGCCCACTTCTACCAAGTATCCTTCAGAGAATGTTACAATTTTCTTTGGCAAGGCAGGCTGTCTGAATCCAGAGACAGTAAATCCACCCTTTAGGAAATAATGTGTTTTTATGATACATAGGGAAACAAGCTTGTCTTGAATTTATGAATTTGTTCTCCTATCCATTATGATATTCAATAGTGAATCACAATATCCTCTACTTTCTACCCATAATATACAGCAGGTTCTTCTACCTCTGACACTAATTTCTTTTTGCTATGTCTCATACAAATTTTCTTGAGAAGCCTTGGAGAAGGATGACTCAAAAAGCCAATAAAGGACAGACAAATTCTATGTGCACAATAAGCATTCTCATTATCTTCTGAGAATATCTCAAAAGAATAAAAAAAAATTACTTGAGAACTGTGAAATATGACAAAATAAGCATCTCCAGGAATGAACATTTGTCTTCAATCTCTCTGGGGAGTTGATTGCCTGCTGCAATATCCCTACAAAGAAATACAAACTCTTCAAAATAGCTTCCTGTATTCCCTGTTAGGAGTAAAAACTTGCTTTCTCTAAAAAGGTATTATTTTGCACCTTTGTGAAAAGTGTCTGTCATTGGCTTGCTAGATATGTTCCTTATTTAGACAGTATGTTTTTCTTCTTAAGCAGAAAATTTGTTGAGTCAATAAACTTTCTCTTCTCTATAGTCAGCATCCTTGCCCTCTTCGCCTGTACCTTTGGAACACATGGAAATAAACACTTATATAGTAGGTTACTTACCAAAGTACTTTCTGTACTTTGGTAAGTAACCTACTATATAAATGTTTATTCATTGTTAGTTATACAAGAAAATATAATGCTTTTTTTTTTTTTGGTTTGATCTTAAAATAAACCCTTTTTTTCCCCCTGTGTCAGCCTCTAACTTTCTACTAGACTGGCTCAATACATTGATCTATATAATGGGATGAGGTAGGAAACATATTTTAAATCTGAAATCCTATACTCTGCTGAATGTAACAAACATCATTAAAAGAGAACCAAATGTTCAGAATATGTCAATTTAATATGTCAATATGTCACACATGCACAGTGAATAGTTCTGCCAGGGATTAAAGAATGGCAGACTGCAGACATGAATCTTAGGAAAAGTTATCTTTCAGTGTACAGTATGGTCATTAATGAGACATCCCAGTATAGTAATTACGTACAGCGCATTATATTCCTGGCTTTTTCTGTGATGATATTGTATAACACACTCAACCATTTTCATTATTATTATTATCCTATATTTTCTGGAAGTGTGTTTATTATATTGTTCAGAAGCTATTATTATACAATGCAAACTGATTCCTATCTGATTCAGACATCCAGTGGTGAGTGGGAACTGTGCCAATGAGTGTTGAGATAGGAGGACAGAGCTTTGGCAGAAAATAACCCCCCCTGTTTTGCAGCTGGTCCTCAGATTTCAGAGGTTCTCACTGCAGTTGGGCTGAATTTCCAACACCAAACTTTGCACTATAAATATGGTTGCATTTAAAAGATCCAAGAAGAACCAACAATGTGGGTTACACTCTGTCCGATCTCATTCATAATCACAGATTCACCAACAGTGTGGTTTATTACAAGCAACAGATTACAGGCTCGTATAAATTGATCTAGATAATGTGATAAATGCACTAGATCTGCAAAATATCAGTGTTTAGCTCTCTGTAGAAGTGTCCCCAAGTTAAAAGGGCACAAATCTTACCAAAGAGGTGTCCCTGTTTAGAGTAGGAGAGCGGAGCAAGTATATCGATTTATCTGCAAGGTGATTGTATTCTCCTCCCTCACCCTGGAGGATTTCAAATGTCAGTTTATACTTTTGGGAAGTGTGGAGGTGAGACTGTAGTCAAATGTCCTGTTACTGATGTCATAAATGGGGGGGTAGAACATTATATGTAAATCACTACTGCAATGAGAGATATTACAAAGCCTGTGAGTCCTGTGTAGGGGCAGGATAGAACTGTAACATGTTGGTATCACTCCCTCTTCCAAGTGGACAATGGCAGTGATAATGGTCTGATAACTTATTACCCCATCAACATGCCTTTGTACACAGGGAAATCCCTCCACTGCATATCTCGGGACATATGTCATGGACATCCCTTCACCACACACAAATCTCACAGCTACAAGCCTCATTTCTGCAATGAGACCCTTAGAAACTTGATGATTGCTCAGAAATTTAAAGTAATCTTTATAAAAAAGGCAACAAATACATTCTTTGGTCTCCAGAACTTGGCATGTTTCAGTGTCTATTCTGTGTGACCCCTGCAACTGGAATATTTTTGAAATACTTTTTATATTACAGTATTTCATGTTGGTCTGCCATCCGGTCCTTGATTCCTATATTTTGAATAGCAAAGAACTGTTCTTTAAAGCCAGGAGTTGAGCATACCTAGCACTTTCTTGGAATTGCTGTAGAGTTTGATGTTTTCTAAAGTTGTGATTTAGTCTTTTACAGCCAAGTTCTGATCATTTCTATGCTCATCTAGATCTACAGATCAGTCTCTTTTGATAGTGAGTTTAGTGACACTCTGTAAAGAAGTGAACACTGAATTGTTAAAAAAATGAACACCAAAATGTTAAAGAACAAATAAAAGGAATCCAAATGAGAGAACAGGAAGGAAGAATAGGTAACCAGGCAGTCAGGTGTGTCAGGTATTGTGTTGCAGTGACTTGCCAGTTTAATATGCTAAAAAAATGACCTGATTTGGGGACTGCTGGAGGATACAAATGAGTCATGCTGCTTGGTTTGTATATATGCTTCTTTTGGAAAAGAGAAATTTAACTGTTATAAAATACCCCATTAAAAGCATTTAGCAACTGTTTTATTGGTTACTAACCTTCTGGTTTAATAAATATTAGAATGATGTCAACATTTAATTAGTGTTTTGGAACTTTGTTAGGAAAACCATGCTTGTTCTTTGAGATTTTAGGGAGTCTTCAAAGAGGATACTCACGGGAAAAAAGGTGTGACATCACCATAAGTATGAGATTCATTCAGAGTTGCTACTGGATTTATTATGGATTGAGCAAAACTTTTAGTTAGTAACGTTCAAAATAAGTGATGTACAAAAAAAAAAAAAATCATCAAAGAAATATGCAATCCTTGCATTCATTGCAATGGTGATGAGGCTTTCTTCCTCAAAGTCAGGTTCATTACATCAAAAACAAGTTGAAATCCATTACTCTCTAAAAATATCCAGAATATAGCCTTGAAAGTTACACTGCCTTTCTGAGACTCTTCTGTGGTAAGACATCAACTTATGGGATATTTTAATGATGAGTTCTACAAAATTGCTGAGTAAGTATGGTAACATCCATATTATCACAATGCAAGTTGACAAAATATTTCTTGTTTAATCCTTATAATTTGTCCAGGAATGTTTCTATTCAGCACCAAATCAGTCTTGCATAAGTCTGAATGAGCCCTAGAGGGAGATATGGTTACTCAAAACAGGCAAGTCAAGAAAATAATTATAAAAGAAATATGTGTGTTTGCATTTTATTCTAACTAAAGGGCAAGACATTAATCATGAGTAGAATATTTTTGGTAATTTCATAGTGAGTTTACCTTTCTATTTCCTTTGGGTTCACATAGATACAAAGTATTAATGTATTACAAAGGTATATACATTAGACCTAGAAAATACTTAGGAAAAAAATCAGAAAAAACATGTGATGAGTAATTTGTTGTTGGTCTTTTGGACCTTATTTCCAAACACTAAATTTTATCCCATTAGTTTACAAATATTTACTCTTTTTTTTTCTGTCTTTCATGGATATCTTCTTGCAGTTAAAGTAGTGCAATATTTTTAGCAACTTTTTATACATCAAAAATGTGTTTTCTGACTGATTCTAAGAGTAAAACAATAGCAGAAATACTGAATCTTGGCTTCCAGGGTTTGACTGGGAGACTACAGAGGGCAAGGTCTAAAAGGCTGTGGGGAACTGATTCCACTGAGGAGCAGCAATTGTGTCAAAAAGACTTTCAGAAATCATTTAAGTCGCTTTTCATGTATCACAAAGAGGAGCACAAGGTACAAACAGAAGCACTTCATTTTACAATGACAATATGTGTGCCTGGAGTTAACAATTACTTTGGAAGATCATTAACCATCTGTTGGAAGTTTCATAAACAAATATAAGTTAATGACAGAATAATTTGTGAACCACTGCTTGAAGTGGCACAGGAGGCAGAAAACACAGAATAACAGAGAAAGGGCATGACAAATGCTGTTATCTGTAATGAAGTGAGTTCTGTGGGAAGGAAAAAAGGAAGGGCTGAGCCCCAAACAGGAGGAAGACTGGAAGGATGGAGGAGCTAGTGGATGAAAACTGTGTGTGCAGTGAGGTGTGATGAGCTGCCTCAAAGAGCAGCTTGTGTCATGAACTGAGCTCCTGGTGTAGTGGTCAAGCATTATTCAGTGCTTGTAATTTTCTTTATAACAACTCTGGCTCATGTTTGTTTCTGTGTAACAACTTTGGGCTCAAGTTCCCCGTTTTCCACAGGTGCAATGCAAAAAGGTAACTAGAGCAGGTTCTAGATCCCTTTGGAGGAGGAGCATTGGCCTTGCCCCTTGCTACCTTGACTTTGCTCAGCCTGAGTTTCCTTACTATGTCCAGCATTTCTGTGGCCCTTCACTGGCCTGGGGTGTTCCTGTGAGGAAAAAAAAGTATTATGAATATTTAAATCAGGGTGAACTTCCCTGGAAAGAGTAAAGAGAATGGAAAGTCTTGGTTGGAAATGTTTAAAAGAGAAGACATGAAAAAAAGCAAATGAAACCACCAGCTTGGTATTTATGAGTTTTGTCTCTAAGGCACTTGCTTCTTTTCTCAGTGTTTCCTGGGTGTAGGAAGCAAAAAAAAAAATTATTATTGGTTAGAGACCCAATTGCATGCAGAATTTACTTTGGTGCAGAAATGAAACAGTATTATGGCTGGTAGATCAACAAGACCTATTTGTCTGTGACTTATTGTGAGTGTAGGGGGTTGATAACTTAATGTGTCCCTTAAAAAGCCCAGCTAACTTTCTTGAAGTGTTTTTTCAAAGGAATATTACAACTATCTTTTTACACTTAGGTACAGTGCTGTAATGAGAAAAAGCAGTGGCTTCAGTAGTCCCAGGGGAAAAGACAAAACAGGAACTGAATGACTGAAGCTGAAACTTTAAATAAATTCAAGTGAAGCATTTAAAAAGTGCAATCACACTGGCAGCTTCCATCCTGCTACTAATTAATTCTGATTTTTGCTGCAATCCATGTATAATGTGCATCATCCTTGAATAAATGAAGAAATGCATATGGAACGCTGTCTGCTCAAAATTGATACAAGTAGAAGACAGAAATTGTATACCCCAAAGATATCTTTTATTTAAATAAAAAAAAGGTAATTGCTCTGCTAACAGCTTAGAAGACAGAGCTTTTCAGTTGGCTTATTTAGTCTTACCAGGAAAGAAATGTGAGAGAGATATGAACCGTGTTTTGTGAGCATATGAAAGAGCAGTTGTTAAATTAATCCCAAAACTGAATCATTGTGCATTAAGGATATCCTATAGTAGAATAGAAACATACTTCAGTGGTTTTATTTTTCAAAAAATTACTTTCAAATTATGTTGTTTATGTTGTGTATCCTTGCATATTTCTTTTTTTTTTTTAATTTTGAATTAAACCTTTATGAATTGCCAATTCCAAGAATGGCTAGTAGACATGATTTCAGTGTGTGCTGAGGGAATTTTATGGAAAAAAAGTCATGCTAGAGGATCTAAAGTTTTAGCAAGCAATCTAGAGATGTGTGGAAGAGCTGATGAAATAAATTATTATTTCATTTCATTTATCATAAGGCTTTTGCTCACAAGACATGCAAGCAACCTCAGCATTCTAATGCATGATACCTTTATGGGATTTGTCCTTAAAAGGGAGTGGACAGATGTCTGGCAATTATAAAAATTAAGCAAGTATTACAAAATTGAAGCATTTAAAGTTGTCTAAAATCCGTGCATGGCCTTTTATATTTTGATTATGCTAAACAAATTTAAACTTAAATGAAGACATTTATAGTGATATATCATGACATGAGTGCATGCTACCTTGATTGTGCATTTAGAAATTACCTGATGAGAGCAGTTTACATTCTCAGCAAGCGGCAAATCAAACTGCAGTTGATTGAAGGGCTCCATTTAGAGATATCTGGGAAACAGTCACAGAACTGTAGTGTGCAGTGGATAATTGCCTTTCCCCGCAAGTCAGAAATTTATACAGGGAAGATAAAGCTCTAAAAAAAGTCAGTGTAAAAGTAACATAGCTGCATAGGCACTTTTCCTGAACTGATTCAACTTCCTAGCAGTGGAAGAGGGCTACAGCTTTGACACCTGAATGTTTTGAGATAGTGTGGTATTTTCTGAGTCTCCCATCGTTGGGAGGAATGATGAATCTGACTCCATGTTCTTAGAAGGCTAATTTATTATGATCTGTATAATATTAAAGAATGCTATGCTCAAACTATACTAAAGAATACAGAAAGGATACAGATAGAAGGCTACAAAGAATGATAATGAAATCTTGCGACTCCTTCCAGAGTCCTGACACAATCTGACTGTGATTGGTCATTAAGTCAAAACAATTCACATGAAACCAATGAAACAAGTACCTGTTGGTAAACAATGTCCAAACCACCCTCCAAAGCAGCAAAACACAAGGGAAGCAAATGAGATAATAATTGTTTTCCTTTTCCTCTGAAGCTTCTCAGCTTCCCAGGAGACAAATACTGGGCAAGGGGATTTTCAGAAAAAATTAAGGTGACAAGATTGCTTGAATGTGTCTGTAGAAAATTGAAATGTCGACTGAGACGTTTCAAAAATTACTCACTATAAAAGTGAGGATTCAGAAAGACAGTGACAAAGAATAATCAGTCTCACTGATTTTCATCACACCAATGGCTCCCCTTTCATTTGGAGTATAAACTAAGAACACACCTGAAGAAATGAGGACCATCTGAGGGAAGAGAAGGAGGGTGCAGTTTCCTTTCTGAGCAGAGAATCACAGTTTGAACCAGTTTCAGGATGGACACCAACAGGGATAAAAACACAATTATGGAGTTAGGAATGTGTGTCTCTGTTGGAGACTTAGGGACTGATGAAGAGAACAAGGCACATACAGCATGAGAGGTGACAGAAAGAGAAACACTGTGGGAATTGACAGGGAGTCTTTTAAACTTGCTGAAACCATCACAGATATTGAACCGCCTGAAGCTATTTGCTGTGGAGTGTCCTTCCAGGCACCCTTAAGACCCTTAAGTTTGTAACAGCAGTGTCAGTATGCTAAACAAATCTCTAAAGTTTAAAAAATTAACCAACAAAAAAAAACAAAGAAAGAAAAGAAAAAACCTCAAACACTGAGTTCCTGTTCCAGACTACCAAGTGTTCATTTACATTTATACCACCTGTAGCACAACATTTTCTGGAGGCACTACTGACCTTCCTGTGTGAAATTTTTCTTTTCTCCACCTTTCTCAAGGAAAGGAAAGTGACAGTTTCTAGTTGTTCTTGTTTCTGTTCAGTGTACTTTCAAAAAAAATTACTAAATTACTTAAAATAGTTTCTCTTTCTCTTCAATTAGGGTCAATATTTGAGTTCTGGTACAAATCTAGAATGTTAAGAGTGAGATATTGATCTGGTATCTTGAGTTTGGATTGTATCCCCAATATCCAGCATCAGAGAATTTCTGTCATTTTCTTTTGGGATGAGCTGATCTATGGATCTGGGAAAAAATCTCACAAGCTCTTCAGGCTTTTTCTTTTATTTTTTTGAGTCTGAGCTTTGCGGGTAACTCAAAATGTTCATGTATTCTTTTATAATGGAAAGAGGAAGTAAAACTTCAGCTAACCACAGAGGAGAAATAACTTGTTTCATATCACAAACATAATGTTTCAGTCTCTGTCTTTTCAGACCTCAGCACCTTTTCTCCTCAATGTGTTACTGCCTCCCTCCAACTGATTGGTATTGCCACCTATGTCACTGACACATCCCCTTTTTAATTTGAGACTGGATATGCTTAGTTGATACTTCTGACTTTTTTGTTTCCTCTTTTTTGTAGTCCATGTGTTTGGAAACATGTGGCTGTGTATGCTGCCCCATTCACCTTCCAGATACTGTGCAGCATTTCTCCATCTATGTGGAAATATAAAGAAAAAGAGCACAACAGGTCTTGGGGAACTCCTGGATTTTTTTTTGAACCATTTGAATTGTTTTTGTCTATTTAGATCCTGTTTGGTAGGGTTTGAACCTGACTTGTGACCAAACGTCCATTGACTTTTAAATCTATTTATTGTTTATGAATTTATGAAAAGGATAATGCTCTAAATAAGGGTTTAACATACTAAATTTTATTCTAGTTCTAATGCATACTGCTAATTCAACCTACTATGGTAAATTCAGCTGGTTTCTCAGTAGCTGTCAAAACACAGTATGTGGGTGTGTGTATATGTATATATACACACTGTAGGAGAACAAATCAAGAAACTGTTATATCAACTTAAAACCAAATTGTGGCTGAAAACTATCCATATTCAACTGGCATTTCAACCACTGTTTTGGAATGTAATATGTTCTAGGATAACAATGCTCTTGGTTATTGTGACATTAGAACACCCAGACTTCAAAATTTTCTATTTCTTCTCTCCACAAGGCACAATAAGCCAACACCTAATCCACTTATACTTTTGTATGCTTTTCTTTCCTTCGAGGTGAATAATGGGATGAGTAAATATTTTAGGTGCAGATCTTACCTGCTTCCAAATATTCCAAAATATATTTTACCCTTTGGAATTGTTTTTAATATCAATCCTTTAATGAAGTACATTGCTATGTATTGCTAAAGGAGAAGCAGCTGCCTGAGCATTTGACACATATGTGAAAATATCTTCCATAACATTGATTACCATCCTACCCAATTTTGGGCACCAAAATATAAAAAAGTTATAAGACTATTAGAGAGCATCCAAAGGACAGACATGAAGTTGGTGAAGGGCCTGAAGGGGAAGCTGTAAGAGAAGTGGCTGAGGTCACTTGGTCTGTTCATCCTGGAAAAGAGAACACTGAGGGAGACCTCACTGCAGTTACAACTTCCCCTTGCTCATGAGGGGAAGTAGATGGCCAGACTCTCTGCTCTGTGGTAATCAGTGACAGAATCTAAGGCAATGGCCTGAACTAGTATCAGGGTAGGTTTGATGTTAGGAAAGGGTTCTTCCACTAGAGGATGGCCAGGCACTGGATCAGGCTCCCCAGGGAATGGTCACACCCCTAAGGCTGCCAGAGCTCGAGAAATGTTTGTCAATGCTCTCAGGCACAGGGTGGGATTGTTGGGGTCTCCTGAGCAGGGCCAGGAAATGGACTTTGATGATCCTTACGGGTCCCTTCCAACTCAGCTTATTCCATGGTTCTGTGACCTAGTGAGGCTGTTCCTCTGGCTGCCCATGGTGGTGGCTGAAGCTTTTGTCGAGTTGGCAAAAGCAGCATCCTGAACAGTCTGTTCAAGGAGTACTTGCCCAATGAGGTCAATCTGTCACACGGGCTTGTCCCTTCAGATGTGGCTCAGGGCCCTTCTGCAGTCCCTGCTCATTGTAGGGATTCCAAGGATCACAACACCTGGGTGTGGTTACAGCAGCCCTGAGGCTGCTGACAGCCCAGGTGAGCTGGGATCTGAGCCCAAACTGCCTTTGTCTGGCACATCTCTGCCTGTGCCTATGGGAGACTCTACCACAGAGAGCAAATACTTCTGATTCAAAGGGTAAATAAGTAATATCCATCTCACGTAGCTTGTAGTTGCCAAAATTTGTTCATGTTGAGCAGATTTCCTGCTAGGTTAAAGAATATAATTCATGTAGCAGTACATACATATATTTATTTTTCTTTTCAAATTATTTTACTACTGCACCTGCAAGTATTTTTAGATTTCTGCTGGATGCAGCTGCAATTTTTTGTTCCCATCACATATGCCCTCTTAAAGGAAAAGCTTTTGTGTGTGTGCTTTTCTCACTTTCTTCTTTCCTTTCCTTTTGCCTTCTGCAAAAAACCCAGAATTATAAACAAGCATACACTGTTGGCATTTTGCATATGGAAGATGCTGTTCATATTTTTTCATAGAATCATGGAATGGCTTGGATTGGAAGGGACCTTAAAGATCATCTCATTCCCACACCCTGCCATGGGGAGGTGCCTGCCACTAGACCAGGTTGGTCCAAACCCTCTACAACTTGTCCTTGAACACTTTCCTAGCTGTCCCTTTTATGAGCTGTTAGCCTTGGACAGACTGCAAGGAGAACAGAGAAGCCTTTCACAGAATGTGACTAATGTACTAATAGTCAAGAGAAACTGAAGTGAGGGAAGAAAAGTGAAAAAAACCCTACATTTTCTCTTTTGGATGCATTTTTTGTTTAATTTCCTAATGTTGAATAAATGTTACATTTTAAAGCTGTGGGACACACAGAAAAGCCCCAGCTTGTTTGAAAGTCTGTGCTGACAGAAAAGGAAAAACTGTGGAGAGATAATGGTCTCTAAGATCCATAGGACCTAGGCAACTGCTAAGCTATATTTCAGTCAAGTCTCATTCTGGTTTAAAGAAGAAAAAGAAAAAAAGCAAAAAAGCTGGAACATTCATACAGAGAACAATTTATAGTTAGAAGATCACCACAGTGAGAAGACGCAGGAAAACAGCTGAAAAATCATAGAATCACAGAGAGCATGAGAAGAGATCTTAGAGATCATCTAGTTCCAAACTCCCTGCCATGGACAGAAACACAAAATAACCTACTTTTGTCTTTGATTTACCACGGGAATGTTTTTGTTTGTTTAAATGCAGTGCAATAAGGTGGAGAAAGGGTCAAAGAAGAGCAGCAAGAGGAAGTATTGAAAAATCTGCGTCACCATGGTTCTGTTTATACTGTGCAGATGGTTTATGTTGCTGTACTTTTTCTCCCCTTGGATGCTATTATTTTTCTTTCCTTATAGTCTGAAGGGAAATTAAAAAAAATCCTAGGGTCAGCTTATTGATTTCGGGCTGCCAAATTCTCCTGATGTGCCGTTCTAACAGCTAATTGAAAGGTTTCTGTTGTGTAATCAAAAGTATGCTTTTGGGAGCTGAAACACCCTGTTTTGTTTCTCAACTTTTTGATCTGAAATAACTAGGTGAGCTGCTCCAGGAAGCTGACTATGGAGATGTATGTCCCCAATTTCCTCCTTTCACTGGCCCCACCTGTGCTAGCCTTTCCAGCTCCTTTTAACGAACTGTCGTTAAAAGAAAAGTAATTGGCTTTGGATGCTTCTTTTCCTCAAAACCTCATTAGATCTTGAAAACATGTTTTCTTCTCAAAATTCCACTTTCCATCTTCAATGAAGAAATAGACATTGTTGTTTAACTCTGTAGGGAAAAAAATAAATTAGGCCTCTGTATCTTATTCATGTTTCTGACTGTCTCTCTAGCCTGTGTGAGAAACATTGTGATTGAAAGGCTACATCAAACTAAAAAGGTTTTTCTTTTCCAAAACTCTTTCTTCTGTCTTCAAGTACCTCAGCTTCATCATAACTTTATTTAAGTTAATTCATCCAATACACATCTAAGAAGAATGAGACTTCTAATGCTCTTGAAAGATTTTACCAAATTTAGAGTATATTTATATATTTTTTGCCTACATACTTATGGTAAAAAGTAGGGTATTGTTTTTAAAATGTGATGGTCCAGCTTTAGCAGTGAGCACCTGCTCCATTAGTCTGTTTCTGGAAATATGAAGTCAGGCAAAACAAGTATCTACTCCTATGACATTTTTGTTTTTGTCAGTATTAGACCTTGTCACAGGTATTGCTCCTTCTTTCCCACAACTGATGGTTTCATGTCAGCGTGATCCTTTTATCATTAAATTGCTATTATTTACATTGTTGCAGTGTTTAGTTTTGCTAGTCTGAGATTTGAGTCTTTGTAACAGAGTTTTTCCTAGATGTGAGTTTTCCTTGTAGAATCTAATGGGATTAACAATTTCAGAATGGCAAATATTTTAAATCTCTGTTAGATTTTATACTGTGTCCACCCCTTTCCAGATGTTTCGTTGTGAATATAGGATGTGGGAACCTTGGCTTGAAGGTGTCCAGGGCAAGACTGCAATGCCAGTGGTCTGGAAATTTTCATCCTAACACAACACAAAAATGCCTACTTACACTGACTGTTAGGTGTCTTCTTCAGGACTTCTGCAAGGTCAACACTGTAAGTGTTCTCTTGCAAATTCAGAAAATTCTGTGTCATAGAATAAATGAAGGCATAAGGGTTTTACCTGGCAAGCCCCATGCCTTTTGTACTCTGTAATGAAATTGGTTTTAATATGAGATTTTAAAAAATAATAATTTAAGTTATCTTCTTTTTTTTTTTTTAAATTTAATTACTTTGATTTCCTATTTCCAACTTTCTGGAAGAGTGATAGTAGGTGAAAATGACACTTTACAAAACTAAAATAAGATTCCCAAGCCCTTGTGATTTCAAATGCCAAGATTAAGAAACAAGCATCCTAACATGCATGATAACATAGTCAATGATAGAAGTACTGCAGCTAAAATGTTCAGCTGTGAGCATTCAATCTCAGAAAAAGATAAGAGAGCTTTCTCCCCAGAAAACACCACTTTTAAATGAAACTAGAAGAACTACATTTAAATGTAATGTTGAGATTCCTGTTTAAAATGAATTATGATCTCTTTATAAAGACATTCTGCAAAAATCACTAAACTCTTTTAGAGTTAGTCCTCCAAATACTAGAGTTGTCAGAATTTCCTACAAAAAGGTGGAAAATTCTAGTATTTTCCTTTTTTCCTTAAAAACATACAAGAGATAAAAACGTATTTTCTAGCAGTGCCAAATATATTACTGCAGTGTTAGGCGCAGGCTCAGAAACTACCAGAAAAGCCCATAAATGATTCAGCCATAACATTAGTTAATGTGTCATCCAAAAGTCCTTCCTTATACTCTTGATTTGAAAGGTCAAGTTTTGCTAAAAAGAACATTCTTGATGGTTCCAGGAGCCTCAATCTATCATAAACAACTGAGCTGCATGAGACAAAATACACAGCGGGCAGAAAACCCAGCTGGTCCTCAGCTGTGGAAAGGCAGCAAGGTCTGCTGGAGTCAGAGCAAGGGCAAACACTTTCTCTTTTCATTCATTTCCCCCTCTATTAGAAAATGCTCTGCTCAGGACCTAATGGGTGACATCAAGTGTGTCACAGAACACAGCTGTCCTTGGCTGAATGACAATAAGAGTCTTGACCTCAGTGAGGTGTTTTGAAGATAGATTTGTGTTCCAGTGAATTGGCTGTCTGAAATTATTTGACTACACAAATGCTAAAGGTGCTGATCTGAAGGAGTGTTTCCTCCTTTAATGTAATTTCTGGTGTGTGGGAACCCAGAATATCCCTCTGGCTGTCCAGGATGGCCAACACCCCTGCCAGGGGGCTCAGAAGCCCTGGCACAGAGCCCAAAACACCTGTGGGTTTGATTATGACCCATGGAGCAAATTACCAACCTTGTATGAAGATCAGCAAGCCACAACAGTTTATGTAGAATAGTAGTGAAGTTATCACGGGGTGGAAAAATAGATTTTGGGGTTTTTGGTATGGGGGTTCAGGAGGCAAGATGGAGGGAACTGGGCGTGTCCAGCCTTTCTCCTTCTTCTTCTTGGCTCCATCTTCTGCTGTGATGTTGGCACTTACAGACTGGTTTAGAGTAGAAGCTCACTGTCTAGCATAGGTGATAGATATTGGAAAGTAATTGTAAACATTGTATACGTAGTTTTTAGTATAAAGACATAACACTGCCCTGGGATCAGGCAGAGTGCCTGGAACTGTCCTGCTGGATGGACCTTGGCAGGAGAAAATTTTTTATAGATAAGATGCAATAAACAACCTTGAGACCGAGAACTGAAGAGCTCTGATTCCTTCAAGCGCTCAGGCTGGGAAAAGAGACTTATTAACATTCTCGGGGTCAGAGAGATCAAAAGATCCTGAGACTGGTGTGTAGAACAGACTGCCTTCTTCAGCTGGAAATTCCATTGGGGAATTTACCATGAGAAGGGAAGAGCTCAGTCTCCACAGGTGGGATCCCACTGTGAATCCCAGTGTGTCCAATCAAGGTTTTCTGGACTTTCTGTGCTCATGTTCCACCAGACAGAGCAAGGTAAGGACACAACACTGATGTACAAGTGGAAGAGAGGCTCCACTACCCTGCTTGCCATTTTAAAATAAAAATTATTTCTGCCTCCTTGGGTGGAAAGACTTAAGTGGGCTTGATTTCTGAAGGCAATAGATTAAAGTAACATAAAGATTCCCTTGTTCAAACACATTTCACAGCAGTATGATCAAAAGACTAGAGCAAATAGCAACTTTACAATGTCAACTGCATTTTTCTAGTTAAAAAGGTGACTAAATTATATAAATGCTACTTTTAAAATGTGTTTCTTAAAAAACAACAAACATTTAATTAAAAAACCCAAACATGGACAAACCAAATACTGAAAAGCTAGTGAATTCTTTTATACTAGAGGCCATTTACTTCAAGAAGTCATGCTCTTAACTGCATCTCCCAAGGACAGCAGTGACTAAGGAGCTCCTGTAGTTTAACTGCTTTCACTTTTCATGATAGGAGATGGGAACCAGTACTGGAAGAATATTCTGAATATAATGCACCATTTTTGGAGAGAAACAGGAGTCTGAGGAAAGTATAGTGTCAACATTTCCTACAGAAATTTTCTTTTTTCTTATTTTTATTTTATTTATTTTTTTTTAATATTTCCTCTGTAAAAATGAGGCTTTACTTACCCCTTATAGTATACATTCAAAATGTGTTTTTCTCAGAATTATTCTAAATAATAGAATGGATTTGGCAGTCATGGAGATCTGGAAACTTGCTCTATTTACTGCTCTATATAACCATTATGTGACAGTATCACCAACTTGCTTAGAAGACCTGCCTGATTTTAAGAACAAATGCTTTGATTCAACGTATTTACAAAATCTTGGTGGCCTGAATGCTCTGTGTTTACACCATAATGAATTGATTTTTCAAATACTCTGTAAGTGAATCAAATTAATGCAAATCTGTGATAGGATATTCCCCACCAAAAAAACTCCAAAAACCCTGAATCAAGGCTTAATCTCTTTAATTCTTAGGCTTCTTGCAATGCTTGTTAGGCTATTAATACCAGTCCATGCAATACTTTGTAAAAGCACAAGCTCCCTTGCACAGATGCACAATTTCATCCTGGAATGTGGGGAATAATGCTCACCTCAGAATGTTTTGGCAAATGCATCAGTCTGTGTCCTGATGCATGACTGGATCTGTGCCAAAGATTTGAGTGTCAACAGCACCTCCTCGTGTTGAAAACTCACCTGTTTAAACATTCCTGACTGCCTTACTGACATACATTTAAAACACTCTATTTTCTGTGCAATAAAGGATTAAAAATACTTCTCTGCTTCATAGAAGAGCCCATTTCTGTGGATTATTAGTAAAAATATGTGATCATTGCTAATGAAAATGTTAAAGACTAATGGTATTTATGTCAAGAAATGTTACCACATACTTTTCAAGCAGTGTATTCCATTATCAGCACTTCCTGCTCCTTGACACCCAGTCTGCTTTGCTCCAGTTGGTTTGGATGCTGATATATGTGCACGGTTTGTTATATGCCAGTCTAGGTTACGGGTGCTCTTGTAAAAAGTTGGAAAAAGATCCCCAATATTGGCTTTACCTCATGTATGACAGTATGTGCCTTTACTGAAAATAGTACAAATTAATTTTGTCAATGGCCAAGACACACTGATATGTGCCAAAAATTTTCTTATGACACTTGATTCTGCCAGAATTTTCTGCTCAATAAATGCAGGAAATTAAAAACCTGTACTTTTTTTTTTTTTTTTTCTAGACAGAAAGTCTGTATTTTAAATTTACAAAAAAATTAATTTTTATTATTGAGCGACTTTAGGGAAACAAATATTGCAATCTAGTTAAACTGATTTTTTGGCTGTGTTTTTCTCCACTTACCCATGCCGTTAGGTAAAACTCTTCAAGGTAAACATGTATGGAAGAAGGTGATTCATACTTCCCAATGTTAGATTATTACCACTAATTGTCACAGACATCTTTTCATGAAAAATCCTTTCCTTAGGATTTTTTCCTCCTGAGAAGCTGAGAAGCCTCAAATGTAAACAATGATTATCTGCTGCTGTGGAATGCAACAGGTGGATCTGTGATTGGTCTCATAGAGTTGTTTCTAATTAATGATCAATCACAGTCAGCTGGCTTGGACTCTCTGTCCGAGACAGAGACTTTTGTTATCATTCCTCTCTATTCTTAGCTAGCCTTCTGATGAAACCTTTTCTTCTATTCTTTTAGTGTAGTTTTAATGTAATATATATTATAAAATAATAAATCAAGCCTTCTGAAATATGGAGTCAGATCTACATCTCTTCCCTCATCCTAAGACCCCTTTGAACATGGTCACAACTAATTTAACAGCTATGAGCTCTGTGGAGTCTGTCTTGATATTCTGCTGCCCACAGCATCTTTTAGCCAGTTTGAGATGTGCCAGGCTAGATGAGCAAACTACTTGAGAGGTGAGAAACTGATTCACTGCTGGCCTTAAGGCAGCTCTTATGGGGTCCCCTACTGTACCGTGAGACTGGCTGTGAGTGGAGATGCTGAGAGATCTGTCCTGGGGCCTCTCCCATTACATGGCTTTACCAATGCCTTTGCCCTTGTCAAGTTTGTGCATCACAGCAACTTCTAGGATGCTATCTAAATTCTCATAAAGCAGAGTGACCATTTAAAATGAGCCCTGCACACTGCAGGAATGAGCCAGTAGGAATTTCAACAAGAGCAAACACAAAGTACTATACCAGAGATGAAGCAGATTGCCCAGTGAAGTTTTGCATGCTCCATCCTTCAAAGTTTCATGAAGGAAGCCGTAAACAACGTGGTCCTTGAGATGAACTGCTTTGGACAGGGGCTTGGGCTGATTCTGTAATTCTCCTTGCTTGTCTGAGACTCTCAATATTCTCTGATGTTTGTGCAAGGCAGCCAGAAATGCAACTTCAGTGGTCAAAGCATACAGTAAGAATTTGCAGAGAAATTTATTCTTGTGCAAAAGGAGGCAGTTCCAACCTGGTATTTAGAAAGAGAGTCCACACCTTCTCCTCACCTTTCTTTCGCTCCCTCTTGATACCTGTGCCCTTGAGTAGCACAGGTATCAAAAGCCTTGAATTATTTTTCATCCCAGTTGTGATATCCTGTCTGAAATTCTTTCATCCATGAATGTGGGGGGCTAAACAGGGAAACTGGCATGGTCTCCTATGAAGATAAGAGTGTCATGTTAGTCTTTGACTAACTAACTTTAACTAACTAAGACTTTGGTCTTTCAGGCCAAATTGTATGTTACATCCAGATTATCTTCCAGAGAATTTCACTCTGATTCTATAGAAAACTGACAGAATTTGACAGAGTTAAAAGAAGAAGCAAACAATCAAAATTACAATAATCCCTACCAGAGCATATTTTTCTGCAACCAGGAGCAACAGGTGAGGGTAGGAAGAAAAGGAAGAAATTATTAATAAAAGGATGAGTAGATAAAAAAATTATATACAGTGCTAACTAACATAGCATCAGTGAGGGTGAACTATATGACAGATGACAGATCAGACAACCTGTCCAAGTAGCAAAACAGAAGTATTATAAGTACTTGACTGTCCTGTTTTCAAACACTACTAACAGGTTTATGGAGCCTGGAATCTGATCAACACCACTGAAACTCAGGCAATCAAAGCACATAAAAGCAGATTTGTTGAAATCTATGGGAGATAAGCACCTGCATGTTTATCCATCAAAAATTCCCATTAAGCACTCATCTGCATCACTGATCACTTTATTAACTTTGAAAAAGTTAATCACTTTTCTAAAAGAGTTCTGGCTTAAAAATAGTTTACAGTTTTTGAAAGGATTATCCATAAGTGTTTTTTTTTTTGCCAACTGGTCCATAACCACCCTGCTTGGCTCTGATGGCCAGAACGATCAGGTTATGCTAAGATTAGTGGTAGTTATATTGCTAGAAACTTCATTTGTATGAAATGTCATTCTGAATGCCTACCTTTTGTGAAAAATATTGCCTTGTATTAGTTGTTGTCACACCTAAACAGATGTATGTTAGTTTAAGGATACATTTTCTCATGTAGTTATGTAATGTCTTTCCACAACTGTGACAAATCTGTCTCACCTGAAGACAGGTTCAGATTTCTTAGTTCTCATTTGGGTGACTTTAATCACAACACTGTGCTTTTTTTCTCCTCTTCTGGGACATTTGTATTACCTAACTGTGCAGTTAGATTGCAAGTCTTCATCTGGAACATGTTTCTTTTTCTCCCCTAGAATTTGGCTAGAATTCCAGTTCTAAATTTAAATGGAACTCCATTTTCCTTGTCTAATAACCACTGAGTAATTAGGCTTCTACATAGAAAAAGAGCTATCTAAAGAAATGTGTTCCCAAAATGACATTTTTAGCACTGTAGATATACATCCTCTGCCAGGTTACCTGCAGAGTGCAGAACAAAAATCTTAAAGATATAGATGTATTTATATATATATCCAGTCCCTGTAATTTGTAATACTCACTTCTGTTATTTGTGTATCTTATCTCTTTCATATTACTGGAAAATATTCTTACTTCCTAAAAGAGACATTTGCTTCTAATGGAGTGGCCCATTTAAAGAGTCACATAATAATATCTTCACAGAAAATGCAGCTGTATAGCTCAATGGGTATTTGTCTAGTTCCAGCTCCTCCCCACCTCCACAACTATTCTACTGTAAATGGTACCTGGATGGAAGCAGATCTGATTGTTACTAATTGTTTCCATTGTCTTATTCAGATTAGTTTCTTATTTCTGTTATTGGCCAAATTTGTGGGTTGATATTTGGACTGAACTTTGTCTAAAGTTCTAATATGCTGCTGTATGGTGCTGTATATCTTAATGTGCTTTTCAGGCTATGGACCTAATAATTTGCAGTAATGCCAGTGAGGATTCCACCACTGGAAGTGTCTCTGCACTGCAGTGGATTATGGAGATTGCTATTCAGCTTGGTTATTGCAGATCTATGGCTCAAAAAGGTCTCTGGATATTTGATGGCATTTGGGTGTCCCCAGCCTGGATCCTAGAGCTCAGTACCCCACAGTTCTGAGTGAAACATTGCTCACAGTGAAACATTCCAGTGGCTGCTCCTGTCTCTAATTGTTCTCCCTGGCTGGTGTTGCACAGATCTGCAGGGCCTCATTTCCCATTTCAGTGTCAGCATCCAGCAGGACCCTGGTGTGTTTGGCCTCCTTTAGTGTTTCCCTCAGCCTCATCCAGCTCCTGTTATGCTCTCATCAGTAGACAAGTCTGTGAGAATCCATAAAATCAGAGGGTTTTGGGAAAGCTGCAAAAGGCAGGCCTCAGTGACAGCAGAACTGTGACTAGAGCTGAGAAGTAGCCATGAGATAGGTCAGCAGAAAAATTATGTAGAAAGTAGAAAAGTAAGGACAAATAGAACAATGGTCTTTGTATTAACGCTTGTCTAGAATAACTCCCTAAGCTGCAGAAAAGTTTATCTAGCAAGATATTAAAAAGTTCTAAGCTTAATAATGGAGCTCTGTGCATTGTGCATTAAGGCTTACAAGCAGGTATTGTATTTGAAATAAGCAAGCATTGCTTTAACCGAAGGTACATGTGCTTATAGTGGTTGGATGGAACTACTGTCAATGTGCTTTTGCTTTGTGTGATTGGGCAAAAAACTTATAAAGTGAGTTGTAGCATTAAGTTCTTGGTCTGCTGCCTGGGATGTGAGCTGATGGCATCTTCCCATTGTCATAACCATACTGAAAAAGAAAACAGCTCAAGGCATGTTCCTAGCAGTCCCATCCTGTTTGTGATTTGTACACAGCCCCTGGCTGGTGATAAAGATGACCGACTTTGGTGTTTCAAAACATGTCCAGCTGGAACATACAGGTAATTATTAATGTTGGACTGAGTTCAATCTGAACAAACACAGCAAAATCAGCAATGAGCAGCTCTTTTAAAGTACTTGACCTAGCTTTGACCGTTCCATACGAGAAAGCTGGGAAAGCACTCACATGGGCAGTTCAGCTGCCAGATCAGAGAGAATGGCTCTTCCTGGGAGAGAAGAAGGGATGATCATGTGGAGGAGGCAGTTTCATCCATATGCAAATGCAGGTAAGGAAGGTTCATGTCCAGATGGTCAAATGGTAGCTTTTACCAGGCAACTGGCAGTAATCTTAAAGCACATTGTTTTATGAGACATAGCACCAGAGGAGTATGGCTTCCTATTTTTCTGTGGTTTTTGTCCTACTTTGCTCTCTGGCTGATAATATTCCCATTTTCCTGTTACAAGGCACACTCTGTGGCATTGGGATGTTGCCTGGCCAACCAGACTTTGGCTGATTTTCTATCTAAATGTGTGAATTTGTGGGAGACTGCTGTCTTCCTTTGGGAGTTCACTCTCTGCTACTTAGTCTTTGGAGAGACTTGAGATCCTTGAGCCCCTGTCCCTTGTGTCAAATTGAAAATTGATCAGGGGCTTCAAAGGCCTCTGGGATGTATGGGTCTGAGGACCTAAAAGTTAAGTGATTTATGTGCTAATTTCCTTTGCAAGTTGGGAGAGCAAGCATTTTCAAATTTCTTTTTCATTAAGCTATCTCTCAAGCAAAAGATTAGATACAGTACCAAGAGAATTGTATGATATACAGCATAATTTTTCAGAATATGTGAACAAATCAAGGCAAATATCACACAAACTGATAGTGATGGCCACTTGGGCTAAGGCAGTTTAAGACCAGATGTCATAAAAATCCTCATGAAACCATTAGCTATAAACAACTCTTTATTTTTAACCATCCTGCTGCTTGTTTCCATGTCATTTTTCATGAAAATCCAAATGCTTTTCCTTTCAAATATTGACAAGGGTTTACAAAAAGGTTTTAAAAAGGGTTTTAAAAAAGGTTATCAGTGCATGAGTTCTTTGTAGCCAGTAATTCCCAAGGCAGCTGTGAATTTGGAAAAGCAAACAGCACTTGGCAAATGTATCTTGGAGATAAAACCCCAGACAAAAGCTCCTTTCCTGCAGATATGTGTTTGGTGGGTGTGAACCATAGAAAACCTCAATCATGGCTAAATTATTTTCCCTTCTCTGGAAAGGAGCAGAAAATGAGACCTGAGCAGCTTTTTATAAAGCCAAAAATTCAGAGTATGTGAGTGAAGCACCAGTAGAGGGCATTAGTAGTCCATGAGGAAAGTACTGCAGCAGTAATAAATTATGAAATGTAATTGTTTTAGAATTAAAGTTGTAAGAGCTGTAAACTGTATGCTTTTGCATCCTTTTTGCATCAAAGCCTTTGCCTGTTTTTAACCCTGAATGTGTAGGTTCACTTAGCTATTTTCATTTAACTGGCAATAAGTAAAGCTTCTGAAATTTTTCATATCCCTCATCTGGAAAGTAGTTTGCAACCCATTCAGTATTCAATGTAGAACTATTTCCTCTTTCTGACAAACATGGACTAATTAGGCTTTTCAACAGACAAGCGATTACCTGATAAATGACCTTCTGCAAAAGGCAGCAGTAAAATAAATTAAAAGGCAGATTTAGCACAAATGATGGCCAAGCAACAAGGTGCAGGAAGAAAAGAGAAGCTTTGTAAAACCAATCCACTTCAAAAGTTTTAGAAAGAATGAAAATGTTAGTTAATGATGTAATTGTAATCTGACTTTGTGTGTGCATTCTTAAACACAAAATAGGATAGGCTGCTTGTCATACTGGCCATTAATTCCCTTGAAATCATAGTTACAGCAGGAAGGCAGCACGATCACTTTTCACAGGGTACTTATCACCTGTGATCGTTTCTGAAACAAAATATGAACAGCAAGCAGATGACAGAAGAAAATGCACTTAGCCTCCAGCGCCTTTTTTTTCTCATTGGTCTTGTGGATGGTTTATTATCCTATCCCATTTTTGGGGTCTTTGATCTGTTTTGTTTTGTGCCCAGGGGCGGTGTCTGTCCCTGCCCCACAGCCCATCCTCCCTGGCTCCGGGGCTGCGGCCATGGAGGGGAGCTGGGGCGGGGCGAGAGGCAGGGCAGGCTCGCTCTCTGGCTCTGCAGCTTCGAGCGCACATACGGCTGGTACCTCTGACCAGGGATCCTGCTGCTTCCGTGGGATTTGCCTGCTTCTTTTAGTGTTTTATTTTTTATTTTTTAAGTTTTTTTTTTTTTGGTGGGTTTATTTTTGGGGGGGGGGCTTTGTTGTTGCCCTTTCTTTTGTTTTGTTTTGTGGGTTTTTTTGTGTTCTTATTATTTTGGTTGGCCTTTTTTTTGTATGTGTAGGTTTTTGGGTTTTTTTGATTGTGTTTTTTTTTTTTTTAGTTTTTTGTGTTTTTTTTTTTGGGGGGCGCGGGCTTTGTTTTTGTTTTTGCCCCATTTTGTTTTGTTTTGTGGTTTTTTGTGGGTTTTTTTTATGGTTGGCCTTTTTTGTGTGTTTTTTTGGTTTGGTTTTTTTAAAGTTTTTTTAAAGTTTTTTTTGCTGCCTTTTTTTTTTTTTTCTTTTTCTATTTTTTTTCCTCTGCACTGTGTCTGAGCTTGCCGGCTGCGCTCCTTTGCGCAGCCCAGACCCGGTGCGTGCCCCGCCAGGACCCGGCGCCGCCCTCGCTCCATGCCCGGGGGCTGCCCCCACCCTCCACACACCCTCCGGATCCGAAGGACCAGCCAGAGCCGGTGAGAAAAGCCTGGAGAGTCTTTTACTGCGTTCGGGAGCCGAGCTGCTACTGCCTGACCCCCCCCTGTACCTCCAGCATCGCTCCGAGTTTGTGCTACGCTGCAGCTTTTCACTGCCGGGAGCTCCTGCTGTTCCAGTGCTTCTCCTTAGGTTCCTGCTACAGCTCCTTTCGCTATCCAAAGGGTGCACCGCTACACTTGCAGGGATATAAACCGAAACATTGTAAAGAGAATGTCTTTGAACTGTTGTTGTCATGGAATGTCCAATCTCAGTCTACTCAGATTAAGTAAATTTCAAAGTGTACCACGTGCAATTTCATGTGTGCATTCTGACACCCTTTCATCATCTATCCCTTCACCAATTTTGCCATGTGCCTCTGAAAGCAAAACAAAACCAAACAAAACAAAACATATCACTTAGTGTTCCTCCAGAATCAATCGTAGTGTTTGAGGGATGAAAACATTTCTTTTTATCTGGCAAAGCAATTAAACCTTCAGGAGACAAAATCTTTTTTTCTCAGTACTGAAAAAAATTACATTGTGAGAAAATATTTCAGCCATTGAATCCTGCAAATACCTCAAAAGTTAATTTAGAGCTTTTCAAGATGTAAGGAAAAAAAGAATTGTGGGAATGTTCTGGACCCTGGGCATTTCTTGGGGTGAAACCTGACTATTTTTCTCAGCATGTCAGCAGTCCCTAGAGTACGTTTTAGGCTCATCTACTACTGCTTGATCAGACATGTCACTAAACAGGTATGGTTCAAGAGCTGAGTTTTTACTTGGCATCCAGGTCTGCTGATTTGCTGTTCCTGACTCTCTCCAGAGTCCCTGATCTCACAGAACATTTAGTGATATGAGAACCCAGCCTTCACTGAAAATGTCAGGGCCATTTCCACATGTATCCACTACTGTATGTGAAAGAGAAAGAAACTAGAGGCCAGTATGCTCAGTGTTTAATTCCCAGCCCCTACTTCAGCTAAAATAGGAGCCAATTCTCATTGGCTCATTAAATTGTTGCAGAAAGAAAGCTCCTCCTGAGGGTAGTTCAGAACAGAGGCCCTCTATCAGTGTAGTTTTACTTATCCCATTATATTTTCCCAGATTTTTCCACAGTAGAAAGAGTGCATTTTTTAAAAAATAAAAAGGTATGTGAAAAAAAAAAAATCCTACCTTCTTATTTTTTTTGGATTGCTGAGGTCAATTGCTAAATGAGAGCTTGAAATATTTCGCTCTCTCCCTTTAATATATCCTAATCTGAAGCACAGATTCAGGCCATTGCAGAAGATAAAGAACACTGCACATTTCTTTTAGGTGTACTTCATTTTCTCAAAGCATACACAGAAGGCAGTTGTTTATGTCTCTGATCTGTAGTCTCCAAGACTTCTTTGATCCCTTGGCAGGGCCTATAATGTGTCAGAATAGCAAATGTGTTTTAATACACTTTCTGGCTCAGGGTTGTCCTAGCGATTGACCAAAGAATGTGCAACATTTCAGAGCAACACTGCCATCTAAACCTTTTTAGATGTCTTTAGCTGAGAATACAGAGAAGTATCTCATGAAAATTCAAATACATCATACAGAATATTTGGTTTGTTGGGCTTTTTATCAAGGCATTGGTAATCATTAAGATAACAGCACAGATTTTCCTGTGCTAAAAAGCCTTGTCCCCTCTTGGTGTTGGCACAACCAAGTAATTTAGGCCACAGTGATGATTTACAGGGAGTGGGAACGTGCCACACGATGCATTAATGGCCAGCTGGCATCAGTTTAATTCTTTTCTTTCTGCTTACCATGTGTATTCCCTTTTTATTTAAGAAGTCTGGTAAGAATATATGTTTTCCCCAGATATGTATACCATGACACAACTGGTTAGCTATTAGGCAGCAATGAATGGCCTCTCTTGGGTTCTCCACACTCAGTTCCAGAAAATAAATGGAATTCTGTCTTGCTATGGATCTACTAACCTAAAAATAATTTTAGGAATATCATTATGCATTTAGAAACACTGCTGAAGAGTTACTGCACCTATATTTTTGCGGTTATCAGATGGCCTTTCTTCATTCATCTCAAGACACCTTATGGCCACGTGTATCTCTTTGGAGTAGATCATTCATTGTGATATTGAAATGACATTCTTGAGATGAAGCCAAGAGATGGAGTGGAAGGCTGAAAACTCCAACCTTTCAGAATTCATGCAGGAGTGAGTATTTTTTGAGTCTCCTGGCAGCCTGTATTGCTGTATCCTGCTGAGAAAATCCACTCCCCTAATCATGGCTCAGTATAATCCATGGTATTGTGTAAACAAGAAATAAAGGTGGGCAATTTCCTGCCCAGGTGATTTTTTCCCATTTGCTTCTTCATAGCTAGGATTTTGTTCTCAAATTTTAATGTAATTTGAGGGTGTTTGGCACTTCATCAGATTGGATTATTTCCTTGGCTTCTTGATGGGATCCAAGCACATAAAAAAAAAGACATTTTGCTTAAAATAAAAGAGCAGAAATAACCCACTTTCCTCTTACTCTGCCCCCAGATGCAAAGATAAGGATAGGTAAAAAGATGCGTCTGTCATGGTTATATTTAATAGATGACAGTGTTGTTACAGGAACTGAGGTAGGGAAATGCATTTTTAGCTTTATATTGACAGTGCTCCTTTAAAAAATAAAGAGAAAAGTAGAAAATAGCATTTCAAAAAAAGTCAAAATATAGCTCATAAAAGCCCATATTTCAATTTTGCAGATGTGTTGTTCTTTGTGTACAATCTGCATATCTATTACTTTACTCTTTCACTTTTTATCATTACTTTTACTCGTCACTCTTTAGTCAGTGTTTAGTAGGCACAGGCTATAGTGACACATGGCATACAATGTCTTGGTGCAAATATTTACAAATGTTTAGTGTCAGTAATAATTGCAATATTGTTGGTAAGATATACCAACAATATATTCAAAATAATTCAATGTAATTCAAAAGCAAGATTTTAATGAAATTTAACAAAAGTTTGTATTATAGCTCAAACTACTTTGTAACATTTTGTGGTGTCTCATATTTCTTGTTGTATGAGGAACAACTGTATTAGTGTCACATAAATAATTGATTTATGAAATAATAAAGCCATGGAGAAACCTGTAACCATTAAAAAGAAAGTGTTCAACTTTGAAATTAAAGATAATTTTCTTCTGAACCCAACTTAAAACACAGCTTTTGTCTTTTTAGGGATCTGCATTTGGCTTCCTGTAAGATGCAAATGTATTATGGAACATTACCCTTTAGGATACTAGTTTGCAAATAAATGAAATTAATTTTTTTGTCTAGGCATTAATTTTTTGTTGAAAATTATATTAATTTTATTTTTCTTATGTGAGTGTTGCCATTTTAATGTCATTAATGGCATGAGACTATTATCTTCAATTTTCATCAGAACATTGTATTTGAGGTGTGAGTCATTCTTAAAAGCTATTGGAATCCTGCAGATTTAATTTAAGTAAGGCTTATGAGTATTTGAAATAGAAGTTCTGTCTATGCTTCAGGTGAAGACTGTGCAACAGACCTTAGAATTCAATTCAGCAAAACAATTAAAATTACGTTTAGTTTTAAGTTCATGACTTGTTGCCTTTATTTTTTTCTTCTATTTAATGGTTCTTCCTGCTGTTATAATTCATTCAAGATGCAATTTGCAATCTCTATCATTTGCAGATAGCTCTCATATGACAATAATCAAAAGAAAGGAAAAAGAAAAAAAAAATAGTAATTCTCCTTGCTTTTTATTTCTGTTGAGTCACACCACAGCTCTGGAAATAAGGAAAAGTAACTCTAGGAAATTTTCTGACCCATCATGCATGATACAGAGAAAGATCTCTGCACATGAATTCTACTGCATTTTCCTACCATGTGTACACTGGTCTCTACAAAACATGGGCAAAGCAATACTTTTCCAAAGCCATATCATGAGCATATATAATCCAGCCCTAAAATGTGCTAGGCTGCCCTTGCAGCTAGTAAATATTACAGCTCAGAACTATGTGGGAAATCTTTGGACAATTTAAGTAATGAACATATTTTTCTTTATTGTATGCTATTTCATTAAAATAAAAAATGAGCATATTGGAGATGGAGTAGAAAAAAGATTAGATGTGCACCATCTGTACTTCTGTCTAATGTGAACTCTGGAGACAATTTAATTTGCCATTATGAAAGAAAGTCTCTCTGAGAATTCTGCATTTTCATGCAGAAGGAGTAGCACAAATGCAGTAAAAAAATGCCCATTTAAAATATTCACAAATATTCAATCAGCTAAATGCTGAATTGTGTTCAGTGACATTATCTCATGTTCACTTCTACAAATAAAAATACATTCATTCAGATGAATTTGGTCCCTGAAGTGGATGCAAAAATCTCTCAAGCTTCCTTGCAGGTTTGTGTGAGTGCTGACACAGAAATCATTCACACTGATATTTTGCTCATTCTTGGAAAGAGAAACAATTGGTCCAGCAGTGAAAGTGTTCAAAGGCAGTGAAATACAGAAATGGTGTGATATTTGTGATCAACAGCTTGCAGCCATCAGACCTGATCCTGCAATCAAGGCACTTGTGTGGCTGAGAAAGCCACAGAGTTCTGCTGATTTTAAATGGGTGCATTGGCTCATGAGTCTGTTGCTAATACTGAACAGCAGGATTGAGGTTTATGGAATGAGTCAATTCTGTAAAATCTATTTCAGAAAAAAAAAAGGATGATGACATGACAAATAAACTAGGATTTGTTCCATAGGCAATGTATGAACAGAAACAGGTGACGGAATTCTGCATTATCCCTTTTCGATTAGCGCCTCTAAAGGTAACTAGATGGGATGCTGCTAATGCATTTAAAATAGAGAAATTAAATTAAGAGTCTATAATGGTGAGAACAAATTAATATATGTTGTTAAACTACAGTATAACTATAATGGTCTTTGCACTGTGGTGGAGTCATGCTAATTCTGTCCAAGTCTGTAATTTTTGTGGTATGTGAAAAACCATAAATGAACCTACATTTTGGTCGTGTGCTGTTTTTGGGCTGTCTGCTTTCAGGAGAAGGCCAGTTGTTCAGAGTGGTGTTCTGAACACCCCAATTATCCTGTGGATAAAATTACCTCTGGAGCTCATCAACTTCCACTTCTGCATTTAAAGAGAGTGTGTTTGAGGAATAAAAAATGGGGAGATCCTGTCTGTTTCTGCAATAAATATTAAAAGGGTTTTCACCTTAAACTAATATGTAACAGAAACACCTCTGCCTTAAATATTCTCATAAATATTTCAAACCTATCTCTCACCAGTAGCAGTGGTTTCTTGAGGCACAGAGCTCATTCTCCGCATTCTATTCTTAGTTAGTAATAAGTCTTTCCTTCAGAAAATGCCCCATCCAGAAAGTGGGCAGAATTTAATTATCATCATTGCTGCAGAGCTTAGAAATTGCTCTTGTATAACATAATAAAGGTAGACCTAAAACCCAATTTCCATGGTGTTATTGCAAGGCAAAGCTTTTCATCCTTAGATGACTATTAAAAGTAAATGGGGAGTCTTACTTCTGTTTGTGCTTTTAAATGAAAACTACTGGGTCTAATTCACTTTTAAATTTCATAGATTTTGCAACTGTGTTCTGGTATTAAATTCAGTTGAGTTTCTTCAGATTAAGACAGCAGTAAGAACATAGCATGTGTCTGGTTTTGGCTCACTCTTCTGTCTTGCTGGCAGACTTGATGTGCATTTTTTGGTGAAAATGTTACTAAGACACTAAGAACTGCTTGAGAAAGTAGACTTTTGTTTAATACTGGATGTTTGCAAGACTGGTAGGGAAAAAACTTGCAAGAGTAAAAAACTTAAGGGTTTGGGCAATGTATGAAAATGAGGGAGACAAGTTTGCATATTTGCAGGAAACTTAACTCTGGATTCTTTTGCATTTACAGTAAGAAAATGTCTTCAATTATATTAGCCAAAAATGACTTTTCAATGCATTTGTGCTGAAGACAGAACACTAATGAGCCTTGTTGCTCAGCATGATCTGGCACACAGTTGCTGTTTGCAGTGAAAAGAGGGCTGTGGACTCCAAAAGAAGACAATGAGAGCTCTAAAGAGTCTGGCTGAAAAATATCTTACAATATTGTGTTTGTCTCTAGTGAGACTAAAATGGAAATACCAAAGGCTGCTTATTCTAAAAATCCAAATGTATATCTGATTATCTGGGATTTTGTGAACAGGTACCTGGGTATTAAATTGAGATGAGCTACCAATTTTGCCAACAAAGCCTATGCATTATTTAAATGAAAACTGCCACTCTATCCCTAGTTGCTTTAATTGCTTCACTTGAATGTGAAATGTATTTATCTTTTACTGTTGCTATAAAATCTCTTCCAAACAAAAGCTGCAAACACCAAGAGGGAACTGTCTCCTTACTGGTAAAATCACTTCCTTCTATTTTTACTATCATGGTTCATAAGAAGGTGCCTTTATGAACAAGGATTTCATGTGTAGAAAAATTGTTTTCTCGTATTACATATGTTTTAGAATTATACATTTCTTTATTGTTGCCAGTAAAAACACATGATCTGTTAAGCTACATTTAATCAACTAAAATGAATTTATTTGCCAATGCATACTGCTGAGATCCTACTTTCAACAGATTAGAGAGTGTTTTATACAGGATTTTCTTTTACTTCAAAAGACTAGAGATGGCCACTTATAGTAATTTCTCACAGCAATCACTGATTTTTATTGTCCTTTTGTGATGGATGAACTAAAATAAAAAGGTCTTTTGTTTGTTGCTGGAGAGTCAGATAAGATAGTTCATATGTCATGTATCTTCAGAACTATTTCTAGAATAGTGAAAAATTATTTTCTTAACAGCTTTGGGAAATAAAGGGTTGCTAAAATTAACTCCAGCAATTCACCAGTATATTCATACATTTACATAAATGAATCTGAGAATGATTCTCTGAAGTTATGATAAAGTCACTTAAACCAGTGACTTGAAGTGGTTGCAAAAAACCAATTAAAGTCACTGGTTTCTGTTAGGAAATGTGCTTCTATTGCATTTTCTGCTTTTTCATAATTTCAAACTGTTTTTTTGCTGGAATATCTAGACAAGGAGCCTGACTTTTTTCAGGTTCCTTGTCTAGATATTCCAGCCAGCTGACTGTTGCTTAGACTATTGGATCACAAGCAAAAGTCGAACATGGATCTTTGATTGATTGATTGATTCTGGCTTGATTACTCTGGAAGACTAAATGGAATCTTGGGCTTATGGTTGCTTCCCCACACACTGACTTTAAACTGGCATTACTGAGATTCTAATAAGTATTAGTTTGTTTCAGAATGGTGTTCCTGGGAATGTCTTTTACAGGTAATATTCTCAAAACATATATGTAGCCTAAAATGACAAATATTTT
Organism: Zonotrichia leucophrys gambelii; assembly: GCF_028769735.1. NCBI lineage: Eukaryota > Metazoa > Chordata > Aves > Passeriformes > Passerellidae > Zonotrichia > Zonotrichia leucophrys. Next base: position 102,453,160 of record NC_088169.1, read on the forward strand.
CTAAGACAGTATTTAGAGAAAATGCAGTACATATATCAATGGACAGTTCAGCTAAGGATTTATCTTGGTTTGCTTACAGGCATTGTAATATCTTCTTTTTCCCCAAGGTGAAAAATTCAAGTCTGCCAAACAGAGCAGAAATCCTTCATGTTGTAAGGATGTTACTCATTTTCTGAGGATCAGTCCCAGAAATCAGTCAGTTTAGGTAGCAGAGCTCTTCAGTGCTGGCATAACGACGGAGGTTAATAAACATTTAGTTATTGTATTTCTTTACATGAAATATGATTTTTTAATTTGCCCTTCAGGTTTAATTTGTTCTACAAACAATTTAAACCTCATGCAAGTCAAGCAAAATCTAATCTATTGATAGCTGTGAAGGACATGCTTGAGCATTTGAGTTATACTCCTAGTTTAATTCTCGAGATTGAGATTTTTCAAATGGTTTAAATGAAATAGGTATCAGCATTCACTGAAAGGCCAAACATGTTTGCAAAATAGGATTTAAATTTGTCTTTATGATGTTTAAGGTACCTACTCTTAGTTTAATGATGGTATTCCATATTTTAAAGCAATTAAATTTACTATGTTAGATTAATCTGTGACTTGTAGCTTTTACAAACTTCATAAAAATGAAGTGGAGCTTCGTTAAAATTAGTAGAGCTTTTAACTTGATCTTTTTATAATAATGGGATAAAATCCTGCTCCCATAGAATTCCTCAAGAGGAAAATAAGAGGAATTTTAGCACTGCCTTCAGTGGGATCCACAGCTGTTCCCCATGTAATAGAGTTATTGATGGAATTCACCATGTTCCTTGGCTTTGGTTTAATTCATGACAACAGTGCTGACAAGATCGATATTTATGGCAAATTGTCAAGCAATTGACCATATTAATAAGGTCCAATGAATGCCTGAAAAGAATTGGATGATGTTTATATCTGTCAATCACCTGAAGACATTTATTGAATCCACTGAGTATTCACTATATTTGTAATTGCTATTAAGTACCTCAAAATATTATAGTATTCCTGGAAACCCACATAATACTCAACAAGTTTCATATTTTCAAGTTCAACATAATAAATACTACTGCTGTAGTATTTTGTTGATATCTGGCTTACTAATGATGTTTGTAGCCCATGACCCTTTTGAAATATTATGGATCAGCTAAAATAACTAAATTTAAAAATAAAGCTTTTTCCTTTTTCTTGTTTATCTTTTTCTTTTTTTTTTTTTCTATTTTTCCTCTGCCTTTCTTTTTTATTTTCATTTTTTTCTTTTTCAGGGTAGAACTTCATGAGAAGGTGATTTCTACTTTCCCATTCTGTCCCTCTTCCATTCATATCCTTCTGCAAGGAAAAGAATCCCACCAGTAACCAAGGAAAAAAAAAACCCAACATTAAAAAAACTCCAAATATATTGTTTTCTGATTTTAAATATAAGATATATTTCTAAACATTGGACACATTAGAGGTAGTCTTACAAAGTCAGTCTGCTGGAAGCTGTATGGCAGCTTTGGAGATACTGGATTTGGGTTTCGAAAATTGTTTGTTTAAGCAGAGAGGTTAAAAATCCATGGAAATGCTAAGCACAGGGTTGAGAAAGCAAAGAGTGTGTGTGTGGTTTTATCACTTGTCCATCCTCCCAGCTGCCATGCACAGGCTGTGGCACTTGGTGTAGAATTCTATGGAAGTGTACTTGGCTGGAATAAAATCTTGTTTCCAGATTAATTAAATCTTGCTTCCAGATTAACATAAATGGAATTTTTCATGGTGCTACTTGCCCTCATGCAGCATCTCCTTTGGGGATATTAAATAGTTATTATATCCTTTATAAAAGCTAAATGTCATTCATGGGAGGCTCAAAGAGGAAAAACTACATGAGCTGTGCAAAATTTGGCTCAATAGTAAACCAGTCTTTAAACACTTAAATTTGCACAAAGCACTAGTCAGGCAAGGGGAAAACTGCTTGAATTATTTAAGCTAATTTATCTAACAGAAAAAACCCCCAATACTCTCCAATGCAGGACTTCCATCTGTCTCCAATGGTAAACAGCTACCACCTGCTTCCTATAAATGGCAGTTTGAGATTATCATTCAGTAAATGTCACAATTTCCATTTCAAAACTCCTTTTCAGCTCTCTTTCTGCGGCAACAAAATATTAAATCACCTGCTACCATGGTCAGAATAAATCCCCTATCTATGAAATAAAGGGAAAGACAGCTAGAAATATATTAATTTTTTGGGTTTTGCTTTCAGTTATATAGAATTGTACCTATATGATGATGTGTGAGACATATATTCCACTGCATACTTTAGAAAATAAAGTACTTTCTAGTCTTAATGCTCTATTAACGTAAAAGGGCAAAAATTGCTATTTTGCATATGCAATGGCACCCATCAGTGATCTCTAAATCCATGCAAATATGTTGTAAACTATTACTGTTAGTACAAGGAAGAAAAATACGCTTTAGGGAAAACCATTTATTTTCTAGAATAGAAAATTGCCTTGCCTTTGTTAAATTATTCCTCATGTCGCGATATTCCTCAAGCTCTGCAGTAAATGTAGGGGATGCATATTCACCACATTTATTTTGAGGGGTGTAAGTGGAAAGTCAGGATGAAGTGGGTGTGGACAGAAGAATACTTCAGTGCCTGGTTAGCCAGTGCCTTCAGTTTCAACTCAGTTGTGGCAGTCATATTTTCTGGAAAAGTCCCTTTGCCCAGGATTCTTCTCCTGGGAAGCCGAAAGCCTCAGAGAAAAAGGAAGACAATAATTATCTGATTTGCTTCTCCTGTGTTTTGCTGCTTTGGAATGTGTTTGGAGATTGTTTACCAACAGGTGGTTGCTTCATTGGTTTCATGTGAATTGTTTTGACTTATTGACCAACCAGGGTCAAGCTGTGTCGAGACTCTGGGAAGAGTAATGAGTTTTCATTATTATCTTTTTAGCCTTCTGTAAGTATACTTTCTGTATTCTTTAATATAGTTTAGTATAGTATTCCTTAATATAATATATTATCTTAAAATAATAAATTGGCCTTCCAAGAACATGGAGTCAGATTCATCATTCCTTCCTCTGTCTGGGGAACCCCACAAATACAATAGTCAGTGATCTGGCAGCAATCAGCAATCAAAACAGAGGCCTGTATGATATTGCATGTTGCAATGCTGACATTCTGGTTTCTGACTGAAAGGCAGTGAGATTCAGTATCATAAAAGAATCATACCATGGGCCATAGTGATGTTGTCACTTGTGCATTGGCACATTTATTAATACGTGTCTTAATGCAAAGCATATCTTTATGTATTATTTGTACTGTAAAAATCCTCAGTAAGTTCAACCTTATTTTGAGGGGCACATCATACCAGTATATTCCCATTTTTTCCCCTTTCTTTTCAAATCCATCATGGTTACTTCATGACTCAGTCATGCTTAAGATGAAGGTGATAAAAGAACCTGCTTGAGAAAAGGGTTTTTTTAATATGGTACCAGTTTCCTGTGCTCCAGATCCAGACTTTGAGGTACCTCTTTGTGTCCTCCTTCCCCTCCAACACAGAGTCTGACCAAGAATTTTTCTGACCCATTTGTGTGCACCCAGTCTCCGTGTCTCAAGGAGAAATTTTGCAGCATTTTACCTGCTTAGAGATACTTTTACTTCCAAATATTCCCCTGTATTTGTAATGTTCAAATGATGCAGAATACAGGCAACAGATGGTTTTTCTTCTGGGTAGTAATCTGCACTGTTTGTTTTGCATGGATCTAAAGGTGTATTTACTAACAATTATTTTACTATAAAATTCAGATTTTTTTTCTTAGAAAACTCACATCTTCTGAATAGATGTCTAACTTCAGACACACTATTTCCCTTCTGTGTCAAAGACAAGAATTTCTAGGATATGAGCCAGATGTTGACAAATGGATTCCTTCAGAGATGACTATTCTTTTCTACTTCGTACTCAGGACTGAGAACAGGTATGCTTTAATTTTGGCTGCTTCTGTTTGATCCCTAAATTGAGATAGCAGAACCAGGGTTCTTCTGTCATAGTTCTGTGTTTCCTTGCTCCTAGAAAGAGGTGCATTGCTTTCATGGGAGTAAAGTGAATATTTTATGCATAACATGAACAATTACTACAGAATATTTATACAAAAACACATCAGAGAACTCAAGCACAGTTTAGGTCTGTGTATCTATTGGTGGGTCATCCGCAGTGTTCTGAACATAATTATGGAAAGTGATCCTAAGTTAAATGATTCCTATTGAATCTCTGCCAAACAATCTGCTGTTAGGAAGCAGGTAAAATCCCCTGAGTTTTGCATCCTTGAAGTATGAGAAAGGTATTGATGAATGTGTTAGACCACAGAGGAGGATCACTATGGCAGTGAGGTGCCTTAGGTGTACGTCACATGAGAAAATGCTGAGGAGAAGAAGGTGCTGCAGGTGAATGTGATAGGAGGCTGCCACCACTTAGTGGAGCAGATGGAGCCTGGCTTTTCTCAGAGGTGCCCACTGAAAGGATGAGAGCCAACAGTCATGGACTACAACAGAGAAAATCTGAATCAGACCTAAAGAATGATTATGTCATGATATTAATGGTGCATCACTGGAAATGGTTGCCTTGGTGGGTTCCTAGGAAGGTACCTATGATTATATATATCATATAAATTATATCAAGCTCTTTGGACACAGCTCTTGGCAATCTGATCTAACAGAAGTTAACTCCATTTTAATGAGGAGGTTTTATTAGATGACATCTATAGGTCCCTTCCAAGCTAGTTTTTCTATGATTGTACATGTCTTTTCCCTGAATTTCACAGAACAATTCTCTAGTCTGCAGTGAAGAAGGAACTTTCAGTACGTGCATCCCTGCTCTGGGGAATCCTGTGTCCTCGTAGTAATCAGAGCCCACACTATCCTGTCCCATTAGCACCTTTGCTAGCAGTTCATGTGGCTTATAGCTCAGGATTATTCTGCCTTTCTGGGGATATTTCTGAAAAATTAGAACTCCACTAGTGAGGAAAATCTGAGACAATTGGGATTGTTCCACCTGGAAAAGAGAAGGCTCTAGGGTGAACTTACTGTGACCTTTCAGTACCTGAAAGGAGTCCAGAAGAAAGATGAAGAGAGACCACTTAGAGGGGCCTGGAGTGACAGGATGATGGGCAATGGCTTCAAACTGACAGATAGTCGAAAAAGGCTTAAACTATTTCTGAAACTGGCTTTATCCAGTGTGTTTCAGCATTTTAATTTCTTTAGTAGAAATCATTAACTTTAATAATTGAAGTACAAACCAAATTAACTCAATGATACAATGTAATTAGGAATGTAATACATGGGGTTATATTACAATCTGATTAAATATGTCTTCGACTCTTTTTTAAAAAACTAATTTATTAGAGGTTTGTAACATAATCACAGAGAAATTAACTGCTTCTTCCATAGCTTCATTCTGGGGTAATATGAATTAGTTTATTTAAAATAAATATGCAAGAAATTATGTTTGTCTTGCAATATCTTCAACAATTTTTGAGAAAGATAAAAGAAGTCACATTGAAATCAAAAACTGGTGATACTAGAATAGAGTGCAATAAAATGATTTTGTAGTGGAAAATCTACAGGTTTTTTTGAAAATTTTAGAAAAAGTGATTAGAGCTAACCTCTAAGCATATGAACCATCACATGCTGTAGGCTATCAGTGCTTCTGGCTTCCCTGGGGAAGCTCTTGTGAGAAACGACCGCCTACTTTAAAAATTTTAAAAGGTTTATTAAACTTTAACAAAAATACAACAAAAGGACTAAACAAGGAAACATTGCAGTGCTGGAAACTGCCCCTCATGGATACCACATGGCCAGTTCATCTTCAGGATGGATGCTCAGTCTTTTATACCCCTGGGGTTGCATCAGCCAGCCCAGCCCTCCCACAGTCTGTCACTCAGCTCTTCTTTGCCATTTATCAGTGGAGATTGCTCTCTTGTGACTCGATTGGAGGTCAGGTGTTGCCGTGCTGCACCCCCTGAGCAACCCCTGAGCTTTTCCATTCCCCACTGCCCCATGCCAGGGACACCTGTGCAGCTTCTTTGTGCCTGTCCTGGACAGCCCCGGCTGTGTGATGGCAGCAACACAGGGGGAAAGGGAACTGTGGGGAGAGCAGAGGGCATCTGAACTGCAGTAACATAACTGTACATCACTAAAGCTTTTCCTAATGTTCACACAATAGTTATCCCTAATTGTGAGAGCCAATCATCTCATTATCCATCTTTAACACTCTCTTGTGGCTGAAATTGTAAATGCCCAAGTCCTAGGGCTTGAATAAATATGCTCAAATTAATATTTTTTTTATTGTTGCCATTGTTTTATAAATATTTTGTAACTATTCTCCTATTTTATAGCCAGACTCCTCCTTAAATGTGTTTTAGTAAGGCTAAAGGGAGCCTTCTCTTACATTTTTGTATCTCTGCTCAATGTACAGGTTTGAAAATAATTACTCAGTGAAAGATTTACTGAAGAAGAATGCCCTGCTGCCAGGCTATTATCATTGTTTACATTTCAGAGTACAAGATCTTGAGGCAAAATAAGATAACCAAGCAGAAAGGCTTGATTAGGGAGCTCTGTAGTGGCTCTTTGAAATGCTTTACAGAATGCATCCAGATTTGACATTTTATTCACAGATACTGGCATAAATTATCATAGTGACACAAAAAAGAATTGTTGTTCACAGAGTTACAGGAGTGGATACTCAGAATTTGGATTTTTTTACTGCCTACTTCATCAGGAACTCTCTGTTCTTGATGTTAGTACTCATTGTGTCTGTGTGTGACTTAGTGCCTTTCCTTGCTGGAATAATGCAGGGGCTAGACCCTGTAGCATTAAGATACCTTACCTAACAGATTAGGAAAGCATCCAGGTTTGGGTTTTTTTCCCCTCAATTTATCTCTCAGAATATATAATACACCATTTAAAATAAATATCAACAAGACAGTTTGGAGATGTAAAGTCTGATAGTCAGGCAAAGGCACTTTTTAACAAAGGAGAAAATGTTGATATTGACTCTTTTTGCAGAAAGGAATTAAAATTAATCCAAATGAATTTATGAATGGTCCATCTTCTGCCAAAAGGAAATGTCGCAGATTTTGTGATGGAAGTTGTTTAAGTGGAAATTAAGAATCGTAGAAGTGTTTTGGTTGGAAAGTATCTTAAACATCATTCAGTTCCACCCCCTGCTATGGGCAGGGACACCTTCCACTATCCCAGGCTGCTCAGAGCCCCATTCAACCGGGCCTTGAACATTTCTAGGCCTGGGGCAGCAACATCTTCACTGGAAAACCTGTGCCAGGGCCTCACCATCCTAACAGGAAATTCTTTCTAATACCTTATCTAACCCTGTTCTCTTTCCGTTTGAAGCCATTTCCCCTTGTCCTGTCACTCCATGCCCTCATTAAATAGTCTCCCTCCATCCTCTTGTCTCCCGGCAGGTCACAGTTAGGTAATTCTGGAGCCTTCTCTTTTCCAGGTTGAACAATGCCAATAAGTGGTTTTAATAAATGATGTCAATTTCTAGTGTTTTCTCCAAAAAACTCCTACTTGACAACAACTGTATAGTGATTGCTTATATACATTGCCGATGAGTTCTGTGCATCTGACTAGAACTCTTTTAATAAAAGATTCTACCAGTTGTAAACAGAAACAGTTAAAACCCCACAAAAAGTTACCCACAAATACAACAGACTGTGTTGAGAATGGGGATGAGGGAAGAGAGTGAAAATAACTGTGATGTTTAGATGCACAGTAATTTATCGGTTTATTTTGTTTGATCTGTGCTATACCAGACATGATTATGCTAAAGATGACATGCTCACTGTTCACAGCAGCTGCAATACATTTGCCTAATGGATTGGAATTATAGGTTGCCTTAGGAATTGTCTATTTTGTGCCAAATCCAAATGTAAATCATCCTGTGAAAACTCTTGATACTATTACAATTGATAAAATATGATATCTTTGGAAAGGAAAAAACCCAGAAACCTAGAGGAATGGTGGGAAGAATAATAAAGCATGCCTAAAATTACAAAACCAATAGCTGGGCAAATGAAGAAATGTGACTAAATAAAAATTACATATATTTTTTTATTAAATGTATGAATTTTTTTAAAATACTTTGGACCTCATGAATTTATATTCATAAGGTAGAAATGCAAAGATTAAGTTGTTACTAGATACTAGGGAGATATATATTTAAGTGGTAATTCTTAGCACAAGGTCAGAGCCCCTGAATGATCTTTGTACAAAATTGAATGTTAGCAAAACACAATGTGATGCTGCAGAGTTGCACTGCAGGAAATGTTAGAAACTTGCCCTACTTGTTGCTAAATTTGCATTTGATTTTTCTATGAAACATTTTAGGAGGATTATATGCCTTTATATATGTATGATATAGTGTGGCTACAGTGGAAAGACTCGATGCACAGCAGAAGACAAAGATGCTGAAGTACTTACCAGACTGGTATGCTCTAATTTTGGGGAAAAACTATAACCTCAGTGAGTTTGCATATGTATGCTGAGCAAATGACTGCCTCAAAAGTGTGGATGGAGTCATTGGTCTCCATGAAGAGAAGAGTTTCTACCATTCCTATATAATTTGAAAAGGTTAACATGTAAGTTAGTTTCCAAATTCCCATCCTGCTTTCCAATAAAAATAACTTAAAACATTTAGAATTTTACATATGGTCTAGTCTGCATAAATTTTTGGGCTGCATGGAATGAAAACATTGCTAAAATTATACAGTTCAATCTTAACCTGTACCTCTACTTATTGATCTTACATACCCTCTATGAAAATATCCTATCTTGCTTGAAAGACAAGAAATATTTTGAGTGAAAGATAATTCACAATGTTCCAGGGTAGGTAGTAGCTTTATTAACAATAATAAAAAAAAAAAATTGAATAATTCCACAGTGAATTTTGGCGACTTCACTTATAAAACGCTGGAATGCATGACGATGTTGTTCAATAGGTAAGAGTCCCAGAGTGTCTGCTGGTTTTCAATTTTAATATGTATGATAAAATCTCTACTGCTGCCAGTAGAACATTTATCTCTTACATCTGCAGGATAAGACAGACTGAGATGTATTGACCAGGACTGGATTGATGTGAAGGTGTGCTGACACCACCATGACTCTCAGTTGGGGTGTGCCCTTGCGGATACTTCACAAGGTGCTCATTGGGATTTGCTTATGCACATCTGACTGTAGGGAAGAGCAGAGCTTGTTCTGAAGTGATGCCTCACGTATGGAGGAGACAGCAGGCTCTGAAGCTTCTTTTAGTTGTACATTCTTTAATTGCCCATTTTAAGGTGGTTTCTTTTCCCATTCATTATGTTTTGTACTTTTTGTTCCAAATCTAGTCCTGCAGTTAATCTTTTTTGAGTCTTTCATTCTCCTGACTGAACAACTTAAATCCTAATCCATATCCTGAATAATATTATTTGTTTTGTAGACAGTGTAGAGGTGTTGGATCACTTCATGAGCTTCTGAGTATTTGAAGTGTCCTACTTTGAGCTGATATGTTTCTGAAATACGTCTGAGTATGTATTACTCATATCTTTCCAATTCATGTGTCCACAGGTTAAAGAAAAAATAATTTCTTAGATGAAGAGTTTTCTTCAGTCATTACATTTTAAACATAAAAAATAGCAATTTTTTTTTAAATTATGGGAAATGCAATGATATGTTTAAAAAATTACAAAATAATTCTTATCTTATAGACTTTTGCGTTAGATTACAAGTTGCTGTCAAGGTTGTAGTTTTATAGAATCATAGAATGCCTAGGGTTGGAAAGGACCTTGAAGATGATCCCATTCCAATACCCTGCAATGGACAGGGACACCTTTCACTAGACCAGGCTGCTCAGAGCCCCATCCAGCCTGGCCTTGAACACTTCCAGAATGGGGCATCCACAGCTTCTGAGGGAAACCTGTACCAGGGCCTTCCACCCTCCCAGGGAAGAATTCCTTCCTCATATCTATTCTAAACTTGCCTTATTTCAGTTTAAAGCCGTTCCTCTTGTCTGTCACTGTATGTTTTGAAATCCCCAGGATTAAATGAATGACATGCTATGAAATGGAAAGACCTGTTTGATTGAATTGAAGAGTCATGACTTGTGACCTTTCAAAACTTGTGTAGATCTGGTGAAATAGGAAAAGCACAGAAAAGGATAAATATATAGCTCACCTTTGAAAAACAAAAATAAAAGGAACTGGAAGCTCTTAGGCTTAACTCGGCTAAAGGAAAAATCTTTATTTCTGTATGAAAGTAACTAAGGCAAAGATGAAGACTTAACCCAAACTTTCAAGAGCAAGTCCTGTCAAAACTGTCCTCTGTATGACTTCATGGGAGTGAAGGAAAAGTTGCAGAGGTGACATATCTCAAGCTTTGATGTGGTTAAAAGAAACTTAAGAAAGCAGAACATTAAAAAAATATTCTATTAAAAGCAGCAGGAAAATCATATACAGAAAGCAAGAAACAATGGCTTACCATGAAATAGAGAGAAATACTGACTTATGAGTCCTGGGTCAGGTCTCATATATATAATATAACATAAAATATAACATAACATAACATAACATAACATAACATAACATAACATAACATAACATAACATAACATATATGTAATATATATGTAATATATATGTTATATATATGTTTTATATATATATATTACATATACTGATGAGAAGAGAGAATGCAAATACATTTTATAAAAGGATGTCTGAAAAAATAAAGTGTTTTTCAGACAAACAAATGCACAGTGTTCCTATTAGGAGAGACTGAGCTCATAAGATTGAGGAGTTACTATATAGAAAAGTGGTTTGTTCCAAAACCCCAAGAGCTTTGGTTACAGAGAACACAAAAAGGCTCCAGCCCAGCTGCTGTGACTGCTGTGGAGAGGAGATCATTGCCACAGGGCCACCAGGTTTTAATCTCCTGCTGGAACTCTTGTGGAATCTCCACCTTCCTCAGTGTGAAAGCTGGTACCATCTCACACTGCGTGCCAGGAAGGGTATCTCTCCAATATTTGCCCCATTCCCTGGACATTTTTGGGTCTTTGTTCCTCTGTGTGTGCGCACATGGCAGGCTTGTGGAGTTCTGATGGTTTGGTGTTTAGTGGCAATTTACGTTTTTCCTTGCCTTGTGGGCATTCTGTTGGTAATAAACTGTTGGGTGGAGATTTTGTTTGTTTTGGGGGGCTTTTTGTTTTTTGTCTTTTTTAAACATTGCTCTGTTAGTATTAATTTTATATTATTGGAGGAGGATTGTTGAAACCCTTTAGAAGAGACTATTCATTGCAGTGTCCTCTTTTAAATTTGTCTCAAAACTGAGACACCCTGAATATCCATGCCTATTCTTTGCAGACAGGAGCATATATTTCATGTTTTTAAAGTCAGCCTAAAAGGTAATGGCTTCTTGTGATGTGCTGATCCCTGTAAGAGTCAACAGAAATGGATTTTACCATTGAAAATGATGCAACAGCAGGAATATAAAATGCTTGTGTTAACCATACATATGCTCTCATTACCAAGAATGAGATGAAGATTACTCATCTTCATGCTGTTTTATATTATTCTACCATTTTTTTAATCCTGCCTAGCATTACATGGAGAAAAAAAAACTTCTTTTGATTGCTTGGATTATGCATGTGCATTGTGGAGTCCAAAGAGAGTCTGAATTACCCAATATTAACTCTCAGTTCTGAGAGGTGCCAGTAAACAGCCAAAGAGTAGAACTGGTGGCTCTTATTGAGGCCTTGATAGCTTGAAAAAAAATCAGGCTGACCCAAGTGGAAACTGCAACTGACAAATGTCAGAAGGTGGTAAGTCAGAAACATCAAATAACAGGAAAAAGGCATGTAAGCTGTATTTGTAAACTACTCAGCTCAGATTAGAGGAGACACGTGAATAATTAATCACACTTCTTATTCATCTTTATGTAAATAGAGAGAAATTTGTATTGGGAGAAGATAATAAAGAAATTTTCTTTTGATTCTTAACTAGAACTTAAATATCTCTCTGTCGTGAAAAAAAAAGTAACTTCATGTTTTTTCCCCAAGAGTCAGGAAGAGGATCATCTGAATCTGGAGAGGCTGATTCTTACCTCTACTTATTTTTAAAGCAAAAGTAGAAGTGGCAAGTTTAAATATTATAAATGAGAACTAAAAGCAGGAAATAAAGTTTTTGAATAATGGAACATAAAGCCTATGGTAATGTCAGAAAAAGGAATGAATATGAACTAGTCATTATCTTGCATTTGAATTCCAAAAATTCTTAATTTTGTTTTGAAATCTATCGAAGTTTATATGCAGAGGGTAACTCTGAACAGGAGTAGCAGAAGTAGCAGGTGGCTGCTCTGTGACCAACCCATGGTCTCAGGGAACTTGCTAGCAGGCAGATGTTGTTTTTGCAAAATGAGCGTGGTCACAAGTCTGTTGGCATGTTGGTAGTCTAGTGGAATGTAAGGGAGTAATGTAGGAAAGTGGTCAATTCAGATTGTTAATATTTTATTTACTAATAATGTAGATTTTGGTGTGCTGAACAGAATTATGTTTACAAAAATAGGACATAAACTTGATGTTGCCACTGATGCCACAGGGTTTACATTGATCAGAGAATAAGGACTTCAGTTTTCATTATATTTGAATCAGTGTAATGCAAAAAAGGGAAAACCTGAGGTTTAACACAAATAGTGGTTAACTAGGAAAAATCAGACTTCAGAAACTGCAGTTGGAAAAATGGAGTTGTCCATCTATCTCTGCATGAGATAAGTAATACTTTTAAAATAAGAGTAATAGCAGGTATTTTGTATCTTGTGAATCTCAGTATTGCCATTTTATTAGTAAATATCTCTAGTGGTTCAGTTTATTGTTCCCTGTTTTCCTTCTCCATACCTGCATTTCCTGGGTAGGGATTTATCTTCCATAACAAGAAAAATATTGTAAACACAGTCATTGAAGAAAAAATGGAAAGTAATTTGTACATTCAAGATTACAGCAGCAAACCAAGTCATACATTTTACGAATAGTTGTAAGCATTTCATATTAGGCTGTGTAAGGAGTTTTGTACTATGGGAGTTATTTCTCCCAGATAGTTTCAGGTATGTATTTTGAATATAAACGTGTGAGCCCTCTTTCTTTTGGATGGGATTTTACTTTTCTCAAATCCACCTTAGTTACATGACTAATGTGCTTGGAATACTGAAACAGGTGAGCTATTTAAAGGGGAAATATTTCCTTTATTTTCTGTTAAGGCTTTGGTACTTCAGGCTTTATTTAGTTACAATTGCTGACATACATTTGTGGTCCCCTCTGTCACACTGGAGAGAGCAGAGGTAATTACAATCATTGTGGCAGCTGGTATTGATCAGTTAACATGAGATGACTCCTTCTTGTCCTGTATTTGCTATAATTCTAATTCAGTGCATTATGTTTCTGAACATAAACTCACATGCAAAGTGGGCATAGTTAAACGTGTTGCAAGGGAATTGTAGGCTCCAGTGCTTGAGGGAGAGGCAGCGCATCAAGGAACACATCTATAGCAATCCAGAAAATATAGGAATGTACATGTGGGAGTGGTAAGGAAACTCAAGAGTTTTGCCTTTTGGAAGAGTTCCTTTGCATTTATGTGGAGAAAGCTCCTTAACTGGTTTCATGGGGTTCTTGAGAAGCTGCCTTTCTGATCTTTATGGGGTTCATCAAGAGAGGACCTTTAAGAGATTTATATGATTTAAGAGGAGAGTATCTCTGAGCTTTACGGCCTTTATGAATTTTGTGAGGGGTTTATAAAGAAAGTGCCTTCAGGAGAGGAAGGTCTTTATAAGGTTTCAGTGTTTATGAAGAGAGTGCCTTTAGAAGGTTTAAGGCCTTCATGATAAAAAGGCCTTCATGAGATGGTGTAAAAACAGGGGTGACCACCGTGGCAGGGAGAAATGATGAGGAGGCCTCCATGCTATAAGAAGGCTAATTAATTACTTTATTATACTATATTATTCTATACTATATTACACTGCATCACACTACATCCAAACTGAAACTGCACAAGCACACAACTCAACTGAACAAAACCTTGTGACTGCTGACTGACAGTCTGGACACGCGCTTGGCCCTGATAGGGCAAGGAAACAAAACACCATCGCTTTGGTAAACAATGTCCATATTGCATTCCACTTGGGCACAACACAGGCACAGCAAATGAGATAAGAATTGTTCTGGTCATTCTTTTCTCTGCTTCTCTCAGGTTCAGAGAATGTGAATCCCACAATGTGGAAAGCAGGGTTATGATATTTACAGGGTTCATGAGGAGATTTCCTTTGTGAAACTTAGGGGTTTATGAAGACAGCATCCTTGAAGGTTTATGGGAATTATGAGAAAATCCCATTTCTGAGGCTTTTCTCTTCATGAGGGGACTACTTTTATGAAGTTGACATGGTTTTTGAAGAGAGCACCTCAATGAAGAGAGTGCATTTATATTTCTATAGCATTTATGAAGAGAGCATCTTCAGGAGGAGACACCTTCATGAGGTGACAACTTTATGAAATTTCTGGGTTTTATAAGGAGATTGTGTTTATGTTGTTTATGATGAAAGCATCTTTATGAGGAGATTGCCTTTATGAGTTTTATGGCCTTCTTGATGTTTATGGAGTTTATGAGTTGAGTAGCTCTGTGATGTTTATGGCATTTATAAGTTGAGTGCTTTTATGAGGTATAGGTGTTTTATTAAGAGAGTGCCTTTCTGTGGTTCCTGATGTTTATGAGGAGATCTCCTTTAGGAAATTTATGGGGCTTATGTGGAGACCACCTGCATTAGGACAGTACCTTTATGAGGTTTATGGTGTTTATGAGGTGGGATGCCTTCAGGAGGAGAGTGCCTTTGTGAGGATTACGGGATTTCTGAGAATAGCACCTTTATGAGGTTTATGTGGTTTCTGAGGAGAGGGCCTCTATAAGGAGAACGTTTTATGAGGTTTATGGGGCTTATGTGAAGAGGCACTCTTCTCACAAACATCATAATCCAAATGAACCTCATAAAGGCACTCTCCTCAGAGGTGCTCTTCTCATAAGCCCCACAAATATCATAAAAGCACTTTCCTCATGGAGACTATCTCCTCATGAAGGCCATAAAGGTCATAAAGACACTCTCCTCCTAAACTCCATAAACCTCATATTGGTGCTTTCCTCCTCAATACCATAAAATTCATAGAGACCCTGTCCCACTAAAGCCAATAAATGTCATAAATAAAAGCATATATACAATCACCTGAAAATGGCTTTGTCTTCATTACCCCCATAATCCTTATACTGATGCTCTCCTCATAAACCCTACAAACCTCATGAAAGCACCCTCATTAAAAAAGCAGTCTCCACGTAAATCTGATAAACTTCATGAAGGCACTCCCCTAATATACCCCATAAACCCCATAAAAGTACTCCTAATCAAGACCATGCTTTCCTCATAATCCCTATAATGCTCATAAAGGTGCCCATATGAGTATTATGAGGTTTATTAGGAGAGCACCTTTATGAGGTAAGCACCTTTATGTGCCCTTATGTTTATGGGGTTTACAAGGAGATCTCTTTTATGAAGTTGATGGGGATTATGAGGAAAGCACTTTTCTAAGGTTTATAGTCTTGATGAGGAGACTGCATTTATGAAATTTGTGGTTTAGGCAGTGAGTGCCTTTATGAAGTTCATGGGGCTTTTGAGGAGAGAGTCTTTATGAGCTTTATGAGGACTGCACCTTTGTGAGGTTAATTACTTTTTGGGGGAAGTGCCTTAATTAGGAGAGTATATTTTAAGGTTTATGGGGTTTATTAGGTGAGCGCCTTTATGAAGATTTTGGGGTTTATGAGGTGAGTGCCCTTATGAGATTTAAGGTTTTTATTAAGAAGGAACCTTTTAGAGAATTTCTGGTTTTTATGGGGAGATATTGTTTATGGGTAAAGCATCAGTAAGAGGTTAATAAGGTTTATCAGGAGAGCACCTACATGAGCTTTATGAGGTTTGTGGTCTCTAAAGAATTTAATGGGGTTGATGAGGGGAGTGCCTTTATGATGTGAAATGGGTTTGTGAAGAGAGCGCCTTTATGTGGAATGCACTGTATGAGGTTTTCAGGGTTTAGGAGGAAAGCAGCTTTAAAAGGTTTATGGCCTTCATGACCAAACCCACCACATGAGCAGATGGCCTTAATGAGAAAAAGTGCCTTTATGATTTTTACAGGGCTTATGAGGAAAACACCTGTTGCACCCCGGATACTTAAATCCAGGGGTTAAACTCAAGATTCCTTTACTGTAGCTGAGGAGAAATCCCCACCAGATATTTTCAAGAAGTGAAAATCACACAAAAGTTTTCTGGCAAAAGTATAGAAAATTAGGAAACTTTGGCAAAGGATTAAATACAGCTCCAAATCCAATATAAAACACTTATTATGGCATTATTTAGTATTTATGTAGTATATATTATGTAGTATTAACTTAGCAAAAACTTATCATTTGCTCAGCATAAACATAGCCCATTCAACCTAGAATGTTTAAATCCATAATATGTTAAGTTATCCCAAAAAAATCCATGTAAAGAGGATTAGGAGAAGAAGAAAGAGACAGAAAGAAAGAAGAGATACCAAAATAAACACATATAGCTACCAACTCCTAGGACTCCAACATGAACTCCAAGGAAGCTGGCATAGTCCAGACCCCTGTAGCTTCCCTACTGAGGGCTTTTAAGTCCTTGGCCCTTCATGGGGAGCCCTCCTGGATGAGACTTCTGGTCATTTGGCCAGCCAGGGGCTGGACTAACACTGCCCTGGTGTATGATTTATTGACAGCTTGGCCAGGGCTGGGACCATGGCTCTGGGCTGGGGCTGGGACATTTCTGTATTGCTTTCACAGGACCTGATCTGCCCCTGCCACCAAATCCACACGGGCATTCCAAATAATTTCAAAATGTTCTGAGACATCAAAGTTATCCAGTCTCTGTGTCTCAAAATATTGACTGGCACCACCATCCTGAGACCTTTCCTCTTGTGTCTAATCAAGGTACCATTCCTCTCCTAGTTCAGTCTAGCAGACAGAGCAGAAAGGAAAGAAGAGAAAAGCATCCTGGAACTCGTATCATTATATAGCGGCTGCTATTAATAAATCTAAGTTAATATCCTCCACACACACACACACACACACACACACACACACACACACACCCCTACAACCCTCCCCTCCATCTTTGCCCATCCCATGAGTCAAAAATATACAGGACAACCAGGTTCTGGGAGGGAGAGTTCATGCAGCAGTCTTTCAGCACCCAGAGTCCAGCAGATTGATCCATGGTGTATTCCTGGTGATTTCTGGTGTATTCCTGGAGACAACACTTTCCTTCTGTGAGATTTAGTGTTCACTAACATTAGATAATTTACACAACTCTTTTTGAAACTTTGTGGACTTGTAAGTTGGGCTCCAAAATAGCTTGGCAAATTCAATTTAGGCCACCTTGCCTTTTGGAGTTGACAATCTTACAGATCCAGGTATCCCCACAACCCAAACAAACACACATGTCCCAGATTTACCACCTTTATCCCTCCCACCAACCAAGTTTCAAGGAGATTCCCAGAGCCTGTACTCAAGGGGAGAGAAAAGGTCAGTGAACATCATGGGAAACAATGTAAAGTACAATTCTGCTATCTAAAATTATCTGGATTGCCTCAGGGATGGGAGTCAAATATGTACTAACACTCATTCATTCCAATCTCCTTACCTTATTATTTTCACTGTCCTGATTCAGACCAAAAACCTTTTCAACTTAACCAAAACCTTCAGTGGCTCTCCAGACAAAAATCTTTTAGTCACTTCTACAGCTGGACAGAACTTTCCAGCTGATGCTAGTGAGTCAGGGACAAAACACAGACTCCAGTCTTCAGGAGATGAACAGAAGGCGTTTATTAGAAATTATAACCCGACTCACAAAGCTGAGACAATTGTTCTTGAAAACTAATGGTGTCATAAAAATCTATTTCTGTGTCAGTTTGGTGTTGCAAGTTGAATGTGTGCCCAAATTTAACAAGGCAGCAAAATGCATTGCTGATCATACCAAGGAAAGGAAGCACGTTGTGATGGGTAAATCTTTGGGCCCCAGTTAACAGGAGAACTGGGCCCTCTAGTCTAAATCTCAGCTGTATTTCTCTTGAATGGAAACCTTCTCAAGTATCTACAATACTAGGAGATGTTTACTGAAGGGAAAGGATGGAACACTTGTACAACTGAAATGGCCTAAGGCAGTACTGTTTACATAGGGTTATACTTGCTGAAGGAGGTGATCCTTGATACAAAGGAGGAGTGACTCAAGCAGCATGAATTCAGGCAGAAATGCTTGTTCTTATTCTTCATATGGTAATAAAATGTCAAGAGAATTTCCTACTCTTTTAACTGTCATTTCACTGTTATATTAAAAATCTTGCCCTCATATTTTGACTGTTTCTCCAAAGTGTCTTTGGATGACTAACCTTGAGTCCCAATGGATTTTGATCAGTGAAGACACCCTGATGAGAACCTTGAGAGTTGCTGAGCAATGACTTCCATGCCAAAGTTATGTGGTCAATGAGACCATGTAAAACAGGAGCATGTTCTAAGGTGACAATTCCCTATCCCTCCTGTATTGAAGACATAAGATGCAAAAAATGTAAAACTGTCTGTAGCTGCAATATACTTATCCTGAGCTACACCATTTGAAATAATTTTCTGGTTACATTTTTATTATTTTTATTATTTTTTTTTAATTTGATGGATTGTCTCCTGAGAAAATCTTCCACGAAAAATAATGGACAATCGGTTCTCCATGAATTTCTCTAATGTGAGTCCTTCCCACAGGTTTCAGCTGTTCAGAGACAAGCTGTGAGTTATCTTCTCCTTTCTTCTCTTTCCTCTTTGAACTTCTTTTATTATTTTCAAATAGAAAAGACAGCAGCAAAAATTTCAAGAACTCATGGAATGTCATGGAAATAGATGGTATGAGCCACGGTTAGCTACTGAAAAATCACTTCACTATAACCGTAACATTTTGGAGTAGGAAAGATTCTAAATGCATGTGAAGCTTTTATAGCACTCAAAACCTCTCTTGTGTTACTTCTTTGATGTTGTTTTAGTGTGTGAGTTCACACGGAGGTCCTCCTATGTTTCTTGCAAAATTGAATAGAAATCTAGTGGAAAACTAGTCTTTTTTGATAGTGCTTGTTGAAGTACTTGCTTCATATAGGAAGTACTTGTTGCATATAGGTTATAAAATAAGGGCCTTGCTGCCCTTGTAAAATCATGGCTCAGGCCTGCTACTTTGGCTAAGTAGAAGAGGACTATGGGAAAGTGACTAAGCTGAATTAGAGGTAGAAAAACATGTTCTATAACCACTATGTGTTCACATTATAGTTTATGGTGTTTGGTTGAATTACATTTGTTGTGCTTAAATGGAATGTAATCTTTCAAAAAAAATTTTTTTGTCTTGCCACCATTAATATTTCAAAACTTAAAAATAAACTTCAGAGATTTAGAAAACTTCAAATCAAGCTTAAATATTCCTTTATCCCTAGACTTAATTCTTCAGGTTCTTAGGCTTGATCCTATATGCCTAGGGATTTATAAGAGACAAACTGCTATAATATATGCTTAATGCATGATCTCATGCTGCTGATCACCCTTCCACCCTGTTCTACTTTATTATTGGATTTGGGTAAATGAAATAATTTTACTAAACTTTCTGAAATGTTCACAAGAAAAAGTGCTATTTCATGTCCAAAAATGAGCAGACCTATTTTCCAAATAAGTACTTTCCAAATTTTGGAAAATTTTCCAAATTTTCCTCATCTCATAAAATGGAAGAACAACAGATTTTAGTTTTGCCAAGGTACAGATATTAGAATATTTTTGCAAACCAAAAACCACTTTGATTTTTCATTCTTGGGACACGTATGTCTATTCTGTCTCTTCTTGCCAGTTACATAAACATGTTGTCTTCTTAGTAAAGCCTGAATGCTTTTCACATTTTCTTTTATAATGCCTTATCAGAATAAATTCTAAAATTCATTTTAAAAGAGTAACAGTGAGTAGAATGACATACTTTATGTGTGAAAAGCACTAAATATGGAAAAACAGGAAGTTCTTGGTTTGTTAGGATCTAGGAGCTTAGTAAAAATTAAAAGAGTTAAACTTTGTCATCTACAGCTCTTTGTTTTATTTGATAACCAGTGTTTTTTCCCTTCTTCACTTTGTACTTTCTTTCTTTCAGCTTTATTCATTCACTCAGAAGGAAGCTGGCTGTGAATTTCCCACTACAAATAGGAACAGAAATACCAAAAGGCACTTTTTGATTAATGTCTCTCAGAGATCCTATTTTGTACAGATGAAGGCTGAATGAAAAAGAAAGTGAGAGATCACAGAAAAATTCTTAGAGAACAGATGAAAAGTCCTGAATTAAGATAGAACTGAAACACTTTGAGAATCCAGAACCACTTATAGCTTTGTCATTAGGGTGATGAACATATAAAAACTTTCTGTGACTATCTCTGCATCCCCAGAAAATGCAGATGTAATGATGATCAGTGTCATTTTATAAGGAATTTTTCAGGTGAGCCCACATAGGTAGGATGATCTTGCTGAATCACCTGAGTGCAGATTTGCCTGTGGTTCCACTCTTGTAACAGAAGTGGTGAACTGGAGCATCTGCTGGTGTAAAAACCCATTGGCTGAAAGTGCAGGTCTGGCTGTCAACTTTGGACCTCTGTCACCATGCAGACATGAGATCCTGAAAATAAAATCACCCTGCCTTTGGCTACATCACACTTCTGGACACATGTAGGGACACACCTGTTTTATGTCTTCACTGGGAAGCATGTCCTTGGCAATCCATCTTGCGATCCCATGTGTGCAACTGCACTAACTTCAATGACTCTGTACACTTAAAACAAAAATGTTTTCTCCTATATTAATTAGAGCTGTACATTTTATTTAATTAGCTATTTAATACACTGGATTTACCTACTGTGATTAATTTTCTTCTTACTTTCTAGACTTTTTTAAACCAAGGTTTTTTATTACTCATTGTTCACTGACAAATTTTTACATTTTCATGTAAATTTAAGCATTTAGAAACTCCAGAGAGAAAAATACAAAGCTAAGCTGATACAGAGTCTCTGAGTACATAATGAATAACTACTTAATACAAATTCCCTGATGTGTGAGGGTAAAGGCTACATAAATTTTTACTGAAGCAAGCCTTCATGGCTCAGGAAACTATGAAATCTTTTTTGCTGTTGTGTTGTAGTGAGGATGGTTCTATACCCTGTAGTTTTACAGTTTGCTTGGATAGGCTCTAAAGCATAAAATCTATTAAAATATTAAAAATTATGAATTATTAAATTGAAGTTCATTACAATAAGATAAAAGAAGTCTCTACTCTGTTTCTAGATTAAGACGCAATCAAAGCTTTAAAGTTTTCAATGCTTCAGTGTCATTTAAAACTGAGTTAAGTCCCATTAGTCAAAGAAGTCACAATGTCTGTGACTTTTGGGAACTGTAATATTTTGCCATGATTGTTAATCTTTGTTTTGAAGTTTATAGGTATGTCTGACAAAAGTATTCCAGCAGCCTTTCTGCATGAAAATCAGCATGAAGCCTTTTCACTGAAGTGCCAATCAGCTCATTGCTCTTGTGCCTGCATGATTTTGAATGGAAAGCAGATAAATCACTTTGTGTATTTGCTATTTTATCTAAACTGAAATAATGAACAGTACTTGGCCTGTTTTAATGGGCTGAATGAAACTTTAAATTATTTCTAAGCATGTCAAACACTGGAGAAGTTGGTTGGGGGTTTTTTGTTTGTTTGGTTTGGTGTTTGTTCTTTTTATCCAGGGAAATAATACATTGCCATACATTGTTATATTTTCAGATATGTGCCAGGGGTGGTTTTAAACTGAAATTGCATACCTTCATTAATTTTTAATTTCCATGAATATTTTTTTAGGTTCAAGACAACAGAATGCTATTTGATGGAGTTCATGTAGAATGTAAAGCATATAGGAATGATTTTGATTTTTCAAAAAACACCAGCGTCCGTATTTTGGCTGGGATAGAGTTGATTTTCTTCATGGTAGCTATATAGTACTTTGTTTAGGATTCAGTATGAGAAGGATTTTGATAATACAAAGATGTTTTGGCTGTTGCTGAGAAGTTTTTTACCCTAAGTCAAGGACTTCATGGTCTGCCAGTGGGCAGGTGCACAAGAGGCTGGGAGGGAGCACAGCTGGGACAGCTGATCAGAACTGGCCCAAGGGATTCCACACCATGGAATATCATGTCCAATACAAATGGGGAGAGTTGGCCAGGAGGAGCCAATCCCTGCTGGGGAATGTCCTGGGCATGGTCAGCAGGTGATGAGGAACTCTGTTGCACATCATTTGTCTTTCTTGAGTTTTGTCTTTCTCTCTATCCCCCTCTCCATTTTTAATAACATTATTATTAGTAGTAGTCTTATCATCATTTCTATAATAGTTTAATTTGTTTCAAATATTAAACATTTCTTATCTTTTTGTAATCCCATCTAACAAAGGAAGGGAGGGATGTGAGTGAGCAGCTGTATGGTACGGAACGGCCAGCTGGAGTTAAATCAGAACAAAGAGTTTTTGCTCTCATTTCAGATACATTACTTCAGCTGCATCTTTAACCTGTATTCTTCTGTCAAATATATCACTTTCAAGTTATCTTCAATTTAGCAATACGAGAGCGGTGAATAATGAGAAGAGTTTGTTTGCACACTTCCTCACTTAAAAAAAAACGTTATAACTTTTAATGGTACTTGATGTCTCTTTAATACTGAAATTGAAGAATTGTCAAAAAAAACCCTAAAACCAAGAATGTCCATGAAAATGCCCTATGATATCATTAAATTTAGGAAATACAAATGCAAGCACTTTTATTTACTTGCTTATAGTACTTTTATATGCAATTTAACTTGAGAGAGAATTATGGTTTGCTCTGGGAGCACAACTGCTTCTTGTAGAGAAGGACAGGAATTTGCACTGTAAGACAAAGATCATTAAAAGTGTGACTGTCTTGGAAATAGTTTTCTGGTGGAAAAAGAAGCTTTTGATTGTGTTTACTTACAGAATCAAAGAAAAATATATTGTCACTTTCTGAATTTTCAACTGTGTACAAAATAATCATAAATCCTAGTGCTGCAGAGAAATGTTAATTGATGACTTTCTTTAAATACTTACTGCTACACAATAAACAATAAATTTCAAATAGCTTTGGGTGTTTTAAAGTAACAAATCTCATTGCAGCCTGCACAAGAAGGAAAGGTTTTCATTTGTTTATTTTGAATAGAACTGGAGATATTGACTCATACCTATTCTCCTTTCTTTGTGCTTACAGTAACACAATGTTTGTCTAGGGGGTCTGGGTGGGATTACTTGTGACAGCACAGAGAAAATGGGTCACTGACCATGAAGGGTCTGTCTCATATCTGCCACACTGTTTTCATTTAGCAATCATGTGCCTGTACTTTGCACGTGCCTCTTATGCCTTCAAGTAGCTGATGGCGATTTTTATAATTTTCCTTTTCCTCCTGTCCCTCCACTAGGGAATTCTGCTGATCTACTCAAAGGCATTGTTTCCCTCTCTGGTTGTATTCTGCCTTTTGTTTTTCTACTCTGAGCATCTTGAGGTTGCACATAGAGATAATATATGTTAGCCTGGTGATTTTAGCACCATTCAACACCTGTTCTTTCTTTGTTCCTTATTTGTGACATTTCTTCTTGTGCTGTCATTCATATGTTCCTAGTTACACATAAATCACATAATTCTTAAAGGTTTTGGTCACAAGTCTCTGAAAAAAGTGCATTTTACTTCTTAGAAAATCTAGATGTGAACAATAATCACAATTTATCTCAGTGCAGCTGTTGTGCTAGTTCATCTGGATTTTTTAATCATGTGAAATGATTTCCTATGCAGCTTAATGAAAGTTTTGAGACAGGTACAGCATGGGATGTTTATAAGAGCAAAGATCAGTCAATTTCAATTTTTTATTTATGATGGCTGAGGACAAAAAAAGGATGCCTCTCAAAACCTTTCTTGTTTGCTTTGTTTCATGCAGCAGTTCAAATATGGCTATCCATGGCCTAAAAGATGCTGATGATGTTATCTTACTCTATCTAGATTGAAGGCTATATAACAAATTGATGAACAAGAATTTAAAGGTTGAATAGAGACTAACAGTTCATTTTGCATGAAATTTTTAGTTGTAAATGAATCACTTTATTACCATGGAGAGTAACTCACAGAAGTATGATATTTTGCAAGCCAAGATGCAAGGAGTATCACTTATTTTCACACAAACAGAATGAAAATTTTATCGTTAAAAAATTCATTTTCATTGGCAGAATTCAAAAGCATTTCCCATGCTCCCCATGCAGGACTCCAGGGTGGGGGAAGAGTGCCTGGAAAACTGCCCAGAGGAGAAGGATTTGGGGTACTGCTTACTGAACAGGAGCTGTGTGGGCCCAGGTGGCCAAGAAGGCCCATTGGCACATGAATTGTACCAGCAATAGTGTGGCAGCAGGACCAGGGCAGGGATTGTCCCCCTGTGCTGGGCACTGGTGAGGCCACACCTCAAGTCCTGTGTCCAGTTCTGGGCTCCTCCCCGCAAGAAATGTTCTGCAGAGATAAGCAAAAACTCCACAACTTTGT